>NC_055988.1:92194086-92503999 GCF_018446385.1 Zingiber officinale | reverse complement strand
AATTGTAAGCGATTAACCTAATTACTTAAGAAGGGTGTAATCAATTACCCTAATTGATTATGGCCCTTTCTATTCAATCGCGAGAAACCCCATAAGCGATTAAGCCTTCCTGCTTAATTGCTTACCGTAGCTTCTGTTTCTCATAGAAATAGCCTTAATCGATTAGCCTAATCAATTAAGGATTGTTGATTGATTACCCTATGATTCAGTTTCATTCTATTTCTCAAAGAAACAACCTTAATCGATTAAGGATTGCTGAATTGATTACCCTAATCAATTCATCTTTATTCCGTTTCTCATGACTTTAAGCTTAAGTGATTACCCTTATATCTTAATCGCTTAACACTCATTGTAATCGATTAATCTAATCAATTACCAAATCCTAACTTCCAAACCTAAATCTAGGGTTCCCTTCACCCAATATCTGATCGTGACCTACTAGAACTTCTCATTGCCTCGCATCTGGTTAACCTTGACATGCTGGTACTTTTTCACCAAGTGTCCAATCAATCTTTTAACCCACTTGGACTTTCTCCTCGTGCCAAATATCTGGTTAATCTTGACCCACTTGGACTTACCATCTTGTGCCAAGTGTCCGGTCATCCTTGATCCACTTGGACTTCCAATCACCAGGTGTCCGGTCAACCTTTGATCCACCTAGAATTTCAACTGCCTAGCTTCACTTACCAGGACTTTCTCACTGTCTAGCTTCACTCACTAGGATTTTTCACTTGGCTCCATTCACCAAGACTTTTTATCACATAACTTCACTCACTAGGATTTCCATCTGTCTAGGTTCATTCACTCACTAGGGCTTTTTCACTTTGCTTCACTCACCAGAACTTTTCATCACCTAGCTTCACTCACTAGAATTTCCAACTATCTGGCTTCAATCACTAGAACTTTTCACACCAAGTGTCCAGTTAACACCAACCCACTTGGATTTTTATCTTATGCCAATCTTATCATTGGACTTGCCCTTGCCTAACCTCCAGTTAGGACTTCCTAGTCAAGTATCCGGTCAACCTTGCCCTACTTAACTCTTCTTCACATCAAACTGGTCAAACTTTAACCAAAAGAGAATTACACCAATAATCTCTCCAAACGGACAATTGCACATATAATTTTCATATCTTATCAAACATCAAGACTCAAGTTTGACCCAACTTAATCTTAGTCAAATTGGTCAATCTTGACCTAAAAAAATTATACCAATACCTAACTTTTACCACCATAGACTTGTAGGGCACATATTGAGGATCTTTTGACCCATAGGATTCTATTGACATTTGAATTCATTGCCCTACATTTAATTTTAAATGGCTGAAAGGGAGAGCAAACCACTTTTGTGCCGAGTCGGATAGAGTGTTTAAGAATACCCAACACTTAATGGCGTCGCTGTATTGGTGCAACAGCACAACGTTCCAACATTTATAAAGGTGATCTTCTGGATCCTTGCTACCGTCATATTCTTCGATGGCTGGGGGCTTATACCCCTTCAATAGTTTTTCTTCGAGCACCCTTATAGAGAAGGGCACTTGCAACTCCTCAGGCAACTCCCTTGGCTCCTCCCAGACAACTATGGCCTTCCCCTTCTTCGAATCTCTGGGCGGGGAACTCTCTGCCATGGAGGCCTGGTGCTACTCCTTCTTGTTATAATATTCCAAACAGGGGTCTCGATAGAAGGCTCGGGGAAAATTCTCAGGTTGTTTCCTCTTAGACCCCCTGTCCGAAGCGTGGGTCTGGTCTTTTGATACTACAGGCATCTTGCGTGGTTGTGAAACGATGGTGTGCCTTTTGGAAGCTGCTCGCCTCTTGGCTTCATTGAATAGCTCGTACTCTCCGGCTGTTATGGTGACGTTGATCTTGCCAGTGTCTTCCATCGTTACATTCCAGAACAAGTGAAGGAGATTCCCACAGACGGGGCCAAATTTATCGTGTCAAAAATCTGAGTCAGACGAAGGTCGGTGGAGATAGCGCTGGTGTTGACGAAGAGGTGGCTTTGACACACCTAGCATATGTGCCCCAGAAGAATGAACCCCCACGTGGAGCTCAAGGACAGTGGTGAAGAAACCGACAGTACTTAGGCTCTACGCACACTCAAACAAGCACATGGAGTGTTAGAGACCAGAAATTAGGAAAAAAGTCCCCGGCACAGACCATTTGACGCTCAAGTCAGGTACTTTTTCCCCAGAAGAACAGTGTATGGAGAAAAAAAGAATTATAGAAGATGAGTACGAATGTGCGCGTACCTGGCTAAGGAAGAGGACCTCCCTTTTTATATGACGCTATGTAACTTCAGAGCCTGCAGGTTGTTAGAGAATATCGGGTGTCAAGGTCTGTCGGGTGAGAGAGGATGTACGGTGGCCTCTTATTGGTAGAAGGAAAGTTCCATTCGCAGATGATAGCAGACCATTGGAATATTTCCTGACGTATGACAATTATTCCCTAATAGGAGGTTATGATTTCCTGACATTGTTGTCGCTTAATGATTTCTGCTCTGCCCAGGTGTAGCTACAGATAACTTGTGCTGACCATTCATATGTACTATCCGACTTGAGTCTTGATGAGGAGGATGAGCTGTGGCGAGGAACCCATCTTTCATGCCTTGATCACTAAATGGCCGATAGTGAGTTATCTCAGTGAAAGTATCAAGCCTGGTTACACGGCCTGAGCTGAGAAAGTCTAATAAGTCGGGGATAGGTCAGGAAGAGTACGAGCTCCATCTTATGTCTCAGATCTAGGGGACCTGCCCTACTTGTGTCCAACCAGGAATTATATGACTGATGACGTGAGGTATTTTAGCTCCCTCTTTCTCCTGACTGTTGACTGTCACGTCCCCTTGGCCTTTGACTGTTACGTCCCCTTGACCATTGATTGTCCTTGACTGCCACATCTGCTAGACTTTTGACTGCCTGACCTTATGATGTACGTAGATTATATACACTTTTATGCATACTTTAACGCATATCTACTTATATTTCATTCGCATAATCTATGTTTATTACACCATATTTCATTATAATGTCATATTTCTACTCCTTTTGTTTGGAGATATACTCTTTGCTTGTTTTGATTGGTACGACGTGATTTGGAGCAAAAACGATACTTAAATGGAGTCTAGAGCTTCTAAAGTGTCCGGGCTATGTGGAACTCACATGAGCATGCGAAGATCAAGTTTTTCCATGTTCTGGCCATGTGGAATCCACATGGCCGTGTAGAATTTTTAGCACTGCAGACTGAAACTAAAATGGTCATAACTTTGTGCTCGGTTGGAGTTATGGTCTGTTCTTTATATCAAAATGTATATAACGTCAAGATCTACATCTCTTACGAATACTTAAACCATAGAAAATGACATCTTGAAGGTCTAAAATGCGTTTCTATGAGAAACAGCCTTGGCGCATGGTCGTGTCAAAGCTTGCATTTTCTGCACTATACACCAAGAGTAAAATAAGAATAACTTTGTTCTCCGTTAGAGTTTTGGGCTGTTCTTTATATAGAATTGTAGCTAACTTCAAGATCTACAATTTTGATGAAGACCGCAACTCAAGAATAGCACGATAAAAGGTGCTAAAATAGCCTACAAGGCTAGGCCGTGTGAGCCACACGACCTTGTCACCCCACCAGCACAACCAGAGCTAGGTCGTGTGAGCCACACGTGTTAGAGTGTATACTAAAAGTCTAGCTTTTGTAAACATTTATTTGTTAAAATAAAAGAATCACATTGGTCAATATCTATATTTATTTGTTAAATGTAATTGTTCAATTAATTTATATAGTAGATAACATGGAGTGTGGTGTCACACTCAGAAGATTATGTTGTCAGTTCTCTATAAATTATAAATAGTTGCTTGCAACTAAGATAGAAAGGAACAAACTATCAGAATAGTCGTAGTATAATTAAGTATTAGTTTATCTTGTCTAATAAATTACACTGATATACTTTAAGTGTATTGGGTAGGACCATTTAGGTATGTTCTTTTTATACTGACTTAGTAAAAGAACTAAACCTTAGTTATTATGGAAGTGTGTGCTCTTAATCCTAATATAATAACAAGCACAAATATTTAATATTTATTTCTTTGACTTATCAAAGGGTGAGGTTTAGCTCGATAAATCAATATGCCCGATAAGTTGGGAAATGATATTACTTATAGTGTGTGTTGTTGATTATAGAAGGAGTCTGTGTCCTAGTTATCTAGGTTGAGAATGTCCCCAAGAGGAGCTCATAAGGATTGCCATGTTAAACCCTGCAGGTGGACCTAGTCCGACATGATAATAAAGTTGAGTGGTACTACTCTTGGAGATAAATATTAATTAAGTAAGTTGTCAGTAACTTACTTAATTAGTGGACATTCGTAATCTTAAACATAGGGAGATTAACACACTCATGATAAGAAAGAGCCCATAATGTAATTTGGGATTGGTGCGGTAGTGCGGTAATAAATCTCTAGTGGAATGAGTTATTATCGATGAACTTGAGTTGTGTGTTCGGGGCGAGCACGGGATACTCAAGCTCATCAGAAGGCCAAAACCAATTTCTCCTCTAGATCCCTGTCGTAGCCTCATTATAGCCTCAAGTCTATTCAAATGTAAGGCTCTTCTTGATGTCCAAGAAGGGGGTTGGATCATTGCTTGGTGACCAAGCAATGGCCGGCCACATCCTCTTATGGGGGTCGGCCCCATTGCTTGGTGACCAAGCTTGTAGGAGCCGGCCAAGATTAATTCAAATAGGAGGGGTGTTTTAAAATTTTAAAATCTTCTCTTTGTAGAAAACTATAAGTTTTAAAAGAGAGATTTTAATTTTTAAAACTTTCCTTATTTGAATTAGGCCACATGTTTTAATAGAGAGTTTTAAAAGTTTTAAAACTTTCCTTTTTTAACCATCCTCATGGTTTAAGAAAAAAAAAAGGAGATAAGTTTTAAAATTAAAATTTTCTATCATCATGTTAAAAAAGGAAATTTTATAAGAGAGTTTTTAAATTTAAAACATGGTTTTAATTTTTAGAAACTTTCCTTTTTTAACTCCTACTTTAGGAAAGAGAGCTTGTAAAATTTTATAAGAGTTTTTTCTCTTGTAAATTTTTATAAAAAATTATTATTCCTTTCCTAAATATGGTGGCCGGCCACCTTGCTTGGTGCCCAAGCAAGGGGCCGGCCAAACTTAATCCTAAACCATATAGGATTGATCACAACCATTGATTGGTGATTGATCAAGAGAAAAGAAAAGGAAAAATAAAAAGGGAAAATAAAAAACTCTTGGATGATTTTATTTTTTGTAAAAGATTTTTCCTTATTTGCCTTGGGCAAGTAATCTAAAAGAAGGGGTGAGGGGGCTTCATGAGACACAACTCTTATTCTCTTGCTTGGAGATCCCTTGGTGGTCGGCCCTCTCCCTTCTCCCTTTCCCTTTGCTCTCTTCTCCTTGGTGGTGGTGGTGGCCGAATTCTAGAGGAAGAGGAAGGACTCTTTTGGGTGGTGTTCATCTTGGAGGATCGTCGCCCACACGACGTCCAAGGAGAGGCGAGGAATACGATAGAAGATCTCGAGGTTATTAGCTTACAAAGAGGAGGTATAACTAGTATTTTTCTTCCGCATCATACTAGTTATTTTTCTTTGTATGAATTATAAATACAAGAGGCAATTAGATCTAGTTTTTCGAAATAGTTTTTCGAGTTTGTGTTTTCTTTTTTTTCGAATTTGTGATTCGATTGTTCTTTTTGGTTAACCTAGAATTATTTAAGGAAATAAATATTAGCTTTCCTTAAAAGGCTTTGCCTAGGCGGTGGTGGTTGCTCTCATATCCAAGAAGGTCATGTGCCTCGCCATGCAGTCCTGGAAGTCAATTTTGGAAATTAATATTTATGGAATTAATAACTTAGGTAGGTTTGAATCAATAGTGTTAAGTTCCGCTTGCGATTCAAATCTAAACCATTAAGAACAGATAAGTTAAATTTGGAATCAATGATGTTAAGTTCCGTCTGCGATTCCTAATTTAATTTCTAAAGAACACAATAGATTATTTAAGGAAAGGTTCGACACTTGTACAAAAAAATTTTGTACAGTGGAACCGGTACGTTTTCCTAGGACTAACCAACAATTGGTATCAGAGCTAGGGTTTGCCTCTGTGTATTTTTAGAATTCAAATAGGTTATGCACATGTCATACATAATTTAGGCAGGAAAATAGTAGGATGTGCTAACTCTTTGGTTGCAGGCTCCAACTATTATGGCTTATTGATATTGTGTGTGATTGGACCCTTGGACATGTCAAGGGTATTATTTGTGTGCATGATTGTATGTATAAAATACAGCAGGAGCTGTATTATTTTTAGAATTTTATTTTTTGATCTAGATTATATGTACATTCCCTCATGGAATATAGGATCGATATATGTAAAATTCTATTTTTGTCGCGGATCGGATTCTTGCGAGGCGTGGTACTTTTGAAGCACCAAAGGCGCAGCGAAATAAGAAGCAAGATGGATGCGATGACTCGACCCGATGGCGATGGCTAAAGATGGCAGCAGCTAGGGTTGGAGCATACTGAAGACAGTAATGGAAAAGGTCATAATAGTTGGAAAATTAATTTCCAAATTTATTGCTTTTATTTACTGTGATATTTATATGCATGTGATGTATGCTAGGATCGTTTAAAATTCCTCATTTTAAATAACTAAGTGGGAGAGGGATTTATTTTAATAAATTTCACGGTCTCCATTACTGGTTTGTAAGTGATGCATGCAAACTTGCGCGTTGGCTCTGAGTGTCTTCCTCCATATCAAATGAGTTTGTTTGCGGATCACTAGATCAAACTTCCATTTAGGATGACTATAGGAAGTTAATTAAGAACGTGTGATCTTCTCCATCAGAAAGGGCACACTCTTGTTAATGGACTTAGTGTCAAGTAATGGTATACACTTAGGCATGTCTAATAGTATCCTCCCCATCGGAGTCACTGCTATTATTTGTATGACCGAAGGAAACCAACTATTAATTTTATTTGTCAAAAAGTTAGGTTGACAAGATAATAAAATTAATGGGTTACACCCTCCTTTTACAAATGTTGAATTTGTATACGTCCACACTATCATGGCATACAAAATTCACGGTGTTTTGAGGTGTTGGTTAATTTAAAATAGTATTATTTGAAGAATCAATATTATTCTAAATTTAGAGTCCTGACCAAAGTTATTTTGTGATTCTTAGGATGACTTTCAACCCACTGGCCATTATACTGAAGGAGAACAAACTTACTGGTCCCAACTATATTGATTGGAAAATAAACCTAGACATTGTCCTTACTACTGAAAGCTATAAGTTTGTACTGACTGAGGCTTGCCCTCATACACCTGACGGTGACTCTACCCCAGAGGAGATTGAGTATCATAAGAAATGGGTAAAAGCTAATGAAATGGTGCGGTGTTATATTTTGGCATCTATGTCAAATGTATTGCAACATCAGCATCAAGACTTACCAACAGCTTATGATATAATGAACAATCTCAAAGAACTCTTTGGGCACCAGAGTCAGACTGCTAGGCAAGAGGCAATGAGAAAGTTAATGACAGCCACCATGTCTAAGGGGACACTCGTAAGAGATCATATCCTCAAAATGATGACTTATCTGAATGAAATACAAGTCCTTGGAGGAGAAATCGATAGGGAAACCTATGTCGATATAATTCTTCAAACACTACCCAGAAGTTTTGAGCAGTTCCGCCTAAACTATAACATGAACAAAAGAGAGTATACATTGGCGGAACTTCTGACAGAACTACAGGCAGTAGAAGGTATATTTCGTCAAAGTTCTCAGATTCACTATGTTGAAAATGGTCCTACTTCTAAGCCGAAAGGCAAGAAGAAGAAGAAACAGGTCTTTTCAGTGAAGAGAGTGAATAAACCTCAAGGACAAAAATTTGGAATGAAGAAGCCGAAAGGCAAGTGCTTCATTTGCAAGCAGACAGGGCATTGGAAGGCGGACTGTCCTCGTAGGAATCAAAACAATAAAGGTATATCTCATACTCTAGTTGTTGAAACATGTTTAGCGGTGTTATCTACCAGCACCTGGTGTGTAGATACGGGAGCCACTGATCATGTCTGTAATTCCTTGCAGGGGTTCCAGGAAACCCGACGACTAACTGAAGGAGAGATTACCATCTACATGGCCAATGCTACAAAGGTGGCAGCTATTGTAGTGGGAGACGTCTACTTATCTTTTAATAGAAATAGAAATTTGGTTTTAAAAAATTATCTTTATGTACCCAGTTTTAGAAAGAATTTAATTTCAGTTTCTAAACTATATTTGGATAGATATTCAGTTTCTTTTAGTAACAATGTGGTTATAAAGAGAAATAAGGTGATTATCTGTTCTGGTGCATTGGTAGGCAATTTATATACTTTAAATCCAATTTCTCCCACAAAGCAAAATATGAAAATTAATAACACATCTTCTAACTCTAATAAGAGAAAAGAACCTTCGGAAATGAACCAAACGCATCTTTGGCATCTAAGGCTTGGTCATATTAACTTAAGTAGAATTCAAAGGCTTATAGCCGATGGACTCTTAGGTCCATTAGAGTTGGAAAACATTCCAACATATGAATCCTACTTGGAAGGTAAAATGACCAAGAGACCTTTTAAGGCCAAGGGGTATAGAGCTAAAGAAGCGTTAGAACTAGTTCATTCTGATTTGTGTGGTCCTATGTCTATCCAGGCTAGAGGTGGTTTTGAATATTTTGTCTCTTTTATAGATGATTATTCAAGATATAGATACATTTACCTGAGTGCCGCAAGTCTGAGTGCTTTGATAAGTTCAAAGAGTACAAGGTTGATGTGGAGAAACGTCTAGGTAAAAGTATCAAGACACTACGGTCTGATCGTGGTGGCGAATACCTCTTAGGAGAGTTTAGGAATTACTTATCAGAGACCGGGATTCAATCCCAATTGTCCGCACCTGGTACACCCCAACAGAATGGTGTGGCAGAACGAAGGAATAGGACTCTTATGGAGATGGTTAGATCGATGATGAGTTATTCAGAATTACTAAATTCATTTTGGGGATACGCTCTGGAAATAGCAGCGCACATTCTGAACTTAGTACCTTCTAAATCAGTATCTTCTACTCCCACAGAATTGTGGAATGGGAGGAAACCTAGTCTAAGACATATTCGGATTTGGGGTAGTCCAGCACATGTGCTGAAACCAGATGCTGATAAGTTAGAATCTCGTACAGAAGTTCGTGTGTTTATGGGTTATCCCAAAGGAACGAAAGATGATTTATTTTATAGTCCTAAAGACCAGAAGGTCATTGTTAGCACCAATGTTCAGTTTTTAGAAGAAAACTATATAATGGATCACAAGCCCAGTAGAAAAATTGTTCTAGAAGAACTTAGAGAGGACACGTCTACTTCAGTACCAACAGTACAAGATGAAGTACCACAAGAGACTGCAACACGTGTCACACATGATACACAACCACAGATGGTGTCTCGTTGTAGTGGGAGGGTTGTTAGGCAGCCTGATAGATTCATGTTTTTGGGAGAGTCTTCGGACTTAATCCCAGGTAAACATGAACCTAATCCCCGGACATATGATGAAGCACTCCAAGATATAGATACAGTATCTTGGCAAAAAGCAATGAATTCCGAAATAGAATCTATGTATTCTAATAAGGTCTGAGAGCTTGTAGAATCACCTGATGGTGTAAAAGCCATTGGATGCAAGTAGATCTACAAAAGGAAAAGAGGCATAGATGGGAAGGTAGAAACCTTCAAAGCAAGGCTTATTGCGAAAGAGTATACTCAGAAAGAGGGAATCGATTATGAGGAGACTTTTTCGCCGGTAGCTATGCTTAAGTCTATCCGGATACTCTTATCCATTGCTGCTCATATGGATTATGAGATTTGGCAAATGGATGTCAAGACAGCTTTCCTTAACGGAAGTTTTGAAGAAAACATCCATATGAAGCAACCAGAAGGGTTCATTGAAAAGGACAAAGAGCATATAGTGTGTAAGCTCAATCGGCCCATTTATGGACTGAAGCAAGCTTCAAGATCTTGGAACATCCGGTTAACGAAGTAATCCATTCATATGGATTTATTCAGTGTCCGGATGAGTGTTGTGTATACAAGAAGTGTAACGGAAATGTGGTGGTATTTCTTGTACTATACGTAGATGATATTTTGTTAATTGGCAACAATGTCAAGGTATTATCAGACGTAAGGGTATGGTTGTCCAAACAATTTGATATGAAGGACTTAGGAGAATGTGCACACATTATTGGGATCAAAGTTATAAGGGATCGCAAGAAAAGAATGTTGTGTCTATCCCAAGCTTTATATATAGATACGATCCTTGCTCGTTTTAGCATGCAAAACTCCAAGAAAGGTTTCTTACCTTTTAGGCATGGAGTAGCCTTATCAAAAGAGATGTCCCCGAAGACATTAAAGGAGATTGAGGACATGAAGGCAGTTCCTTATGCTTCGGCTGTAGGAAGCCTTATGTATACAATGCTGTGTATGAGACATGATATCTATTTTACCGTGGGCATGGTTAGCAGATATCAGAGTAACCCTGGACAAGGGCATCGGATCGGTAAAGCATATATTAAAGTACCTGAGAATGACTAGAGATTATATGATAGTTTACCAAGCAGACGATTTGCTCCCTGTGGGTTATACGGATTCGGACTTTTAATCAGATAGGGACAATAGTAAGTCAACATCAGGCTATGTGTTTACTCTAGGAGGTGGAGCTATTGCATGGAGGAGTGTTAAGCAGAAATGTGTCTCGGACTCAACCATGGAAGCTGAGTATGTGGCAGCCTCTGAGGCAGCCAAAGAAGCTGTGTGACTCAGGAACTTTCTAATGGACTTAGATGTGATTCCTGGTTTGCCCAAGATCATCACAATTTATTGTGATAATAGCGGTGCAGGTGTAAACTCGAAGGAACCATGAGCTCATAAGGCAAGTAAACATATAGAGCGCAAGTACCACCTGATACAAGACATCGTCAAGCGAGGAGAAGTTGTCGTCGCCAAGTTTGCATCAGAAGATAACCTAGCAGATCCTTTCATAAAGTCCCTTCCGGCGAAAGCTTTTGATCGGCATGTGGAGGGGATGGGAATCAGATGTAAGGCAACAGATATGGCAGCTTAGTCTTTTAGTATAAGTGGGAGATTGTTAGAGTGTATACTAAAAGTCTAGCTTTTGTAAACATTTATCTGTTAAAATAAAATAATCACATTGGTCAATATCTGCATTTATTTGTTAAATATAATTGTTTAATTAATTTATATAGTAGATAACATGGAGTATGGTGTCACACTCAAAAGATCATGTTGTCAGTTTTCTATAAATTATAAACAGTTGCTCGCGACTAAGATAGAAAGGAACAAACTATCAGAATAGTTGTAGTGTAATTAAGTATTAGTTTATCTAGATTAATAAATTACACTGATACACTTTAAGTGTATTGAGTAGAACCATTTAGGTATGTTCTTTTTATACTGACTTAATAAAAGAACTAAACCTTAGTTATTATGGAAGTGTGTGTTCTTAATCCTAATATAATAACAAGCACATATATTTAATATTTATTTCTTTGACTTATCAAAGGGTGAGGTTTAGCTCGATAAATTAATATGCCCGATAAGTTGGGAAATGATATTACTTATAGTGTGTGTTGTTGATTATAGAAGAATCTTTGTCCTAGTTATCTAGGTTGAGAATGTCCCCAAGAGGAGCTCATAAGAATTGTCATGTTAAACCCTACAGGTGGACCTAGTCCGACATGACAATAAAGTTGAGTGGTACTACTCTTGGAGATAGATATTAATTAAGTGAGTTGTCAGTAACTTACTTAATTAGTGGGCATTCGTAATCTTAAACACAGGGAGATTAACACACTCATGATAAGAAAGAGCCCATAATGTAATTTGGGATTGGTGCGGTAGTGCGGTAATAACTCTCTAGTGGAATGAGTTATTATCGATGAACTTGAGTTGTGTGTTCGGGGCGAGCACAGGATACTCAAGCTCATCGGAAGGCCAAAACCAATTTCTCCTCTAGGTCCCTATCGTAGCCTCATTATAGCCTCAAGTCCATTCAAATGTAAGGCTCCTCTTGGTGTCCAAGAAGGGGGCCGGACCATTGCTTGGTGACCAAGCAATGGTCGGCCACATCCTCTTATGGGGGTCGGCCCCATTGCTTGGTGACCAAGCTTGTAGGGACTGACCAAGATTAATTCAAATAGGAGGGGTGTTTTGAATTTTTAAAATCTTCTCTTTGTAGAAAACTATAAGTTTTAAAAGAGAGATTTAATTTTTAAAACTTTCCTTATTTGAATTAGGCCACATGTTTTAATAGAGAGTTTTAAAATTTTTAAAACTTTCCTTTTTTTAACCATCCTTATGGTTTAAGAAAAAAAAAAGGGAGATAAGTTTTAAAATTAAAATTTTCTATCATCATGTTAAAAAAGGAAATTTTATAAGAGAGTTTTTAAATTTAAAACATTGTTTTAATTTTTAGAAACTTTCCTTTTTTAACTCCTACTTTAGGAAAGAGAGCTTGTAAAATTTTATAAGAGTTTTTTCTCTTGTAAAATTTTATAAAAAATTATTATTCCTTTCCTAAATATGGTGGTCGGCCACCTTGCTTGGTGCCCAAGCAAGGGGCCGGCCAAACTTAATCCTAAACCATATAGGATTGATCACAACCATTGATTGGTGATTGATCAAGAGGAAAGAAAAGGGAAAATAAAAAGGAAAAATGAAAAACTCTTAGATGATTTTATTTTTTGTAAAAGGTTTTTCCTTATTTACCTTGGGCAAGTAATATAAAAGAAGGGGTGAGGGGGCTTCATGAGACACAACTCTTATTCTCTTGCTTGGAGATCCATTGGTGGCTGGCCCTCTCCCTTCTCCCTTTCCCTTTGCTCTCTTCTCCTTGGTAGTGGTGGTGGCCGAATTTTAGAGGAAGAGGAAGGACTCTTTTGGGTGGTGTTCATCTTGGAGGATCGTCGCCCACACGACGTCCAAGGAGAGGCGAGGAATACGATAGAAGATCTCGAGGTTATTAGCTTACAAAGAGAAGGTATAACTAGTATTTTTCTTCCGCATCATACTAGTTATTTTTCTTTGTATGAATTCTAAATACAAGAGGCAATTAGATTTAGTTTTTCGAAATAGTTTTTCGAGTTTGTGTTTTCTTCTTTTTTGAATTTGTGATTCGATTGTTCTTTTTGGTTAACCTAGAGTTATTTAAGGAAATAAATATTAGCTTTCCTTAAAAGGCTTTGCCTAGGCGGTGGTGGTTGCTCCCATATCCAAGAAGGTCATGTGCCTCGCTATGCAGTCCTGAAAGTTAATTTTGGAAATTAATATTTATGGAATTAATAACTTAGATACATTTGAATCAATAGTGTTAAGTTCCGCTTGCGATTTAAATCTAAACCATTAAGAACAGATAAGTTAAATTTGGAATCAATGATTTTAAGTTCCGTCTGCGATTCCTAATTTAATTTCTAAAGAACACAATAGGTTATTTAAGGAAAGGTTCGACACTTGTACAAAAAAAATTTGTACAGTGGAACCGGTACGTTTTCCTAGGACTAACCAACAACACGGTCGTGCAACATTTATAGAGAGCAAGAATAGATAGGTCGTGTGAGCCACACAATCGTGCAACATTTTCAGAGGTCAAAAAGAGGTAGGTCGTGTGAGCCACACGGTCGTATAGCCCATCCAGAACTAAAGCAGAACATGGTCGTGTGAGCCACGCGGTCGTGTCACTACTCCAGAGAAGAAACAAGACATGGCCATGTGAGCCACGTGGCCGTGTGGATGGACCGTGTCATGACCTGTGTCTAAGCCTATAAAAGGGGGGTTTCTCCCCTATTCATCCATCTTTGGCTTGGGGCTCTTCCCCATTGCTTGGGGAAGGGTTCTCCCCTTTGGGGAGGACCTAGATCTTCCATCTTCGCTGATCCGTCCTCCTCCGGAGCAAGGGAGCGCTTCCAACGATGCTACACCTCAAAGATAAGCATTCTCTTCTCTCTATCTCCATGTATTGAGTTGTAGATTGCTTTACTTATTGTCTTTGGTTGTAATTCCTTTGTAATGGAGTAGATATCCAAATTTAGGATGTAGGAAGTAGTTGTAATGTGTTGTGATGTATGAACTATGTATTTAAACATTTTCCTATGGTATGAAGTGTTTATATAATATTCTATTGTGTATTGTGCTTTGTATGTGTTTGACGAAATATGTGTGAGGACAATTGATGTAGATATAAGGGATTTGTCTTTATGTTAAGATTGCTACTAGATTGGATGACCGAGGGATCCTTGTGACAGAAGGATACCCATTCAACCGGACATATTATGTCTTTCGTGATAGAGGACATCAATACTTACCCAATTTCTAGAGTCAAAAGATCTTGACATAGGGATTGATCCTTGTTAGGATGATTAATTAGAGTTTAGAGGGTTCTCCCAAATTAATGTTAGGAAGTGATATGTGTAATATAGGAGCGTGGACCGAGTGCCCTTATGACAGAAGGATAGACCTATAATCGAACTTCCTAAATTACCTTTTCTACTTAATTGCATTAATCTACCTTTAGGAAGTGACTTATGTGATCTAGGAATGTAGACCGAGAGCCCTTGTGACAAAAGGATAACCCTATAATCGGACTTCCTAAATTACCGCTTCTACTTAATGACGTTAGAACTTGGGTAGACTCTTCAGTGCAATCTTTGCGGGGTTGTATTGAACTCTAGTTAGAACTCCTACACGAGTGTAAGCATGAAGTTAGGGAGAAGAACAATGCATAGGGACATTAACTAGAATCGCAACGAAACCCCAATCCTAGTATCTATTCCCCTTCATTCACTTATGCTTTTTACTCTTTCTCCTCTCTTTTCTTTCTCTCTAGTGTTTGTGAACCATTTTAGATTGTCTAGATAATTTGTTGTGCAAAGTTAACTAGTGCTTAATCAACAGTCCCTGTGGGATCGATAATCTTTTGTATGACTGACGACGTAATCGTGCACTTGCGGTTCGTAATACCTTATCGAAGCCCACCTTCATGCACCGTATCATCAAGCAATAATGAAATGTCTCTTCTTGTGAATGCAACTGGTACACCTAATAAATGAATATCATACCCAACATTATATATGATAATATCATGACAAACAAGTGTCTGAAATGATTCCATATCATACCCAACGTTAGGCCTGATATTCAATCATATCATAATCACATTGGGCCTAATATGAGATCATTTCAGGCCCTCAGTTATCATGATTTACCAATAACCATGGCTATCAACGGACCAACATAAATAAATATTAAGATTTTTAAACTATTTTATTTTAAGGTTTAAGATTTTTAATGCACCTTTTGATAATTATAAAATCATAATATACCTTTTGGTAAATACGCAATCCTCTTTTATCAACCCTTTATTCATCTGATATAGTTGACTGCCATGCCTTACGCGCGCTCTTATCAACCGGAATGGTACTGAGGCTCCCAAAAAAATTCCTTCGGAGGTTTATGCAGTATGAGGCCGCAAAGCGATAGATCCAGTCATAAAAAGTTTACCCAACCTTAATTTGTCCTTGGGGTCATGATGTCGTGGTAGGACATCCAGATTATTACCGAGAAACCCACAGTTCGAATCCCAGCTACGACATATTTATAAGAAATTTTTCTTTAAATAGGAGATGTAAAACTTCTAAACTAATATATATATATATATATATATATATATATATATATATATATATATATATATAGTAAATCTTAAATACATATAATATACACAGTATCTACAATTTTTAATAAATTTATTCTAAACTCCCGAAACATTGTTACCCAGAGATTCTAACCATCCGAGGCAAATACAAAAGAATCGATAATATAAGGTCAACAAATCCTAAACTAAATAAAATACTAAATGCTAATGGATTGGGACAACATTTCACATAGGTGAGCATTATTAATATTTTTTTATTTCTTTAATTTAAATATTATAATACATATTGATATAGATATTTAAAGTCGTTCAATTTAGAGCATTCAGATTAGAGGATGACAGATGTATTATAATAAAATACGATGAATTTTTTTAGAGGCGCTTGTCCTTCAGAGAGTGACGTTTAACTAATACTTCATATATTTCACAAAGCTAACTGATGATCAATCAAACAACTTAACGCCTCCGGTTTCATCCTCGCACTGCCTCACGTTCTTCGCCATCTTCTTGTTGAATCCGCTCCGCTGGTTGCATACGTTCGTCGGAGGAATCAGGTAGCACGGCTCCGGCGACTCCGCCCACCGGCAGGCGGCGCCGTTCGACTTCCACGGCTTCAGCATCACCAGCGGCACGACCCCGCTGAGCCCCTGCGCCACGTATCCGAACGTGGAGCACGCCGTCGTCACCAGCTTGTCGCTAAAGCTCAACAGCACAATCTCCGCCATCGCCCTCACGTTGTGCCCTTGATCCTCCGTCTTCTGCTCCACCTCGTGCCCCGGCTCGTACACCGCCACCACCTCGCCGGTCGTCGTTGCCTTCTCGTAGTACATCGAACGGACCCTCTCGTAGTATCTCACGTCCAAACTCGTCATAAAAACCGCCTTCACTTTCTCGTCGCTATAGCTCTTCAAGCTCTTCTTTCCGTTTCCTGCGACCACCGCCGGTAAAACTCCCTCTTTCAATGAACAGCCCACGATTTGGTCAAGCAAGTAATCGAAGGTGACGGGCTCGTTCTTGAGATTTCTAATTTGAATCCCAACTCTAGAGTCGGCCTTGGCGAGGTAGGCGTGGTAGTACCGCATGGCGTGGCCCCATACGTTGTTGCTGGGGTGGAGGAGGTAGCGGACGAGGTGGTGGAAGACGGTGGTGCGCTCCGGGAACAGCCGCCGGAGCTCCTCCTCGTACTCCCGCACCAGGAACAGAGCCGGCACGAAGTAGTGGTCCGACTTTAGCAACACCCACGGCACGTGCCGGAGGTTCCTCTGTTCCTCCTCGCAGAAGAACAACCTGTCAAACCCGTCGTAGTACCACGGCAAGTGGAGGTACACGTACGCCGGCAATGAGGTGACAGCGTTTCGCCGGATCAGGTTGCCGTAGCTCCGTTTCGAGTCGCGGTCGAAGCTTTCAAGATTGCTGATGGGGAAGTCGGAGGGGAGGACCCAGGAAGTCCCCGGAAACGGCTCGCAGAAGAGATCTTTAATCTCCTCTGTCTCATAAATCAGGAGCACTCTGTTATTGAGGAGGGCGAAGAAGAAGGACGAGACCAAGCTGACGACGCGGTTGCCGAGGCCGTAGTGGGGGATCCAGACGATGTAGTTGCAGGGGGAGGAGGAGTTGGAGGTGGAGAAGCGATCTGACTTAAGTTCGCGGATGGATTTCTGGTAGAGTTTGGTGCCGGGGGCGCATTTCTTGTGAAGGGCTTCGTAGCGGCGGAGGCGGGAGAGGAGGTAGGGGGAAGGGAGGTGAGGGGAGGGCGGGCGGAAGGAGGAGGACTGGAACCGGCTGAGACAGGAGGTGGGGTCGAAATTGGGAGAGAGGAGGCCGCCGAGAAGCTCGTCTCTTGGTGGCGGTAGGGAATCCGGTGACAGCGCCGCCGCCGGCAAAGCTGCAAGTGCTCAAAATAAAAAAAGAAAGAAAAAATAAGCAAAAATAGATTGAATTAATGGCGCAAAATCTGCCAAACATGCGATAGAATATTAAACCGAAACCAAGCTAAAAGTTCTTTGTTAAAAAATTCTCGAATCAATAACAATCTTAATAAAAGTAATTTTCCTATAAAATGAAAGCACAAAACATCATATAGAAGAAGAAACAGAGAAATCAAAACAGGTGAAAAAACTAATAATAAAAAGAATAAAAGCAGAAAAAACTTCCTCCAAAACTCTTTCTTCGCAAAGAAACTAAATTAAAGCAAAAAAGATACACCCAAAATATCAAAACTTTGAGCTGCAAAACTCGGAAATTGAAAACAGAAACAGAGAAGAACCGTGGCGACGTTACCTGCTCTGTTTCCTCTCTGAATCCATTCGAATTGCAATTTCTCATGAGCTCCGAGGAGGAAGAAAACCAGAAGTAGACAAGAAGCCGGAATGATCCATCGAATCCAAGTCTTCTTCTTCCAAGCGATCACCTCCATCTTGCGGTAGGACTATGGCACTCTGCTATGCCGCCGGCTTCCATTTTGTGGCGCTAAGAAGAACGTCAACAGTCAACTGAAGGAAATTTTCATTTCAACCTATAATCTTCCTTCTTTTGCAACATGCTCTCCAAAATCGGAAAAAAAGGATCAATCAAGTAACACCAAACTTAAGGAGATAAGTTGATCCCATAAAAGTTTTTCTCTGCTAAGATAATCAAGAAATGTTTATATATATTTTATTTAGAGAAAAAATATCTATAAATATAACGATAGATACCTGAATTATCGAAGTAGCCTTTAGATTGTGTGGTTGCCCGTTCATGGAATATAACGTAAACGAAATGATTAGAATTTTGAAAATTGTAAGGGACGTTCAAGAAAAGACTAAATTCTCATAGTTAAATGAGATTTTTCTTCTGACTTTAATTAGAAGAACAGTCATAGAAGGAATTATGATCCAAGTGGATAATTTAAAATTTAATTAGAACATTCATATGATTCAAAGTCAACGATTATCCCTACCAAACATTCTACTTAAATAAAAACTTAAGAGAATTTTCTTTGCTCAGAATTTTTTTTTTCTGATACGGCTAAGTCCTATGTTTTGTAATCTTCAAGGATTTGATAAATCTATTATTGTTTAAAAAATATAAATATAAATATAAATAAAAGGATTTTAAAAGCTAGCCATGTTTCCCAAAATACAAATAATGTAGCCAAAGATCACATTTTTTGCTTCTTTGGCAACGCTATAACAATCACGTTCCTATAGATTCAATGTGCGAACATTCGAATATGTGCATTTTCATTTGTATACAGATGGGTTTATCATTGGCTTATGTTTTATTTTTCCCTTAAAACTTCGGTTAAGCAACTCCAATATGCCATTTAAGGAAATGACTAGAAATACTGAGGCTCCTTCGTGAATCCTCAATTGAAACAGGACATCTTGATCTCAATTGGCAACTCACCAAATCAGAATGACATGAAAATAGGGACCGGTGTGTATCATACGATACCTCGTTCTTTTTCCCTTGTTCTTACATGTTGTCTATACAAAGATATTAGTATATTTTCAATCAAGATTCCATGATGTGTTTTCCTTGTTACTTGCTCTACACCCATTCCACATGTGCACAATTCTCATGTTGGAAAAAGGCGAATGAGAACACGATGTGTAAGTTATTAATTAATCTCACATCGGAAGAATGACAGGAAGATTGGTATTGAGTGTAGAAGAGGGTACAAATATAGAGTTCGGATTATATCAATCCAAGAGTTCTTGTGAGAATGTTATTGCACACAATGGATCAAGATCGGAGTACAGTGTGCCCATGTGAAATAGTAAGAAGTTACCATGAGGCTCTTTTGCGTGTTCAACTCACATGGCTCAGCAAGAGCATGCCACATGTGTTGATCCCATGCGATCGACAAGAGAGGGGTGAATTGCACTGTAATAAAATTTAACACTTTCTTTTACTATTGTTCTTAGCAAAATTACACTATTAGTTTGAACAAAATAAATAACATAAAAAGAAGTAAGAGACAAATATTATTTTACTTGGTTACAACCAGGATAGTTATTAATTCAAGGCAGATGAAGCTAACTAAGATTCTCCTTTTGTCGTAGGTGGAGTAGGCTCTTACAGTTGTTGAAAGCACAAAAATAACTAACAGAATTTGTAGATAAAATACAAGTGTGTTGTTCTTAAATGAAAAATACCAAGACTTTATTTACAATTTACTGGTTGAAACTAATCATTTGCTGACATGGCATCTCCGGGCATCTGGACCATCTCCGGGCGCCCTCAGCGAGGCAAACTTTATCTCTACGCAACCGCTTCATAACGGCTTCGAGATCAAATTTTTCCATGTTCGGGTGCTTAGACCATGTCCGAGTGCCCGAACCATTGCTGACATGGACCCGAAAGTGATCCACAACAACAATACTGTGACGACGTGCCTGTTAGGTACCTTGGTGGTCCAGGCGCCCGGACCATCTAGTCCAAGCGCTAGAACCAACTGGTCTGAGCGCCCAGATCAATCTGTTGGTGCGGGAAGCATCTGACAGTCGAACCTATGTTTTAATTATGTCAAAGGGTTCAAAGTTAAGGTCATTTGTGATCTAACATGCTTAAATGAGTTTGTAGAAAAGTCCTAAGTGTACTTAGGCAAAAGTCCTAGCTACGGTTAGGCAGGTGGAAAACCCTAGGGGGTGGTAACCCTAGGTCCTAGGGGGTGGTAACCCTAGGTGAAAAGTCTTGGCGAGTCGAGAGCTTCGGGTAAAAGTCCTAAAGTCGAGGACTCTAGGTGGAAAGTTTTGGTGTCGCGAACCAGGTGGAAGACTAGACGAGTCGTGGAGCGGACGTCTAGTAGAAAGTCCTGGAGCTTCGGGTGCTGAGCAAAAGTCCAGTTGGTCTGGAGGATCAACTGGCAACAGGTAAACTCTCCTGAGTGAAGTAGGTGAGGATGCATTCCTCGGTGAGAGAACAGTAGGCGTCGGTTAGACCTAGGATTTTCGATCGAGAATCCGAAGTCAGAATCGGACGGTTCGGAAACTGTCAAATACTTATGTTTGACTTATTTTATTATGCTAAACTCTGTCTTGCAAGATATGATTTGTATTTTTTGACTAACCCATCTTGCACGAGGTGAAAAAGAAGCAAAAGGCTCAGATGAACAGTCCTGAGGCGCCCTCCATGGAGCTTGGAGGCGCCTCGGGTCACTAGTTGATGACCTCCGCGCAGCAGGGCAGAGGGCGCCCTCATGCAACTTGAGGGTGCCCTGGACGCTGAGCAGAGGGAGCCCTCCATGCGGTTAGAGGCACCCTCAGGTGGATAAGCGGTGAAGAGATCAGAGCTCATCCACACTGTGGATTTGGTGTGGATGAGGGCACCCTCCATGGTGTTGGAGGTGCCCTCAATAGGCTATATAAGCCTGTCTCGAGTAGCAGGAAAGGAACAACACAATTTGACAACCCTTCTTCTATGTGCTGCTCAAAAAACGATCCAGCGAAGCTGCAACAAGTCTCTGACAACCAGAAGCTTCAAGATTACTGTTTTCGTTGTCGGTATAATTTCATTACTATTTAATATTATAAATCTGAATTGTAACTTTCCGAGCTTATAGTGATTGCACAAAGTAAACGCTCAACGAGTGTGGGCCTTGGAGAAGGAGTCGCCCCAGGTTCCGAACCAAGTAAATCTTGGTGTCTGTGTTTTCAATTGTTATTTAATTTTCCACTGCGTTTTACTCTTAGTTTTCTGAAACGTAAGTGAAAGTCACGAGCGTTATTCACCTCCCCCCTCTAGCGCTTTCGATCCAACAATTGGTATCAGAGCGACCCCGCTCTGAATCGGTACAACTATCGTTCGAGCATTTTTATTCGTCGCTTCTTCGTCCGTTTTTGTTAAAAAATAAAACCTTACGCCTTTCATTTTTTTTCCTCCAAAATTATTTTTGAGAAATTCATTTTCATCTTTTCACCATTGATCGACATTAGCGAAATATAGCATTTTCAAAAGTTTAGAATATATTTTTAATTTTTTTTAATATTTTATTTTTTCGAAATTAGTGAATTGTTATTTTCATCTTTCTCCCGCACTAATAATCCAAGACCAAGTGTTGGAACATTTATTTTTATTTTTCTTTGTGTGCGAGATTCCTTTTTAATGGCCTACCAAGATGGGAAAAGCATCGCATACCTACCACTCTTGTCCAGCATAAATTTTGGATACTAGAAAGACTAGATGGAGCACCAACTGAAAACCCAAGTGGAGATATGGACCATAGTCCAGATCGGATTTATTCTCCCCACTGAAGAAGGTGTACCCATCGCTTGTGACAAGTGGGATGCACAAACAAGAAGAAAATTCAAGGCAAATGCAAAAGCAACATATACTCTCCTATGCTAACTAACAAATTCAGAGCTTGATCGAGTTGGAAAGTTCAGCAATGCTAAGGAGCTTTGGGATAAGGTGATCAAGCTTCATGAGATTCCTTCAGAACCAGAAGACCAAGTCAAACCTGAGTTCGAATCAGAGTATAAATCTCTAGAGTTTATTGGAGAACCCAAGTTAGGTTATCGGGTTAACCTAAGGGGAGAATGTCAAGGAATGTTCAAGGAAAGAACATTGGACATTGGAAGATGGTTGGAAAACCTAAGTTAGGTTAACATTGGAATTCTTTTTGATGTATGTCAAAAAGGGGGAGAATTATTGGAGAACCCAAGTTAGGTTATCGGGTTAACCTAAGGGGAGAATGTCAAGGAATGTTCAAGGAAAGAACATTGGACATTGGAAGATGGTTGGAAAACCTAAGTTAGGTTATCAGGTTAACCTAACTTGATTATGGGTTTTGTCAAACATCAAAAAGGGGGAGATTGTTGGTGCAACCTTAGGTCAGACCGATCAGGAGGTTCCCTCGTCTGATCGGCGTCTCCTAATCGGTCTTGTGGACCGATCAGGGAACATCCTGATCGGTCCATAGACCGATCAGGCTTCGGTTCTTCCGCCACTGATCTATGCCTGATCGGTCTGCCGGACCGATCAGGCCATGGGTGGATCGGTCAGCAGACCGATCCACGGCTTTCTTCTCGTGAGGTTGCGTTGCCTCCTGATCGGTCTCCAGACCGATCAGATTACAATCAGTGAGCCACTGATCTGATTCTGATCGGTCACCAGACCGATCAGGGCAAACGCAGTATCACTGGATCGGTCACCAGACCGATCCAAACTTCTCAGCCCTAAACCTAAGGCTTCCATACCAACATCCGGTCAACCTTGACCTGTTGATACATCATCCCTAGCAGTTGGTCACTCCCTTGACCTGCTAGCACTCCCCGCTAAGTGTCCGGTCAATCCTTTTGACCCACTTAGACTTTTCCCACCAGATGTCCGATCACCCTTGATCCATTTGGATTTTTGCCTTGCCCGGCTTCACTCACCAGGACTTTCCACACTGCCTAACATCCCAGTTAGGACTTTCCCACTGCCTGGCTTCACTCACCAGGACTTTCCAACTGCCTAACATCCCAGTTAGGATTTTCCCACTGCCTGGCTTCACTCACCAGGACTTTCCACACTGCCTAACATCCCAGTTAGGACTTTCTCATTCACCTAGCTTCACTCACTAGGATTTTCACCTGACTTCACTCACCAGGATTTTCCCGAATGCCTGGCTTCACTCACCAGGACTTTCACCTTCACCTAGCTTCACTCACTAGGATTTTCACCTGGCTTCACTCACCAGGATTTCCCGACTGCCTGGCTTCACTCACCAGGACTTTTCCCCATGCCAAACTCCCTGTTTGGACTTTCCCCGTGCCAAGCCTCCATACTTGGACTTTCCGCGTGCCAAGCTCCTGCTTGGACTTTTCCCCGTGCCAAGTCTCCGTACTTGGACTTTTCCAGTGCCAAGTCTCCATACTTGGACTTTTCGCGTGCCAAGCTCCCTGCTTGGACTTTTCGTGTGCCAAGCTCCCTGCTTGGACTTTTCCCGAATCAGGTCAACCTTGACCTAAGGTTGCACCTACAATCTCCCAAACACCTATTCTTGTCAAACATCAAGAATACAACTTTCTTCTCATCAAACATCGTCAAACATCAAAACACAACTCGAGTCAGGTCAACCTTGACCTAAGGTTGCACCAACAGAGTTAACCTTCGAACCAGACTCAGAAGAATCCGATCGGACTGATTTCATAGCATTGATGGCCAAAGAAGAAATAATTGAATCTGAGTCCGAATTGTTGGGTTTTTCGGGCCACGAAAACCGCTTTTTCGCGTCGCGGAAACCCCGAATCACCCTAGCCAACGGATCTCGTGCGAAGAAAAATTCGAAAACATACGAGTACGAATTACAAAACTTCTAGATCTACATGATGAAGATCTTTACCCTTGTTGCGTGCCCTTTTTGCGTATCCCGCTCGTCCTCGGTACGCCGGATCTCGAAGTTGTCAATGTAGACAACTCTCTACACGTATCCACACGAACACACTAGGTGGAGGTGACCAAAAACCAAGGTGTGATATCACCTATGTGGTTCGGCCAAGGAAGGAGGAGAGGGAGAGCTTGAGAGGAAGAAGATGTAAAATTCCACACTTGAATGAATTATGAAAATCAATTCACACACCATTCAAAATGTGGCCGGCCACCTTTCTCATGTGTAACTCCCCTCATTAATGCATTAAGTTGTCATCAAGGAGAGAATATAACCTCCATGAGGTGGCACTCACTAGTAACTCCCATGAGGTGGCAACCATGATGATGATGTGGAGTAACATCATTAGTCCACATCAATGCCAACTCACCAATGAGGTGGCATAAAGTCAAGTCAAACTTGACTTTTAATCTTCCTCTCAAGTCAAGTCAAACTTGACCAAACCTCTTCCATGGTTGATCTAATCTAACCATTTGATTCAAGCCAATTTAATATATAATGAATCTAATTCATTAAATTAAATTGATTCAATGAGTCATAATCTAAATTAGACTCATTGAACACATGAATCAACTTGAGTCCAACTCAAGTTAGCCCAATTAGGATTACTCTTAATCCAATTTGATTCATCAAATGAATCTAATCCTCTTGGTTCATCATATGAACCTAATCTCCATCTAATTGTCATTAGTGTGTGACCCTATAGGTTCTTGTAACGTTGGCAATGCCCTAAACCCATTTAGGAGCATAAGTAATGAGCGGTATCTAGCAACACATCATTACTACCCAAGTTACAAGAATGTCGAGATCCGACATCACCTTGTGACTACTAATTGTGACTCCTCACAAAATATGACAAGTGTCCTTCTATCTTAGACATCTAGATTGATCAATGTGAGGCATAGACCGTGTCATCCTCTGACCAATCTAAATCTTGAACTCCAAGTAGACTCACTATATCAAATGAGCTCAATATCCTATATTGACTCATTTGGGCATGGTCATGCACTTCGTGGTCTCACTCTATCAAGAATACCGATGTCTCTCCTGTCATATAGGAGGGATAGATCCCATCTACATCACTCACATCCCTCCACATAATTTGTTACATACCCAGTATTCGCCTTTATAGTCCACCCAGTTACGGGTGACGTTTGACGAAACTAAAGTACATAACTCCTTATGTAGGGATCCATGGTGACTTCAGGTCTAAGGACTAGTAGTCATACTAATAGCCACATGAGAAAGTATATGACACTCATATAACGATCCATGATACTTTCTCATGGCGGGTCATTCAGTATACATTCTCCAATGCATACCCATGTGCCAACTTGATATCTCTATATCCATGACTTGTGAGATCAAGTCATCGAGTTGACCTACATGCTAGTCTTATTGCATTAACATTGTCCCTGAATGTTAATACTCGACTAGGAATGATTAAGAGCAGTGTTCCCTATATCATCTCACTATCGATTCAACTAATCAATTGATATATGTAAGAACCTTCTACTCAAGGACGTTATTATACTTAGTTTATTTGGCACCAATACAAGTAAGTATAATAACCAAAAACAAATGCCTTTATTTATATAGAATATGATACAATAAGTCCAAAATACAATCATCAAATGATTGGCTCTAGGGCTCTAGCTAACACGAATTTGAGATGACAACAGTCAAGGAGGAGAATCCTATCATGGATCTAAAAGGTAAAATTATAAATTTCACATAACCTGTTTTAAGTGTAGGGAGAGAGGGCACTATAGAAACAAGTGCCCTACTCTTAAAATTTAGTCGGCACAACCGGAGAAGCAGGAGAAATTGATCCAGAAAGGGAAGAAGAACATTGAATGCTCCAAGTACAAATGAATGGGTCACTGCAAAAGTAAATGTCCATAAAGAAGACCCAAAATCCAGAGGGAGAAATCAAGGTAAGTAAATTTATATTACATGAAAATCCAATTTTTGCAATGCATGTGTGTCCCCTAACTAATTCCGCTTACTCTAGTATAGATTTCTCTAGAAAATTAGATATGCATGCTAATAATACAATGAATAAATTTGATTCAAATCTAAATAAGAATAACTCAAAATTATTTAATAAACATAAGAAATTAACTTTTAGAAAATTAGAGAAACAAAGTAATATTTTAAAAGATAAAATATATAAGTTAGAAAAGATTATTAATAATTTAACAAATCCAAAAAATCTAGACTTGGGTTACAAGTCTAAGGTAAAATTTAAACCCTACAAATCAAGCTATAATCAAGTACCTTTTAATTATAAAACAAACTTAAATAAAATCTAACCTAAACTAAGTTAACTCTAACTTAAATCTAAAATTAAATAAAATCTAACCTAAACTTAAATCTAACCTTAAATTCAATTAACTTAGATCTAAACTAAATTAAATTAAAACTCAAAAGTTAACTTAAACTTGTTAACTTAACTAATAAATTGCTTGACTTGGTTGATCCATACAAATTTCCATGACCATGCATATGCTAAATCATGATTATTAATTGTATAATCTAGAATGGTTAGATAAGGATCTAGGCTTGATTCACACTTGACTAATTAGACCTAGAAGTTTCAGAAAGAAAATTAAATATTCAATTTCTTTGAAAGGCTTTGTCTAGAAGTAGTGGATAATCTCATACCCAAGAAGGCCTAGTGTCTCGCCACAACCTGAAAGTCAATCATTGAAATAGTTATCTAATTGACTAACTGTAAAACTTGAGTCTAAATCAAATGTAAATTAATCCTTAGATGATAATTCAAATTAAAAATAAAATTAACCATCTCACAAATCTATTAAGGCTCCTTGTTTGAAAATCTAGAAAAGGGTGAGATGGACCAAGGTTTAAAGTAGTTCCAAATTAATTCAATTAAATTAACTTAATTAATTTTAAAAAATTAATTTCAAAATGTTAATCTTAATTTCAAAATGTTTAAATCATAATTAAATTATGTTTTTTAAAATTAATTTTAAAAATCATAATTAATTTCAAAAAGTTAATTATTATTAAGTTTCGAATCATAATTAATTTCAAAAGACTAATTAATTTCAATCAAAGTAAATTATAATTATTTTTTATAATTTCAAAATTCAAAATCATTATTTACAAAATTATAATTTTCAAATCATAATCAAATTTCAAATTATTAATTATTAAATTTTCAAAATCAAAACCTTCATTATAATTTTTAAATCAAACTTCAAATTATTAATTATTAAATTTTCAAAATCAAAACCTTCATTATAATTTTTAAATCAAAATCAAATTTCAAATTATTGATTATTAAATTTTCAAAATAAAAATCTTCATTATAATTTTCAAATCATAATCAAATTTCAAATTATTAAATTTTTAAAATCAAAATCTTAATTAATTTTCAAATCATATTTAATTTTTAAAAATCTTAAACTTAATTAATTTTCAAATCAAATTTAATTTTTCAAATCTTAATTATTTCTAAATGATAATTAATTTTCAAATCATATTTAATATGTAAGATTATATTTTTAAACTTAATTAACTTTTAATATATTTTTCAAATCTTCAAAATTTTAAATGTTTGCCCATATTTTAAAACTTGAAATTCAAACTCATTGAAAATTCAAACTTATATTTTAAATTTAAATTTCAATATTTTTAAATAAAATTAACTCCGTCTTACATACACTCATAAGCTGAACATGCTTGATAACTTAGAATGGGTGAGATGAAAAATTAAAAAAATAAATAATAATTTTTTTACATGTTTGGACTCTAGGACCCTAAAAATTTATTTTGACATTAATTAGAGGGGAGTGCAAAGAAATTTAAGACATTAATTTTTATCTTTATTTTCTTAAAACATTATTTTTCAAAGTTAAACTTTTCAAAAAGTTCAAAATATTTCTAAAAAGGAAGTTAAATTTTTTTTGTAAAAATAAATTATCTTTGATAGAAACCAAGTATTTGCTAAAATATTTTCAAACATTTTTACAAGAAAATATTTTTAAAGTTAAGGTTTTACCAAAATTTAAAAAAAAAAACTTAGCTTTTATTAAAATCTTTTTTAAAGTTGAGTACTTCTAACTAAGTTTTTTTTCAAAACCTTTATTTTTGAAAGCTAAGTATTAAATTTATCAAAATCTTTTTAAAAGCTAAGTGTTTAAAGCTAAGTATTAAATTTATCAACGCTTTTTTAAAAGCTAAATGTTGAAAGCTAAGTATTAAATTTATCAAAGCCTTTTTAAAAAGCTAAGTGTTGAAAGCTAATTATTAAATTTATCAAAGTCTTTTTAAGCTAAGTTTTGAAAGCTAAGTACTAAATTTATCAAAGTCTTTTTGAAAGCTAAGTTTTTTTTAATCTAAGTATTTAGCTAAGTTTTCGTTGGAAAAGCTATGACAGTTTCAAAACTTACGTTTATCTAAGTTATTTTAAATAGCTAAGTATTTTCAACTTTAGCTAAGTTTTTAAGAAAGTGCTACCCTTTAGGGAGAGCTTAAAGTTAAAAAGAATAAATTTTTTACAACCCTCTCTCTACTTAATATGCTGTTTTGATTTATGTCAAAGGGGAAGAGAGAAGTCAAAGTTAAGAAAGTTAAGAATTTAAACATAATTTTTATAAAAAGGGGAGCACAAAGTTTTTTTATTATTTATGCTCATGATACTTATACTTAAATTCCTTCATTTTATTGTTATGTTTTACTTAACTTTGAATCGTGTTGTCATAATCAAAAAGGGGGAGATTGTTGGTGTGGGAAGCATCCAACAGTTGAACCTGTGTTTTGATTATGTCAAAGAGTTCAAAGTTAAAGTCATTTGTGATCTAACATGCTTAAATGAGTTTGCAGAAAAGTCCTAAGTGTACTTAGGTAAAAGTCCTAGCTACAGTTAAGCAGGTGGAAACCCCTAGGGGGTGGTAACCCTAGGTCCTAGGGGGTGGTAACCCTAGGCGGAAAGTCTTGGCAGGTCGAGGGCTTTGGGCAAAAGTCCTAGAGTCAAGAACTATAAGTGGAAAGTCCTGGTGTCACGAACCAGGTGGAAGACTGGACGGGGCGTGGAGCGGACGTCCAGCAGAAAGTCCTGGAGCCTCGGGCGCTGAGCAAAAGTCCAGTTGGTCTGGAAGATCAACTAGCAACAGGTAAACTCTCCTAAGTGGAGTAGGTGAGGATGCATTCCCCGGTGAGGGAACAGTAGGTGTCAGTTCGACCTAGGGTTTTCGGTCAGGAATCCGAAGTCAGAACTGGACAATCTGGAGATTGTTAAATACTTATATTTGACTTATTTTGTTGTGCTAAACTCTGTCTTGTCGGATATGGTTTGTAGTTTTGGACTAACCCATCTTGCAGGGGGTGAAAAAGAGCAAAAGGCTCGGATGAACAGTCCTGAGGCACCCTCTATGGAACTTGGAAGCCCCTCGGGTCACTAGTTGATGACCTTCGTGCAGTAGGACAGAGGGCTCCCTCATGGAGCTTGAGGGTTCCCTAGACGCTGAGCAGAGGGCACCCTCTATAGAGCTGAGGGCGCCCTGGACGCAGGTGGAGGGCACCCTCCATGCGGTTGGAGGCGCCCTCAGGTGGATAAGCGGCGAAGAGGTCAAAGCTCATCCACACTATAGATTTACTTCGAATGAGGGCACCCTCCATGGTGTTGGAGGTGCCCTCAACAGGCTATATAAGCCTGTCTCGAACAGCAACAAAGGAACAACACAATTTGACAACCCTTCTTCTGTGTGCTGCTCAAAGAATGATCCGGCGAAGCTGCAACAAGTCTCTGACAACCAGAAGCTTCAAGATTATTGTTTTCGTTGTCGGTATAATTTCATTACTGTTTAATATTGTAAATCTGAATTGTAACTTTCTGAGCTTATAGTGATTGCTCAAAGTAAATGCTCAACGAGCATGAGACTTAGAGTAGGAGTCACCCCAGGCTCCGAACCAAGTAAATAATGTTGTTTGTGTTTTCAATTGTTATTAAATTTTTCACTATGTTTTACTCTTAGTTTTTCGAAACGTAAGTGAAAGCCAAAGATATCATTTGAATTGGTATTTTAAATATCACAAAGGACAAGTTAAGAAAATTTCAAATAAATATATACCCAAAAGATTTTTAATTAATCCAGTAGGCTGGAACCTATATTGGGTTCCAAAATCTTGTCTAAATTAAAATTAGACTTAGGGCTTTCAGAGAGTAGATTAAATATTTAATTTCCTTATGAAGCTTTGTCTAAAAAGTGTTGTTGCTCCAATAACCAAGAAAGCCAAATGCCTCACCACAACCTGGAAGCCGATTAATGAAATAAAATATTTAATTGACTTACTGATGAAGTATTTAATTGTAAATAATGCTTTAATAGTTACTCAAACATCTTGTAGTATCCTTAACTTAGAAAATTTGTCTTCTTAGAATTTTTTTTACTTAGAAATTTTTTTTTGCAAAACTTAAAGTTTCAAAAATTATTACAAATTTTTCTAAGTGATATCAAAATAATTTCCAAAATTTTTAAAAATTTTCAAAAACTTGATAAGTTTTTTTTTTGAAAAGTTTCCCTTAGATTTTTTTTTTTGTACCCTATTTTTTTATGTGATCAAAGGGGGAAAAGGAAAGATTAAGTCTAGGGGGGTAGATTAAACTTTTTTAATTTTTACACTTTAATTATAAATTTATTGCTTTTACTTTATGATTGTTTACCCTAACTTAACTTGGGTTGCCAACATCAAAAATGGGAGAGATTGTTGAAATCCCAAGGTTATTTTTGGTACGATCAACCAAGTTAGGTAAGGTCCTGTTAAGTTATGATCCCTGTGTCTAAGTGTACAGGAGCTTAGGAGTACAGGAAGTCAAGCGGAAGATGCGGCTAGCGAGAATGATGGCACGGGAGAGAGCCGACAGACTCGTTGTATCTGAGGGATGAGATGCTACAGAAGAGTACACCGGTGGACGAGAAGGACGTGTGTGACTTTCGAGGGACAAGAAGCTGGAGCAGAAACCTGCTCGAGGAGAAGGCTGAAAATTGGATTCGAGTGAGCCCTATTTCGGTTGATCGAAATCACCCAGGAATCGGAGCAGCGAAAGAACTAAAGTTAAAGGCACCTCCGCGACCTTTAGGCAGAAGGTGCCTTCAACCAGCCATGGAAGGCGCCTTCGACCAGGGAATTTGGTTATTGCGGAAAGGATAAAGTTTTATCCTTTGGCCTCACTGGAGGCGCTGCAGATAAGTTTTTCTAGGGTCCATAAAAAGACCCTTGGACCTAGGAAAGAAGTAACAACTTCTGTATTCAATTTCCTAATCATTTCTGAGCTTTCACTGTGTGTAAAAAGGCTTTTCTGCCTTCAGCGAAGGAGATTCTTAGTGAGCTTTCATCTGCCTTGGAATAACAACCATTTAAGTTGTAACCAAGTAAATAGTGGCCTTTTACTCATTTTTGTTAAATTGTTAATTCTATTTTAATTGCTTTATTAATATGAGTTGAAAGTCAAGAAAGGTGTTTTGTTCTAATATTTCAGGCAACTCAATCCTCTCTAGTCGGCCTACCCAGACCAACAGTATGATCATCTTTATTGTTTTTGCTGCATGTTTTGCGAACCATGTTAAGCATACACCGCATTAGGCACCCCAACAATGGTATCAGAGTCCGATCATACTTCGACATGATCATAAAATAGTTTACAAATTGTAGTAGTCATAGTTTTATTGTTTTTGGTATTAGAGAAATAAGGAGATGGAAAATTGTTTCCTGATCTAAGATTTAAATCATCATAGAATCGATCTTAATCAATCCTGTTGGTTGGTCCTAGGAGGATCGTACCGGTTCCACTGTATAAAAATTTTGTACAAGTGTCGAACCTTTTTCTAAACAACCTATTGTGTTCTTTAGAAGTTAAATTAGGAATCGTAAACGGAACTTATCATTATTGATTCCAAATTTAACTTATCTATTCTTAATGGTTTAGACTTGGATCACAAGCGGAACTTAACACTATTGATCCAAATCAACCTATGTTATAAATTCAATTAAATATTAATTTTCAAAATTGGCTTCCAGGACTGTATGGTGAGGTGCATGACCTTTTTGGGTATGGGAGCATCTACCATCGCCTAGACAAAGCCTTTTAAGGAAAGCTAATATTTAATTTCCTTATATAACTCTAGGTTTAACCAAAAAGAACAATCGAATCACAAATTCAAAAAATAAAACAAAAGAAACACAAATTCAAAACAAATCCGAAAACTCTAGAATTATATGCCTCTTGTGTTTTGTATTTCCAAAAATAACTATACAAAAAAAACTAGTATGATATGGAAAACAATTACTAGTTATACCTTTCTTTATAAGCAAATAACATCTTGATCTTCTACCGTATTCCTTTTCTTATCCCGGACGTTGTGTGGGCAACGATCTACCAAGATGAGAACCACCAAAGCTCCTTCTTCTTCTTGCAAGATTCGGCCACCACAAGTACTCCAAGAATAGATGTGGTTCGGCCACCACCACCAAGCTCCAAGGGATGCTTCATTTCTCTCCTTCTTCTCCAAGCTAGAATCCAGCCACCTTCAAGCTCCATGAGATTATAAGGTCCGACCAATGAAGAAGAAAGAAAAGGAAGAAGGAAAAACAATAGGGTCGGCCACCACCAAGGAGGAAAAGAGAGGAAGAAAAATAGAATAGAGTCGTTCTCATGAAGGCACCTCTACCCCCCTCTTTTATATTCTTTGGTCTTGGAAAATAAGGAAATTTAAATAAAAACTTTCTTAATTCCTTTTTCATGAAAAAGAAATTTTAATTAATTAAAAATCAATTTCCTTTTCTCACATAACATGGCCAGCCACCTATATTTCCTTCAAGGAAAGTTTTTATTCACAAGAATTAAAATTTCCTAATTTGTTTCCGGAAATTTTTAATAAAAAATTCTCTAATAATTTTTTCCTTCAAGGTGGATTATAAAAAGAAATTTTATAAATTAAAATCTTTCTTTTAAACATGTAGATGATTTCCAAAAATGAAAGTTATCTCTAAAATTAAAATCTCCTTTCAATCTACAAATAAGGAAAGATATTTATTCTTTGCTTAATCTTTTGTAGAAAGAAAATATTTAATTTTTAAACTCTTTTTTAAATCATGAACATGGTTACAAAAAAGGAATTTTTTCTTAAAATTAAAATCCACCTTTTAATCTACAAATAAGGAAAGATTTCAAATCTTTTCTTAATCTTTTGTAGAAAGTTATAAAAGGAAATATTTAAATTTTAAACTCTCTTTTAAAACCATGTTATCCACATAAGAAAAAATTTAAATAAAATCCCTTTTATATTATATGTGGCCGGCCACACCTAGCTTGGACTCCAAGCCAGGGCCGGCCACTAATCTTGGCTCAATCCTTGGGTCTTGGCCGGCCCTAGCTTGGGTTCCAAGCTAGTTTGGCCGGCCACCAAAGAGTGGGTAAGAAGGTGGGTATAGATGGGTATAATTCTCTATATACAAGAGGATACGATAGGGACCGAGAGGAGGAATTGGTTTTGGTCTCCCGATAAAAATAAGCTTCCCGTGTTCGCCCCGAACACCCAACTTAATTTCATCAATAATAATTCATACCACTAAAGAATTATTATTGAACTACCGCACTAATCCCAAATTATGTTTTGGGCTCCTTCTTATTATGAGTGTGTTAGTCTCCCTGTGTTTAAGATGTTGAATGTCCACTAATTAAATGAGTTACTGATAACTCACTTAATTAATATCTTAGTCCAAGAGTAGTACCACTCAATCTCATCGTCATGTCGGACAAAGTCCACCTGCAGGGTTTAACATGACAATTCTTATGAGCTCCTCTTGGGGACATTCTCAACCTAGATTATTAGGACACAGTTTCCTTCTATAATCAACAACACACACTATAAGTAATATCATTTCCCAACTTATCGGCCTTATTGATTTATCGAGCTAAATCTCACCCATTGATAAGTCAAAGAAATAAATACTAAATATATGTGTTTGTTATTATATTAGGATTAAGAGCACACACTTCCATAATAACTAAGGTATAATCCTTTTATCAAGTCAGTATAAAAAGAACTTACCTAAAATGGTCCTACTCAATACACTTAGAGTGTACTAGTGTAATTTATTAGTCAAGATAAACTAATCCCTAATCACATTAGGACTTTACCGACGGTTTGTTCCTTTCCATCTTAGTCGTGAGCAACTGTTTATAATTTATAAGAACTGATAACATGATCTTCTGTACGTGACACCACACACCATGTTATCTACGATATAAATTAATTGAACAACTACACTTAACATAAATGTAGATATTTTTGACTAATGTGATTCTTCATTTCAAAATAAATGTTTACAAAAGCTAGGCTTTTAGTATACATTCCAACAAATCCACCAATTGATTGATATGTTTATCAATCGATTAGTGTCAATTGATGAGTAGTTCATAATTCACAACAAAAGCTTCTCTTAATCGATTGAAAACTATTCTCAATCGATTAAAGGGTTGAGATCGTCAATTGATCAATTGACTGATCGATTCAATCAAACTCAATCAATTAGTCGATCGTGCCAATTGATAAACCCGTGAAAAATAGTGAACAGAGGACTTCGCAATCAATTGATGAATCGATTGAGCATTGCAATCAATTGTTGAATCTATTAAGAGCAAGATTTCGTGTACATAAAACTTTGTAATCAATTGCTGAATTAATTATGTGTCTTAATCGATCAATGAATCGATTAAGAACTATGTATTCGTGAATAGAAGGTACCGTAATGGATTGCTTAATCGATTATGGCCCTGAATTGATTACCAAATTGATTAAGGGCTATTCTATTTGAACAGTAAAGGTCTGTGATCTATTGACAACAACTTGGATCAATCACAAAAATTCTAATTTTGGAAATTCCGTAATAATTAAGGAAATTACAATTAGAGAAAGTGTTTCCTAATTAGATTTACTTAATTTAAATTATTTTCTTAAAATAAATATGTGGTTAGACTTGGAAATTTGTTTCCTAACCTAAATTAAGAAATTTTGATTTATGGAAATTAAATCCTTAAATATATTTTTATCCAAATAAAAGTATAATAACTATAAATTTATTAATGTCATGTCATATCGTATGTCATATAGATGCATTAATTAATTTTAATTTTATGTCATAATTATATGTAATTATGTTATGTGTGTGTGATATCATGTCATCATATTTGGCATGCATGTTATATCATATAGATAGATCATATGCATGATGAAGATGAGGCATAAATCCCTTATAAAATATGAAAGTCTACACCTTCCGTCAATATGATAAGAACCAGAATTTGATTACTTGTTTGAGTTGTTGTGTCAAAGCTAAACTCAACCTAAAATTAAACATGTTTGAACCATTAATATACAATCTCATGATTAACAGGTTGGTTTTAACTTGAAGCGTTGATTTGTTATGTCAAAGTCAAGGTCAACGTGAATAGAGGTGAAATTGGGTGATATGTATTTGATGTATAGTTGTTAATATGTTAGCAACCCGATGTTTATGCAAATAACAATTGGTTGATAGTATAATGTGATAGTTGATATACACGATATGTAATCAGTATATTTAACACATACCACTACAGCTAACAATGGTTTGTCATGTCAAAGCCAAGGTTGTTCTTATCTGAAGTGAATATCATCCTGCTTGAAGAAAACCCACCATCTCCCAAATTCATAAGTAAGAGCTCTTGAATTTGATAAATAAGTGGGAATTTTATTATATGTAAATTGTTTACATAGTAAAATCATCTCTCTCTCATATATTCTCATTTTTGTATTTCTAAGTTAATCATTTAATTATGACATCATTGAATTTATGTTTGTTAATGGACTTAAACAAACTGACTGGGCTAAACTTCTTGGACTGATTTCAAAACATGAGAATTGTTTTTAAGGCTAAGAAACTAGTATATGTCCTTGAACAGACACTTTCCATAAATATAGTAGATGATGCAACACCAGATCAAATATTAGTTTTTGAAAAGTACATGATTGATTCTAAGCTTGCTAGTTGCATTATGCTGGCCTCAATGTCTCCTGAACTACAAAAATAACATAAGCATATGGATGCTTATATGATTATTTTTCATCTGCGTGAGCTATTTTATGAGGAAGCTAGATCTGAATGATTCGAGGTCACGAAGCTACTCTTTTGCTCTAAGATATAGGAGGGTTCATCTGTGATACAATTGTACCAAAGATGAATGACTACATTGAATTTTAGATCACTTGGATTTGTATTGGATCATGAATTAACTATTGACTTAATTCTGCATAGTTTACATAGTAGTTATTCACAGTTCGTGATGAACTACCGAATGAACCACATTGAATCCACAATTCCAGAGTTGATCAACATGCTCAAAGATGTAGAACCTTCTACAAAGAAAGAACAAAAGACATTGATGTTAGTAGACTCCTCAAAGAAAGGTTCTAAGAGGAAGCCAAAGTATCAGGCTACTAGAAAGAAGAAAAGGCCAAGATAGTAGAACCAACAACAAAAGGCCCATGCCATCATTGTGGCAAGATGGAACATTGGCGAAGAAACTTTAAGATTTATCTTGAGACCGTGAAGAAGAAGAAGAAGAAGGCATCCGATGCCCCATCTGTTTCGGGTATTTTCATTATTGATTATCATATTATTTCCTTTGACACTTGAATATTGGATACCAAGTGTGACACACATATATATAATGACATACAGGGGCTAAGGAATAATAGAAGACTCGTCAAGGGAGAAACAAATTTGTGAGTTGGCAATGGAGCAAAGGTTGTAGCTATAGCCATCGGAATATATTTGTTGAAGCTTCCTAGTGGACTTGTCTTAGAACTGGATAATTGTTATTTCATTCCTACATTAATAAAGAATATTGTTTCTATTTCTTATTTAAATAGAAAGAATTTCCATTTGACTTTTAGGAATAACTGTTGTTATATAACTTTAAATGGTATTCTTTATAGTATTGGAACTTTATGTAATGATATATACGCGTTAGATATATCCAGTGATGTACATACTTGAAAAGATGATCAAATGACCTCCTACTTGTAGCATTATAACCTTGGTCATATAAACATGAATGCATGTTCGAATTGCAAAGACTTGCAATTCTAGAATTATTTGAATTAAATTAATTTGATACATGTGATTCATGTTTAAAAGACAAGATGACAAAGTTACCTTTTATTGGAAAGGGTGAATTAGTAAAAGAGTTACTTGGTCTTATACATACTGATGTATGTGGGTCAATGTCAACTTATGCATTAGGTGGTTATAGTTATTTCATTACCTTTATTGATGATCACTCATGGTTTGGTTATATTTATCTTATGAAACACAAGTCTGAAACCTTTGAAAATTTCAAAGAATTTAGAAATAAAGTAGAGAAATAACTTAGTAAAAGCATTAAGATACTTCGATCTGATCAACGTGGTGAATACTTAAGTCAAGAGTTTCAAGATTATCTAAGGGACAATGGAATATTGTCTCAATAGACTCCGCCTTATACGCTGCAACATAATGGTGTATCTAAAAGGTAAAACTGAATCTTGTTGGACATGGTTAGGTCAATGATTGCCTTAGTCCCGACTAAGGCAATCTCTGCTACTCCATATGAAATATGAGCTAGTAAGAAACCTCATCTATCTTACTTAAAGATATGGGGTTGTCCTGCTTATGTGAAGAGGACTGTATTAGACAAACTATATGTCAAGTCTGATAATTGTCTATTTGTTGGTCCCTAAGGAAATAAAGGGTTACCAATTCTATAATCCCTTGGAACAAAAATTATTTGTTTCATGACATACGACATTCCTAGAGAAAGAGTTTCTCTTACAGGAAACAAGTGGGAGTATGGTTGAACTTGATGAAGTTCAAGAGACACTAATAGACACTAAAGAGATGCTTGATCAAAAACCACAACCAATTACTCATAATGATGAACTATCGGTTGAAGCTATGGTAATACAACCTCAGTGTAGTCTCGTAGGACACATAATATTCCTGAAAGATATTGATCTTTCATAAGTGAATCGAATGACATGTTACTCATTGAGGATGATGAACCTACTGATTATAAAGAAGTTTTGAAAAATTCAGAAAGGGATAAGTGGCTTAAAGCTACAAAGTCAGAAATGGATTCCATATATGAAAATCAAGTATGGAACTTGAAGGCATTACGTCTATTGGGTACAAGTGGATTTTCAAGAAGAAAACTGATATGGATGGTAATGTAATTACCTACAAAGTAAGATTAGTGGCAAAGGGCTATCGTTAAATGCAAAGAATTGTGATGAAACATTCTCACCAGTAGCTATGCTTAAATATATTCGGATACTCTTGGACATATATAATTATGAGATATGATAAATGGATGTGAAAATAATTTTTTTTAATGGAAACCTATTCGAGGACGTATATATGATACAACCTAAGGGTTTCACATTTGTTGACATAAATAACTATACAAGCTTTAACAAACCATTTATGGATTGAAGCAAACATCTAGGAGTTGGAATATCAATTTTGATGAGACAATCAAAGAGTTTGATTTCTCACAAAATCTTGACAAACCGTGTATACCAAAAGATTAGTGGAAATGTATATGTTGATAACATATTACTTATAGGAAACGACATGTCAATTCTACAGTCAGTTAAAGTTTAGTTATTCAAGTTATTCTTCAAGAAAGACATGAGAGAAGCAACTTAAATCCTAAGGATGAAGATCTATAGAGATAGACCGAAAAGGTTGCTTGGTCTTTCACAGTCTACATATATAGACAGAGTGCTAAAATGGTTTAGCATGTCTGAATCCAAGAAAGATTTTATACCCATAACGCATGAAATTCACCTTTCAAAATCTATGTGCCTACTCATAGAAGATAAGAGGACTTACATGAATAAGATTCCCTATGTATCTGCGATAAGATCTATCATGTATGATATGTTATGTACAAGGCCCAATGTATCATATGTTTTTAGTGTCATAAGTAGATACCAGTCAAATCTAAGAATAGATCATGTTAAAATAATCCTTAAGAATTTAAGAAGAACTAAGGATATGTTCTTGGTATATGGAGATGATGATATAGTTATACGCGGGTAAGTATACGGATGCTAACTTTTAGATAGGCAAGGATGACTCCAAGTCCCAATCTGGATATATATTCATATTAAACGGAGGCGCAGTTAGCTGGAAGAGTTCCAAGCAAGGCACCATAGCAAATTGTGCCTGTGAGGCGGAATGCATTACAGAACTAGGAGTAGTTCTAACCATTATTGAAGTATTACTAGTTTATTGTGACAACACTGGAGCCACTACACAAGCAAAGGAACCCAGGTCTCACGAGCAATCCAAACATGTGCTTTGCTACTATCATCTGATCAGGGAGATTATAAGTAGGAAAGAAATATAACTCGAGAAAAATTCCACTGAAAGGAACCTAGCAGATCTTTTAACAAAGACTCTTCCACAAAGCAAGTTTGAGAGTCACATCAAAGCTTATGATATAGGGCACCGTGGTATTGACATTAGGCCAAGTGGAGTATGTTATGTTTGAGAGATGTCCTAAGGCAATCGACTTATGATTTATACTATTTATTTCGATAAATAAAGATTCACTATTTGAGTGTACTTTACTTATGTGTTTAAATAATCTTAAACTCATTTACTGGATGTCTGCAATACGATTCATAGTATGAGAGAATTTGTGATTGGGTCACAACTAGTGAGCTTCTCTATATGTGTAATTATGAAAGTATTGAAATATTTTCTAGCCAATGAATTAATGTATTCGGACATCATCAATTCTGTAAGACTAGCACGGGTCCTTGGTTTAACCAAGCAACTATTACTCATTAGCTGGAGACATTAGGATGTCGAGAGTTAAATGTGAATGCTAGTTATGATAACTAATTCATTGGAGTGACCTACTATAAGACTTCATATGGTTCTCTACATATATGGATATGCCTACAAAATTCTTACTGCAGCTCGAGTGCAAGTTTCCTTCGACTTGGGGTATTCAAGTCACCTCGGTCATGGAGGCTTATACTTTGACATCTTAAGCAAAGCATTTTCTTAGAGATGTAAACTCGAGATGATTAGGTATAAGTTGAAGTGCCCAAAGGTATTTGGATAGCCCATAGAAGATTCACTGCTCCTTACGAGGAGATGTATGTCCTATGGTTACTTGTCAGGATTGTTACTCAAAATCATTGCAAAGCATCATATGTTAAGAGTATGAGACTCTTAGACACATGTAGGAGTAATTTGAATTCATAGGACTAGTTAATATTACTTGGATTAAGTATGACATAGTTAGCCTAATGGGGATAGACACATAGATCATATCCTGAACTATGTGGGTATAAGATGAGTGAAAGGAATGATGCACGACTCACTGTAGCTACTGAAGGGTTCAGAACTAGTTCTGAAATCTACTACAATTTTTCAGTTAATTGAGGATTATGATGTACTACTATGTGTCACTCATGATTGATCCATAATTAATAGTTAATTATGAAAATCTAAGATAAACCAGAAATCTATTGGGTCACACGCACTATAAGTATCTGAAGACATAAAACCAGTTCGAAATTTTGATTTTCAGATCTAGAAATAAAATGTTTGGTTGGACCGGATAAAGGGAAAATATGAAAGATATTTTGTTGAAATGAAAGTGCGGATTGTTGGTGCAATTTCCAGTAGGTCAAGGTTGACCTAGTTGACCAAGCGTAAACCTTGGTCATGGTTTCGATGTTTGACAATACAGAAAGACATGTAGACATGGACAATGCAGGTGCAGTTGTCCATGCGGAGAGATACTGATCAGGGTCTGATCAGGTTGGATGAAGAAGAGTCAAGTAGGTCAAGGTTGACCGGATACTTGACTGGGAAGTCCTAACTGGGATGTTAGGCAGTTCGGAAAGTCCTGGTGAGTGAAACCAGGCAGTTCGGAAAGTCCTGGTGAGTGAAGCCAGGCAGTTCGGAAAGTCCTGGTGAGTGAAGTCAGGCAGTCGGGAAGTCCTGGTGAGTAAAGCCAGGTGAAAATCCTAGTGAGTGAAGCTAGGTGAAAGTAAAAGTCCTTGTGAGTGAAGCCAGGCAGGGGAAAGACCTAGTGAGTGAAGCTAGGCAGTTTGGAAGTCCTGGTGAGTGAAGCCAGGCAGATGGAAAGTCCTGGTGAGTGAAGCCAGGCAGTTGGAAAGTCCTGGTGAGTGAAGCCAGGCAAGGGAAATCCAGATAGGTCAAGGTTGACCAGACATCTGGTGAAAAGTCCAAGCAGGGAGCTTGGCACGAGAAAAGTCCAAGTATGGAGACTTGGCACGGAAAAGTCCAAGCAGGGAGCTTGGCACGGGAGAAGTCCAAGTATGGAAGCTTGGCATGGGAAGTCAGAGAGGGCTCGGTAGCTCGGTAGCTCGGTAGCTCGGTAGCTCGCTCTCCGGACTAGGTCAGAGAGGGCTCGGTAGCTCGTTCTCTGGACCGGATGGAGTCGGAGAGGGCTCGGTAGCTCGGTAGCTCGGTAGCTCGGTAGCTCGGTAGCTCGTAGCTCGGCAGCTCGCTCTCCGGACTAGGTCAGAGAGGGCTCGGTAGCTCGTTCTCTGGACCGGATGGAGTCGGAGAGGGCTCGGTAGCTCGTAGCTCGGTAGCTCGGTAGCTCATTCTCTGGACCGGACGAAGTCGGAGAGGGCTCGGCAGCTCGTTCTCCGGACTAGGTAAGAGAGTGGGCTATCTGATCGGTCCGGTGACCGATCAAGAATAAGCAACGAAGCCAAGAAGTAGGGGGATCGGTGTGGACCGATCAGAGACGAGGCCAACTCTCATAGAGAGTTGGCTGATCGGTCTGGGGACCGATCAGCCTAAGGCTCGATCGGTCCCAAGACCGATCAGAACACTCCTGGACCGATCAGGAGTGTGCCTGATCGGTCCAGGCCCTAGCCGTTGCGACACAACGGCTAGTTTATGTGTCTTCTTCTTCGCAGGATATATATCGAGGTCTAGGGCCTCTACAAAAAAGTTCTTGCTCTTCCTCCTTACTGCAGTTTTGAGCTTTGCTGAGCTCTCGGTTTGCTGAAGCTTCGCGTGAGCTTCGTGCTGGTTTTCTAGCTGCTGGAGCCGTGAAGCTGCTGCTTCATCAACGGACTCCGACGAGAAGGCAAGCAAGTGTGTTTACAATTTCTATTGTTCATGTTTGCTTCCTCTATTGTTGTACTCCTCTGTTTTGCTGTTGCAAAGACTTTGTGGTGAGGTTTCTACACCCAGAAGGAGTTCATATTAGCCGGTTATCCGGGGTTTCATCCACCGACGGATTGATAGGCTTCGTCCACCTTACGGACACGCCGAGGAGTAGGAGTTTCATCTCCGAACCTCGTTACATCGCTGCGTCTAAGGTTTGATCTTCTCGTTCTCGTTTCTATTATTGTATTTCCGCTGCGCTAACCTGATTTGTAGAAAGAAACGAACGATTTGGGACGGCTATTCACATCCCCCCCCTCTCTAGCCGCGATCATCGATCCTAACACGGATGTGCCACATCTCTTAGGAAAGAGTTAGACCATATTTAATTTAGTAATCAACCAAATTGATTTAGTTTAAACCAAATTGGTTTAGTTGTGAACCAAGTCAAGAGGTCAACAGACTAAATTTTGGTTAAGAAATTTTGGGTTGAATTTGAGTTTTTTAATCTAACTTATAAAAAAAAACTATATATTGATATAGAAGGGAGAAATTAAAAGAACCAATTCATTATTCATTGGTTTATGTTTTTGAAACCTAGTCTTTCTCTTCTCTCCCTGCAACCACCAAGAAGCCAAGGAAGATTTTCTTCCTAAGCTTCTTCACTGTTTCTTCCTTCTCTTAGAGTACATTGTCTCCACGCTTGGCTAGTACCAATCGAAGGTGAATCTTATTGCTCACCGGAGTTGTCTCGAAGAACTCTACGTGGATACAAATAAATGCGAGGTTTATATATGTCACTAAAGTTGATGTCCTTTTCTTTATGCATAATCTATAAGATATACCTAGAATAATTGTTATTCTTAAATTTTTATTTTACGATTATATCTGCTTGAGTTGTATCCTATATGTATATGGTGTGTGTCTAGTAATAAAATTAGTTTTATTATCATCTTTATTGCTTCCACTACATTTTTGCGAAACGTGCTAAGCACATACCGTATCGTACACCCCAACAATACCTACCTATCATATAATCAACTGTAAAAGATTAACATATATCTTGTTTCCATTTATGTAGAAGATTATTAGAAAATTATAAATAAAAACATGACTTATGGATTATTAATTTTACATCAAAAGAGTGACATGAAAATTGATATTGAGTGCAAGAGGACGTACAAATTTACAGCAAATTCTACCAATTTAAAAGTTCTATGTGAATATTATTGTACACAATAGACCGCAGTCGGCGCATAAAAGCCCATGTAAATCAGCCTGAAATTTACACAAATCTCTTTTGCGTATTCAGCACGCGTGATTCAGCAGGAGCACGTCACTTGCTTTTCCATGCAAAGCATGACTTTGCATGCAAGTCACAAATTGTTAATGGCCATGCAAAACATGAACGTTTCTTTATCGGTAAATTAGAGAAAAATCCTCAATGATAATCATAACTTTGCATGTAATCCCCATGCCTAAAAAATTTTGTTTCCACTCCTTACATGCAAAATATTACTTGTTTCAACTCCTTCATGCAAATATTGATACCTAAATTGCCCCTCAAATTTTTTAGGTACAAAAAGTCCAAAATTGAGTATAAAAAGTCTGAAAATGAGTATAATTCTTCTTAAAGTTAGTACTTTATATTAAAAATCAAGTATATTTTCTATCAAAATTATCCTTCTTATTTTTTAGGTATAAAAAGTCTAAAAATAAGTATCATTCCTGTTAAATTCAGCACTTTACACTATAATCCAGTACTCTATACTAGGATCGAGAATATTTTCTATTGAAATTAACCCATATTTTTTAGGTACAAAAAGTCAAAAATTGAGTACAAAAAGTCCGAAAATGAGTATAATTATTCTTAAAATCAGTACTTTATATTAAAAATCGAGTATATTTTCTATTAAATTCAGCACATTAAACTAAAATCGAGTATATTTTGAGGTGAAAAAAGAATCGTACTCAATTTAATAGAAAATATACTGGATTCTAATTTAATATACTGAATTTAAAAGGATTTATACTGAATTTTGGATTTTTTGTACCTAAAAATATCATGGGCAATTAGGTAAATATGTTTGACTGGGGAGTGAAAAGAAAGTTTTTCATGGATGGGGACTGCATGTAAAGTTGTGTTTATCAATAGGGAGTGCATGCAAATTTACCCTTTCTTTATAAGGAAACGTAGGTTAAGAAGTAAGAGCACTGCTTCCTACATCGAAAAGAAAAACAGAGTAAAAACGAAGAGAGAAAGCTCTTCTTCGTACAAAGCAGGAGATAGTCCCGGTCCTTCGACTCAGGAGTTCGGGCGAAAAAAATAAAATAAGGTCTAAAATAAATTTTAATAATATATAATTGATCTATAATAATTTCTTTTAATATTTTTATTTATAAAATCGTCTATAATATTATCAATTTTAAGATTTTTCAAAATATCTTTTTCAATACATAAAATTGTCAATTCATTTAATTTTTATTGCGACATTGACAATCTCATATATGTTTTCAATAATTTTAATTTTAAAAAACTCCTTTCAACTGATGCTACTACCGTAGCAAGCATAGTCAACAAGATTCTATAAGTAATTGCAACATTTGAACAACAATTTATACTTTGAACAAATTCAAGAATAGTAATTGTAGACATTACTACATTTGGTAAAGTTATTTGTAATATTTTTTTAATTCGGTAAATAAATCATCTAACTTAACATCTGATGAATTGTTATGAGTTAAAGTAAATTTTAGATTTACACAACATTTTCGCAATTCATCATCGTCCAAAGTTCTTAATATTTTTGAATTAAATAAAAAATCAAATATATTTTCCAAAGTTTTCATTGGCTCAAATCTACATTTTAAAGAAGCAATCGTCATATCTACAACAACAACAAAATAATCAATTCTAAAGGACTCTGATAGTGAAACTTCATCGTCCTCTCTTTCATTAAATTATTTTTTCTTAAAAATATAATATTTTGTTTTAAATATTGGCTCTGTGTTCATATATGATGTAAGACTTTTAGTAATAATCAAACTTGCAACAAAATCATCATTCGTATACTTTTCAAAAAATAAGATTATACCTTCCAATTGTTTCATGGCAACCCCAAATCCTTTACCACTTTGCAAATTGCAACCTAAAAGGATAAAAGGAAAAGACAATATCAAAAGGTTATGAAATATGAATTTGGGCCCAACTACCCAAGGCCCCAACTACATGCCTATAATACATAATACTAAAAAAAAAAATTGGGCCCTCCCAAATTCTGGGCCGAGGCCCATCGCCCAGTGTCGCCCTCCTCCAGGGTCGGCCCTGGCAGGAGAGAACATATCAAGAGGAGAAGATAGGTTTGTTATCCTTTAACTCCCCTCATTGTTTTCTCTTTTATTCTGTTGTAATATTTTTTGTTCGACGAATACTCATAATAGTATTTAGGTATACGGTCATTTCACTATGACAATCTATGCTTAGTTATATTCATAGTCTTACCATTTTATCCTGAGAAATAGATATTCAAATGTGACTTCTTAGATGGGACGAATCTGTTTTAAAGAGACTATCTCACTGTAGGACTCGACATCTTTGTTCCTTGGGCGACGCTTATCACACAATCCAGTCAAACTTAGGGTCTGGGTTTATTCAGCGTCCATCTCGAGCCTTGGGCATCATCTTCATCGACTCGACACTAGGAGCACTCGCCTATTGGGTGCTACTTAGAATTCCGTTTTGTTTCCCCTGTACAAAAATTTGTACAAGCACAGTGTAACACCGAAAATTTAAAATAGGTATATGAATATTATTTTCCTTAGAGCATAAAGAAATGAAAAGAATAAGATAAAAAGGAAAATAAAAACAAAAGAAAATATAGAATAAGAAGAGGTGAGGTCAAGGATTGAACCTTGAACCTCCCACAGTTAATGGAGATAAATTGATGAATGATAACCATTAGGATAAGGAGAAATAATTGGATAGAAAGGAATGAAAAATTTAGTTAAAGGAGAAAAGAAAACTAAGCAAAAAGAACAAGAGAAAACCAAGTTGCTTACCTTCTTTTCCCTCTTGGTTAAGAAAAGGGAGGAAGCAAAAGAGGGATTTTCTACTCCCCTCCCTCTCTCTATTTTCGTGGGAATTAATGGAGTGGGGGAAAAGAGGAGTTGGGGGAAAGAATGGGGACATGTCTCATTGGCAAAGGGATAAATAGGATTAGAGAAGAAAAACAAAGGGATTTAATTCGTTTTCTTCTTCCTCCTTCTCCCTTCTCCATTCTCACCGAACCAAGAAACCCCTTTCCTCTCCTCATACCCATTTCTAAGTTAAGTTCTTCTCCAAGAAAGCTAATTTCCAAGAAGGAAACTTCAAGTTCTAGCCCTTACAAGCAAAGGAAACAAGAGGAGGTACAAGAAGAAGAAGCTTCCACCTTCCTTATCACTAGAATACTTTTCTCTCTAAGGAAAAACCACAAGCGAAATGATGTAAGTTCCCCTCACCTGTGGTACAATAGCTCTTATTTTTCTATGTAGAATTCGGTCACATAAAAAGCTAAGAAAACATCATGAAGAAATTCTAACCAAGATAAGACCAAAGGAAGGACCTAGAGAAAGAAAGGATCTAAACATTTATATGCTTGATATTTCTCTTGTAGCATGTATTTTATGGTAAGAAGTTATCTATGTTGAAATGTTTGGTAGAACCTAGATTTATGAGTATTCGGCCATGGTAGAATTAAGGGCCTAGGAGAGCTTTAATTTTAAACTAAGTATGCCAAGATCTCCTTAAGATAAGATATGAAACTATTACGATATACCCATGATTATATGTTAAGTTGAACTCTATTTTATGTCCATGAAGGTTCGGCTATGTTTGGATGTTTTGTTCTTAAAAAGCCTAGGAGAATTTAAAGCAAATCTAAGATGCTCATGATCTCCTTGATGAAATGATTGTGTAGCTAATCTAATGTGCTTATGTTAATTGTTGTATGGAAATTAAATTCATGCTATATAACCTTCGGCCACTTCATGATTTAGGACTTAGGAAACTTAGAACCCAACTCAATCATGCTCATGTTATTCTTTGAAATGTTTGTTAAGAAAATTGTTAAGGTTCTCATGTTTTTAGGGCACTTGAACCCTAATTTTAAACCCTACAAGTTTCGGCCACTTCAAGATTTAGGGCTTAGGAAACTTAGAACCTAACCCAACTATGCTCATGTTATTCCTTGATATATTTGCTATGAAGGTTGTTTAAGGTTCTCATGTTTTAGGGCACTTGAACCCTAATTTTAAACCCTACAAGTTTCGGCCACTTCAAGATTTAGGGCTTAGGAAACTTAGAACCTAACTCAACTATGCTCATATTATTCCTTGATATTTTTGCTATGAAAGTTGTTTAAGGTTCTCATGCTTTTAGGACACTTGAACCTAAATTTTTAGTCCTATACTATTAGACCAATACATGATGAAGGACTTAGGAAACTTAGAACCTAACTCAATTATGCTCATGTTATTCCTTGATATTTTTTTGCTATGAAAGTTGTTTAAGGTTCTCATGCTTTTAGGACACTTGAACCTAAATTTTTAAGTCCTATAATATTCGGCCAATACATGATGAAGGACTTAGGAAACTTAGAACCTAACTCAACCATGCTCATATTATTCCTTGAAATGTTTGCTATGAAAGTTGTTTAGGGTTCACAAGCTTGAATGATAGTCTTTAACCCAATGCATGCTTGATAAGGTTCGGCCATGATAAGTTGTAAGTTTAAGTAACCTAGAACTCTACCTAAACTTGCTCATGATAGTTCTTATGGTACAAGAAGTGATGCTTGCTTAGGGTTCACATGTTGGGATGAAGTTTTACCAAAAACCCCAACCTATATGGTTCGACCACTAAGAGACATTAGGGTTAGAGATTGAATTATGTTTTCCATGTATCTTATATGCCATGATTTTGAGATTTCTATGCTTCTATGTTTAATTATGCACACTTATGATCTATACATGATGGAAACCCTTATGCTATGGTGTGTATTATTTATGATGAAGCTATGTGCAAATTTATGCATGAAACATATGATGTGTTGTGTGCCAGTTTATGCATAAAATATATGATGCGCTGTGTGCCAAATCTTTACATACCATTATGATGAGCTGTGTGCCCAAAAGTCTATATGGTATGATATGATAAGTGACACGATGTACAAGAAAAGATAAGAACCATGATATGTATAAACATGCTATTTTACTTTATGTATGGCTTGTACCAAGGGTGGGCTCCATAATCGCCCCGGGGTCGATGGACTAAGAAACGGGCCTCGTTAGGGATGGGCTCCTAAGTGCCCCTAGGTCGATGGACTAAGAAACGGGCCTAGTATGTATGCCTTGTAGGGTTCAAGACTTACTACCTTGGACCTACATAGGGCGCGCGCATTTATGTATGTGGTACAAGCCGGGGCCCCAATCATGTTATGATTATGTTTAAGTATGTATATTATAAGTTTTCAAAGGACATATTGCATATGTTTTTATGATACATGTTTATGAATTCACCTTGCATATACCTTATGATTATGCCATGATATTTATGATGATGTTATGATATGTCAGGGTGCAGTTGATGATTATGCTATGTTATGCCATGATACCTTATGCTTACGTTATGATATGTCATGATATACTGCATGATATAATGAATTTCCTCCATGTGTTATGTCTTGTGATTTTAATATGTTATACGGTTTTGTGAGTAGGAAAGGAACTTACTGAGCCATGAGTGCTCACAGCTTACTTTCTTGTACCATAGATAAAGGCAAGGAATGGATGAACTAGGGGAGCAGCAGGAGAGGCTAGAAGGATGTGTGTGGTAGTGCCTTGGCTAAAGGAGAAAGACCTGCTTTTTGTTTAATAAGAACTATGCTTAGTTATGTTACTGCTTTATGACTCTATGACATTTAATTTTGTGTTTGGGCATTATGACTTACAAATCATGTTAAGTATGCTATGTGATTTTATATGTCCAGGTGATTAGTCATGTTGATTTTAAAGAAAAGAAAAGTTTTTAATTTTTTATAAATAAGACTTCCGCTGTAGCAAGTAAGTATACATAGGTATGTGTAAGTAACCCCCGTCGCCTTAACAGGAGGGGCGGGGCGTTACACATAGAATTTTTCCTAGCAACCCATGTGTTTTTCATAAGTTAAACTTGGATTGCAAACAAAACTTAACATTATTAATCCAAGTTCATCTCATGTGATCTTCAGAAGTTAAACTTGGATTACAAACGAAACTTAACATTATTAATCCAAGTTCAACTCATGTGTTCTTCAGAAGTTAAACCATATTACAGAAGTTGATTAAATATCTATTTCAAGGATTGGCTTCCAGGTCGTTGGCGAGGCACTCGACTTTTTTGATTATGGGATCATCCACTATTTCCTAGACAAAGCCTTTCAAAGAAATTGAATATTTAAACTCCTCACAATAAACCCTAGGTTTAACTAAAGAGACCTCAATCGAAGCACAAGATCGAAACACAAAATTGAAGAACAAAATCGAAACTCAAAATCGCTCGCCTCTTGTGTTGGTATTTTAGGATTCATACAAAGAAAAACTAAACTAGTACACCGCAGAAACAATTAACTAGTTATATCTTTCTTTGTATCTTAAAGACCTCTTGATCTTCTGCTGTATTCCTCTCCTCCTCTTGGGCGTCGTGTGGGCGACAATCTTCCAAAACAAAGACACCCGACCTTCTCCTTCTTTTCCAAGCTTTCGGTCACCAAAGGGATGCTAGAATAGGGAGCCTCCTTTTCTTCTTCTCCTCTAAAAATCCGGCCACAAGAAGGTGAAGCCTTGATGTGTCACTGACCTTAAGGAAAGAAAGCAAAGGGAGAAAAGGAGAAAGGTGGTCGGCCACCAAGGAAAATAGAAGAGAGAACTTTAGGTTGTGTTGTACCATAAGGCACCATCTACCTCTCTTTTATAATCCTTGGTGAATGCCAAAAAGGAAAGTTTTAAACATAATTAAAACTTTCTTTTAATTTCAATCATGGTCGGCCATAGCTTTGGCAACAAAAAAGGAAAAACTTTAAAATTAAAATCTCTCTTTTAAATCCCTTTGTGGATAGCTATAAAAGGAAATATTTTAAAATTAAAATTTCTCTTTTAAATCCCTTTATAGATAGCTATAAAGGGAAGGTTTTAAAATTAAAATATCTCTTTTAAATAATTGTAGATAACTATAAAAAAGGAAAGATTTTAAAATTAAAATATCTCTTTTAAATCCCTTTGTGGATGGTTATAAAAGGAAAGTTTTAAAAAATTAAAACCTCTCTTTTAAATCCCTTGTGGGATAGCTATAAAAGGAAAGATTTTTACAATTAAAATCTCTCTTTTAAATCCCTTGAAGAAAGCTATAAAAGGAAAGATTTTAACAAAATTTTATTTTCAATAAAACTTCCTTTTCTCTTCTTGTATGGTCGGCTCCATGCTTGGGCACCAAACATGGCTTGGCCGGCCCACATCTTGGGCACCAAGAGGGCTTGGCCAGCCCCTTGCTTGGGCATCAAGCAAGGACGTGGCCAGCCCCTCATTTGGGTAAGAAAGAAAATCAAAACGAGTGAGCGTGATGCTTTATAGAGGTTACAGCAGGGACCGAGAGGAGGAATTGGTTTTGGCCTCCCGATGAGCTTGAACTTCTTGTGTTCAACCCGAACACCCAACTCAAGTTCATCAATAATAACTCATACCACTAAAGAGTTATTATTGAACTACCGCACCAAACTCATATTACATTATGGGCTTCTTCTTATCATAAGTGCATTAATCTCCCTGTGTTTAAGATATCTAATGTATATTAATTAAATGATTTACTGACAACTCACTTAATTAATATCTAGCTCCAAGAGTAGTACCACTCAACTTCATTGTCATGTCGGACTAAGTCCGTCTGCAGGGTTTACATGACAATCCTTATGAGCTCCTCAAGGGGACATCATCAACCTAGATAACTAGGACACCGTTTCCTTCTATAATCAACAACACACCATATAAATAATATTATTTTTCAATTTATCGAGCCTATTGATTTAACCAATAAATCTCACCCATTGATAAATTAAAGAAATAAATACTAAGTATATGTGCTTGTTATTATATCGGGATTAAGAGTACGCACATCCATAATAACAGAGGTTATGTTCTTTTATGCAAACAGTATAAAAGGAACAACCTCAAATGGTCATGCTCAATATACACATAGTATACTAGTGTAATTTTATAGTCAAGATAAACTAATACCAAATTACACTATAACCATTCCAATGGTTTGTCTCAATCCATCTTAGTTGTGAGCTACTATTTATAATTTATAAGGAACTGATAACATAATCTTCTATGTGACACCACATACCATGTTATCTACAATATAAATTAAATGGACAACTGCATTTAATTAAATGTAGACATTTGACCAATGTGATTCTCATTTCAAAATAAATGTTCATACAAAAAGCTAGGCTTTTAGTATACATCCTAACATCGCCAACTCAACAACTTAGCAAATCAGTGATTCAACAAATTCCCTCTCCCACTTAGACTTGGGCACCTCTAGACGAAGTTAATGATCGGTCTACTCAGCTAAGCCGACAGTTTGAAATAATCAACTTAAGTCATCTTAACAAATAAGTGGCGTTTGGTTTAGGAGTTTGGGAATAAGGAAATGGATTCATTTCCAAACCTTGTGTTTGGTTGATAGGAATGAAATTAAAATTTTTGAATGAAACCCAAAAACTTGGGTATTGATGAAATCAACCTCCTCCCTTGGGTTTTGATGGAAATGAGAATGAGAATTAAATTTTGAGCAAAAATATCCTTAATATATTTATTCAATTTTCCTTTTATATCACTTTCTCTTTTCTTATTCTCTCCCATCATATTTTCTCTCTCCTCATTTCATCATCACACTTTTTCTCTCCTTATTCTCTTTCATCATACGTTCTCTCTCTTTATTCTATCTCCATAGCTTCTCTCTTTATTCTTTCTCATCCCACTTTCTCTTATCATATTTTCTCTCTCCTTAATCTCTCCTATCACACACTCTCTCTCCTTATTTTCTCTCATCGCACTTTCTCTATCATCACATTTGCTCTCTCCTCATGATCTCTCATCATGCTCTCTCACATCACACTCTCTTTACTCATTTTCTCTCATTATACTTTTATTCTCTTCATTCTTTCCTATCACACATTCTCTCTCATCATATTTTTCTTTCACATTTAACTTTCTCTCACATCTAATGTTTTCTCTTATTTTCTTCTAAGGGTAAAAAAGAAAATTTTAATTTATTCTGATAGAAATATTCAAATAACTAAACATTATTTTTAAAAGTGATATTCATACTCATACGCATTCTCATTCTATAACACTATGATTCTCATTCTCATTCTGATTCCTATGAAAGAACCAAACGTCACCTAAGTATTATTCCTTCGATAGATTATGGATAGAGATTCAACATCTCATATGATAAATATTGATTTGCCTTTGACTTTCCTTTTTGTGGGAGAAAGGTTCCATACTGTAGATCTTGAACTTCTCTTATTTATGTTCCACTTTCTTTGTAAGATATCACAATCTCATTTTGCTTAGGATTACACTAGGCTTGTGACAACCAAAAACATCACCAATATCATCTGATTTATCCAAGGCATAGTTTGCAAAATCATGAATCTACGTAGGATTGATTTAGGGTTAGGATCGAATCAGTCAAGATCAGATCATAGAATCGTATGATCCTATAAAAAATACTTGAAATTTTATGGTACGTGATTAACAATTTTATGATACACTCAAAATGTCTAAAATCAATCATTTGCATATAAATATATTAATAATTTTTTATATATACATGCAATTGTCGACACTCGACACCGCAAATGACATTATTAAATTTAAATTAATTAGTAATTGACTACCATTCTAGCACCATAGCATCAATAATATTCATATTTTTCATATTACAAAATGAAAGAGTACAAAATTTCTACTCACATAATAACAATAATTGCATTCAACCTCAAAAATATTCTCTTGGTTCACAAGATAACCCAGTTTAAAGGTCAACAAAGTAACTGACATAGCGGAAACTATTGAATCCTTTAATTTGAACATGAACATTTGAAATAATCTTCTAAATTTTGTTGATTCCGTAAAATACTAGGCAATAAGTATCCAAAAACTTATTGTTTTGGGGAAAAGAAACAACAGAATATTATTGATAAAAAACTAACTCAAAAATAACTAAACAAATATTTAAATAATCTTAAAATCCTAATTTTAACTCTACAAAAATAAAAATAACATAAATTATAAAATAGTCTAAAATATAATAAAAAAAGATTAAAAATATTCTGGACCTTAAAAAAGATGACATTTTTTTAATATGAAACTGGGAGGTTACAAGTATAAACCTAGTAACTAACTGTAAATCTTTGAATGAGTTTCAATTTGATATATATTATAGGTTCTATGGTTCAACTCGAGTTAAAAGTTATGACCTTTTAAAACTTCCGCACCAATAGACCTCATCAAAAATTGCATAGAATCGTTTGTAATGCAAACCAATAGGCCTCATCAAAAATTGCATAGAATCGTTTGTAATGTAGGATCGTATCGATCCTACTCCGATTCTACCGATCATATTAATATTGCTCTGATTCTATCAATCATATTGATTCTGCTATGATTCTACCATAAAAAATGATCCTAGATCATCTTGGAGCTATTTGGTGCTTCCAAATCGTAGGATCATGTGATGTTATGATTCAAATTGTGATTTTACAAATTATGATCTAAGATATATTTGTCACATAATCATCTAAATACTCTTTTAGAGTCATCTCATCAAATTGTTCTTTCATTTCTACCAACCTTCAAAAATGATGAAACTAGGAGTTTTAACTTTACATAATAAAAATAATATTGGAGCAAAAGGTGATAATGTTCACCCCAAATAATCCAGTATCATTGGATTCCTTGATAGATATAGGTAGATAAATCACGGAAGATATTTTATTATAGTACAATGACCCTTTATATAAGGATAGTTAGGTATCCAATGAAATATTTTATATTCGTTGAAAGTTGATCTTAAAATTTATTAGAGATGTAGTTACCAACTGTGTGGGGGTAACAATAACAATGTTGCATATTACTATGTCAGTGTTCTATCATATAAAGTTACTAAGTCAGCTTTTGAGGTTATAAAATGCCAAGAGTTTAAAAGCCTTGGAATATTTATTTGGATAATTGTAGTGTTGACTTGGATAGAGTCATGAGTTAGGATAAGATAGTAGATGAAGTCTTCGTCAAGGTTTTATTATAAAGAATGGCAGTTGTTGTTGACAAATTGATAAAGCAAAAGAAGAAACCTTTGGAGATCAAACTACATCTGAAGTTGTAGGCAAATTGATCAAGGAATTTGACTGTGACACAATGTGGCCTATTACTCTTTGATGCAAAAAAATTATATGTACGGTTTTAAAATAATAAATTGCTATTCCCAAATAAAAAACTAATTATCGAATATTTAAATTATTTAATATTATGATGATCCAATGAGGTAGTGCTAGATTTGGCGTTGAATCTCCACGTGTCCGTTGCTAAACTTGCATCGTATTATATATAAATCAAATCGATGAAGTTCACTCCTCGCACCTCTCCGCTTCCCTTCCTCCGTTGGCTGCTTAATCCTTCTCCGATCCATCCAAATCCTCGTCGGGGGCAGCGATCGATCGATTCATGGGCGGATTCGGGAGGAAGGCGTACGAGTTCCTCTCCGAGCTCGGTCTCGGCCCCCGCAACCCCGGATGCTTCGTGAACGGCGCCTGGAGAGGCAGCGGCCCCGTCGTCGCCTCCCGCAACCCCACCAATAACCAGGCGAGTACCTTCTCCCCTTCGATCGAGAAAGGGGGTTCCTTTTCCCGATTGATCTTCTTTGTTCATGTGATTTGGGGTACTTGATTCAGGTTATTGCGGAGGTGATGGAGGCGTCCATTGAGGATTATGAGGAGGGTCTGCGGGCTTGCGCTAATGCTGCTAAGATCTGGATGCAGGTTAGGGGGCCTTCTAGTAAAGGAAGAACTAGATTTAGCTTCTTACTTGCATGAGAGACGAGATCGGCTAAAAGCTACGATTTTTGGAGTTTTTTTTGTCAATCGTATTAAAATGGTTGATGGTTAGAGAGAAAACTGCGGCTAGATATTTCGGCTTGCTTATAGTTATGCACTTTTTGTAGTTACAAACTTACAAATCCCTCAGACAAGGATTTTCTTAATTTTTATTGGTACTTAGGACTTGTTAAGCTACTGTTCACGCACTCGAATTCACTGCTCATCTCGGGTATGATTTTTAGCCATCTAATTTGGCCGTTAAGACGTGATAAATTGTGTAGGTTTACTGTCACATGTAATTGTTTGCAGATGGTATTTACTTTTTATCAATCTATTATGGCACTAGTCTGAGTTCTCATTTCTTAGCTTGTTTTTTCTGTTTTGAGCTGAAGCGTTTGATTTATAATGTTTAACCAGATTCCAGCACCTAAAAGAGGAGAGATTGTTAGACAGATTGGCGAAGCACTAAGAACAAAGCTGTACTACCTTGGTAGACTTGTCTCCCTTGAGATGGGGAAGATACTTCCTGAAGGGATCGGGGAAGTTCAAGTAAGTCATATTCTGTTTCTGTACTATTTTCCTCATGTGTCGCAGAGTTCTAACATAGTTGCCACATGGATTTATAGTATCATCATCAGCTATTTTCTAAGCTGTTTCTTAGTATTTCAATTCCATGTTAAGGTTCCATAACCTTATGTTTGTTTCTATTGAAATGCATTTTTAGTTACAGAATAGGTAAATATAGCACTATTCTCATAGCCATTAAGTAGCTGTGGTTAATATTATCTGATTCAATTCATTTATAGAGCTGTAATTTCATATTGACATAGTTTTTAACCTTTATACAGGAAATCATTGACATGTGTGACTATGCTGTTGGGTTGAGCCGCCAGCTAAATGGATCTATCATACCATCTGAACGTAAATTCCTCATTTTAATTCTTTTCAATTTTCTTGAATTTTACCTTATTCTTAGCAATCTTGACAATGAGAAGGCTTGATCATAAATGAAGATGTCCCATCAAATACTCGTAGTTTGTCTTTATACAAGTTAGTGCACCTTCAGATCCTGTATTTTTATCCATTTGCAAGTAAAGGTAGAATAATTAACCAGATGCATATAAGTGTTCCAAAGATAATATTATCATAATAGTGATACTATCAATGTTCCAAAAAACATATGAAAGTCACATATAGGTACACATATATTTCATCTCATAATTACCATGTTGCATTGATATATATCAGACCAATCCGCATTTTCCATACCAGTGTCATAATACCAAGTTCGATAATGCACCTAAAGGGTCCCTATAGCACTAGGGTGGATCAAGTGAACACCTACTGGGGATGTTTTTGGCTAATGCAAGGTTGAGTCAACTAGCACCTGATTGGATCAGTATGTTTTAGGTTGGGTCAACTGAAGTAGAAGTCATCTAGGTTCTGGAGCAGGGGACCGCTGGCCCTAGCACTCTTGGTGAGTTTGTAGGGGAGCTCAACCCCTGAAACCTGCAGAGCACATCAGCTTTTATAGTTTGTCAATCAGCACCATAGTTTTATCAATGAGAAGTGTAAAGATGATCAATGGTTTTGATTTGGCATTTTTCAGTATTTAACTTGGCACATGTTATTTAATTTCAGGTTTTATTTGTTTAACTGATCATCAATAATTTTTCTTGTTCCAGGTCCAAATCATATGATGCTTGAGGTATTATAGTTTTGCGCTGTCAATTAATTTCCTCTAAGTTGATGTTAAGCATGCACTTAAGCTTTGAGGATGTCATATCCATGCTTTATGTAATTCAGGTGTGGAATCCTCTTGGAATTGTGGGCGTCATTACAGCTTTCAATTTTCCATGTGCTGTGCTTGGTAAGTTCCTTTAATATCCTTTTGATTTATCACTTTTGCCTCTTAAGCAAGCATTTTGAGAAGATTGAACAAGGATCACAGAAAGGAACCAATAGTGCAGAAACATAAAAGAAAAGAATCATTAGGAGCATGTTTTATACTGTGAGACAAAAGGGAAAAAGCAATAGCCAATAGCCAATAGTCAATTGACGACGATAATTTTTTTTTCCTTAGTCGAAACACCTTTTTCTTTGATGCAACAACACTATAATAACTTTCAGAACCCCATAACTTGATCAACTTGTTTTAAATAAGTATACTTGTTCAAGCTAACACCAATCAAGAGAAGCATATTCCCATGTTTATCTGCGTTCTTATGTTTTGGTGGTTGTTCAAATTCCAAGGTTAACATTGATTTCTCATAAGATTGCACCTAAAATACTATCCCTTGATGCTGTAGGATGGAATGCTTGCATTGCACTAGTCTGTGGAAATTGTGTGGTTTGGTGAGTACTTTGAACCTTCCTTACCTTACTTTTGTGTGTTTCATTTTTATAGCATGGATGCTTGTAACTACAATCCAACAGGACTGGTGCAACCTACGACCAAATAATGGCTTATAAATTTCTTTAGGATCTTTATATACTCCTATAAACTCTATCTATGGCTAGACATTAGACAAAGGACTTACTTTCCGAGATTCATTCTAGGATAGTTTTGACATACTTTTCATCCATTGGGAATATGATCTCTAACCCATAAACTTAGGGAAATGGTCCTTTGACTGTCACGAAACATTTATCTACATTCTTCTTTGAATATCTTTGTTTTTCTACTATAGGAGACTCTTACTTATCATTGTCTGTGGAGTCAACAAGTATTTTTCTACTATAGGAGACTCTTACTTATCATTGTTTTTTATAATTTCCATGAAGTGAAAATCATAGGATCTGAGATGCTCATACTCGGAAGAGCATCCATCCACACAGTAGACCTGATCTACTAATCTGAAAACCTCCTATCCAGTTTTAGTTTATTCTATCATTATTTAATTTTTACAATTATTTTCTCATCTTGCGTGGCTTACAAATCGTTAAGACTTACTTCAAATATGAAAAAAGTTCTTGTTTTGTTCTCCAGGAAAGGTGCTCCTACAACGCCATTGATCACTATTGCAATGACTGAAATTGTTGCACAAGTTCTAGAGAAGAACAATTTGCCAGCAGCAATTTTCACTTCATTTTGTGGAGGGGCTGAAATTGGTGAAGCAATAGCTCGTGACACCAGGATTCCTCTGGTCTCATTCACTGGAAGCTCCAAGGTATTTCTGTTTGTGAAATTTGATGCCTTTTTTAACTTAAAAAATACCTGGTTGGTTAAATTTGATTATAGGCTTTCTTTTACTATTGCAGTGTAAATATGATAACATTTATTTTATTAGTCTGGTTAGTTCTTTATGTTCAGTAATAGGGATTGATTAAGATTTTCATTACACAGGCATGACTTTCTGGCTTTAACTTCAAGCTCATTTTATGGTTTAGCTTTTACTCACAGTGCTTTTGCTTTATCTGGAACTGTCTTATATTAAAGGTGTAGAGTCAGCTACAGTTGTCATGTGCATAATCATTGTAATGGGGAATGTCTTTGCACTTGGGAAAACCTACTATTGCACAAGAACTGTAATGTCCACTTTTGGTTGTGAACTAGTATGAACTTATTGGTGTTCAGTGCAGGTTGGTCTCTTGGTTCAGCAGAACGTCCATAAAAGATTTGGAAAATGCCTGCTTGAGCTCAGCGGAAATAATGCTATCATAGTCATGGATGATGCTGACATCCAGCTAGCCATGCGATCTGTTCTGTTTGCTGCAGTTGGTACAGCTGGACAACGTTGCACAACATGCCGTAGACTAGTAATCACAATTTAACTTTCTATATGTTGTTTTTGATCTTTTTTCTGAGGACCTAGATTATTCTATCCTCAACTGAGTCTGATTTACCTGGGTTTTCTCTGTAGCTTCTTCATGAAAGTGTTTACCAAACTGTCGTGGATCAATTGATCCAAGTCTATAAGCAAGTGAATATTGGGGATCCACTGGAAAAGGGCACCTTATTGGGGCCATTACACACCCCTATTTCAAAGGAGAACTTTGTGAAAGGTATTGAAGTCATTAAAGCACAGGTTAGTTTGTTCCTTTCTAATAGTTCAGCTTCAAACTCTAATCTAAATATGCATTATTGCCTCAACTTTGTGGTTTCCAAATACTTGCGCCTCTAATTTTTCACAAGTTGTTTGCTCCTGGGATTTAGGCTGCTCTTGAATGATAGGGAGAAAGTGGGTTGTTTAAAAATTAATGAACTGTGAATATGAAAAGAGGAACAATCAAACCACGTGTATCTTTGTAGAAGTAGATACATTAAGTCAATATATTCATCTTGAATGTAGTTTGTCAGACAATACAATGTGTTGCTTGTTATATCAAAAAGTCTCTTGTTAGAGTGATTTATTAAATTTTTTATTTGTGGTCTTTTCCATGGCTCTCTTTGTATATATAGAGAGATATAATCTTCAACAAGATTTATTAATTAAGGTTTATACTTTTAACATGGTATTGTTGCAAACTCTAACACCTGTGCTTGATTTGTTGATGATACCGTTTAGCCTAGAAAAGTGGTTAATATCAACATATTTATGGTTAAATGTTTCTTCAAGACAAAATTAAAGCCATCTCTGTAAATATGCACAACAACTATATCTGCTAAGAAAACCATGAGTTGAACAATTAACATGACTATGTCTCAGAGAAGGAAGAAGACTGATTTATCTGCAAATTTTGTTCTCTCTATTTTTTTGTTTCACCATGTTTTCTTTCTGCAGGGTGGGAAAATCCTCGTTGGAGGGTCTGTTATTGACTCTGAAGGAAACTTTGTTCAACCTACCATTGTTGAGATTGCACCTAGTGCACAAGTAGTTAAAGAAGAACTGTTTGGTCCTGTATTATATGTAATGAAATTTCAGGTAGTTCTTGAACTGGCACTCAATTTGGTTTATCTATTAACTTTTGTTGCCATCCTTTTCATTTAAGGAATTAATGGGCAGGATCTGATATTATTGTTTTGCTTCTCAGCTCTAGATTTCTAATTTGCTATGTCTTATACAGACTTTAAATGAGGCAATTGAAATAAACAACTCGGTGCCACAAGGTCTGAGTAGTTCTATCTTCACACGCAAGCCTGAGATTATCTTCAAGTGGATTGGGTAACAACCATCTTTCAACTTGTTAAATGATTTTGACAGCCTCCAAATTTGGACATGTTAGAGTTTATGATCTGAATTATGTCGGGTCTATCCGAAAAGCTCATGGTGCAACTTTATTTATGAGATTTTGGGGATTTATGGTGGTAGCAAAGGCATTGGACCAAAGTGGTGGTGCAGAGGCACTATGGACCTTCATTATTATTATTTTCACACATATGTTTATGCACTATGTTCGTGCTTCAAAAAGTTTATTTGTAGTTTTGTGATAATGTTCTAAAGATTGTAAGTGTAGAAAAGTCTTTCAGCTTTATCACGATATGGTTTCTAGTTTTCCAGCATTTTTTTTTCTTTCTGTTAATATACAGTTAGTTTCTATAGTTCTTTCCAAACGGTGTGCCTTTATGATGCAGAGCTCATGGCAGCGACTGTGGTATTGTCAACGTGAACATACCTACTAATGGTGCCGAAATTGGTGGAGCTTTCGGTGGCGAAAAGGCCACTGGAGGTGGTCGAGAAGCAGGGAGCGACTCATGGAAGCAATATATGCGGCGTTCAACCTGGTAAACTGAGATTCTATTTCATTCCTATGTTTTCTTCTTATTGCTTTCTAATTTGCCCATATGATGGTAACACATTACTCCTTATCGTCTTCGTTTCTCTTTGATCTAGGTAAAACAGCATCTTGTGCAGTATGATTGCCTTAGTTTAGACTTTTTGCAGTTTAAAGAATATGTAGCTAAAGACCAAACCGTTTCTAATAGTCTGAGCCTTAGGATAGCTAATGCCAATCTAATTGAATTCCGTATGGTATTAGTTCAGCAGCCTAACCAAACTTGGTTTTTTTCTTGTAACTTAATGAACGGTTAGATTACTCTATTTCTCGATTTTCATGTAACTTATGGTTTTTTTCTCAATGATAACTCACTTGAACTGTTGGAATTGGAATAGGTTTGTTAGGGGATAATGAAATAGTATAGAGCTTCTCAATATAATGAACGAGGAGTTTGTTTAGAAATTCTCCCGCCTCACACCCAACCTTCCAATTATATAATACAAGTAGACTAAATACCTGCGACGGGACACATAAAGTAGACTAAATAGTTTGTTTTAGGGATTGCCTATTTATCCATTCAATGACTTTCGCATTAGATGTTCTCAAAAATGATCAGCGCAAGGAATTAGAGAATAAGCAAACTTTTCTTTTTGGCGCTCCAGCCTTCCTTCTCCTTAGCCATAGATAGAACCAAACCTCAGTGTTCCCAAAAATGAATCGGTGCAGAGAATTCAGTGACTTACAGCCTTCTCCCTACTGCTACATCATGTATGGCATCAGGGCTATGCTTAGTTTAATTCAGGTAGGAACTTTGAGAACGGTATTTCTTTAAATCTTATTTCTTTGTTTCTTGTTTCCTATGCTTTGCAATGTCAATTGAGTAAAGGTTTAAGAACACGATTTTAGCTGTCGCGAGTATTCTGTTTTGATGGCAACAAATTCTCATGAAACTTGTTCATATCCTATCCAGAAACATGCTGTTTGAACTATTTTGTTTACCTTTTTTTGCTCCCGTTGTTACGTTGTATCTGAATTTACGACGAACTCATCTTTGTATCAACTGACGAATCACTCCTGCAGCACGATCAACTATGGAAGTGAGCTGCCTCTAGCTCAGGGAATCAACTTTGGCTAAAATTGGTGGTACTTTTGTTTCCTCATTTTGATTCTCGCAGAAGTTGCGAAGAAGAATATGCTTGTTTTCTAATCATCTAAAAGTTCTTATTGCTTCTCGATTTACAGATTTGAGTGTCCCTTCAACGCGAAACCTCTGCTATCAACCCATTCACAAGATCAGCAGATGTTTAACTTAGCTGACTTTTCATATGAGCAAACTCCAAATATGTCTCTCCTATGATCATAAGTTGTGTTTCAGTTTATCGCGTTCCATTCCAACGACAATATATTCAATCAATGACGATAGCATAGTGGGATAAATGTATCTCCGAAACATCGAAGCCGAGTGGCCGGTGAAAACCCCTCCTGCAATTTCAAATACCCCTATCAAACAAAACAAACAAAATTCTATGGCTCAAATTGGCATACCACATCCAATTTTTTTTAAAAGAAAAAATGATTTTTTCCATTTAAGAAAAACAATATTGAATCAATTTAGTGTCGATAAGGCAAACCTATCTCACTAATCGCTATTTCATTGTCAAGGGACTTGAATATGAGGAACACGATAGCCCAATGGGGTCCATGAGTCAGCTATTTGTTAGGAATGGTAACTTGATCATCGATTCATTTTCATTTATTTATTTATTTATTTATTTATTATAATCACTAAATCTATCCCAACCTTTTAAATTTTCAATAAATTTATCTTCTTTTTTTTTTGTTTTTTACTTTGAGCAAATATATACCATCACTTCTAGTTTCATAATAAATATGATATCCTCTTGTTTTCACCAAATTCTTACTCTTACGCAATTATTCATAATAGCATTATGTGATATTTTATATCTCATTAAATTTTTGATGATCAAATATGTCATACAATTAAAAATTATTCAAACTATCACGAAGCTTAATTCTTTTTTTTTTAATTTTCAAACAAATTATCCTTAGAAATATTAAATCAATACAGCTAATACACCATGTGTACGAATTATATTCATGGCGTGGTCAATTCAATTTTGCATTATTTATTATTGAAAGCAATGGCCACTTTGATAAGTTAGAGGCCACAAATCCTCCAAGAATGACATTTCTTGGCTTTTGATGCAATAATGATCAATTGTGAGACTTTAGGCTCCCAATATTTTAACATTTTCGTTAAATCCTCGTTGAATATCAAGACAATTTTTTTTTTTTTTGAATTTTTTTTATCAATGCTAAAATGTGTCTCTATTATTTAAACGTAACCATAAAATTATATTGATGCAATGAATTTATTTATTTATACGGCCATGATGTATGAATAGGTATAAATTAGTACCTCAAACTTATAATTAGATTTGGTGAGGGTTTGTCAGATTCATGCAGTAGTGAAACGTAAGAGCACTGCTCGATAAAAAATTAAAATTACCGGCTAAATCTAACTTTGAACAATAAATATTTAAATTTACCGATAAAATTTAACTTTGGTGAATCAAATTTTAAAGTTATAGGCCAAATATAATTTTGACCTATAAAAAATCAAATTAAAGTTACTGGCCGAATTTGACTTTGGCCATTAAAAAATTAAAATTACCAACCAAAAATTAAACATTTTTGGTCAAACTTAACTTTGGCTAGTAATTATAATTATTTACCAACAAAAAATTATTTTAACCGGTAATATAAAATTATAATTACATCTTAACTAACAAGTTGAGAAGGATATGCTTTCTAATGTTGTTTGCCTAAGATATTTATAGAAATTTCTCCACTTATTAGAAATAAAGAAAACTATAATAGTACATACTTTTTTATATATAAAACAACTGAAAAAAATTCCTGTTTAAAATTATTTTCAATATAAAAAGTAAAAAGAATACTAATGTAATTTTATTTTAAGGTTCATCAAAAATAATTATTAAACGGTCATATTCTAAATAAAATAGTAAGATTGTAGTGAGGATTTCGTATTTATAAAAAATTTTAAATTTTATAATGGTGTATTTGCAAAGCCAAAATTTGAAAGGGTATATGAGTAAAACATATTTAAAAGATGCATATAAAACCTTATAAAATCATGTCGAAATTAATGATATACGTGTATTTTGATGATTTATTTGTGATGGAAAAAAAAGAAATATTATTACATGACTTTAGGGGTGTAATCGAGTCGAGCCGAGCCGAGCCGAACTGAACTCTTGAATGTTTGAGTTTGACTCGTTTATAATCGAGCCGAGCTCGAGTTTTATTTAACGAATATATTCATATCTCATGAGCTTATTTGAGTTTTTATCGAATTTAAACGAGCTTAATAAATATAAATTATAAATTTAAATATTTATTAAAAATTAAATTATATATTTTTAAAAAATTATAATATTCTTGTTAAAATTTATAATTTTATTCTAATAAATAAATTTAATATATTTATCTATGTTTTTCAAATAGAGTGTAAAATCTATAAATTCAATATCAAAATCATTATTTTTTTATTTAAAAGTTGATTTATGAGCTTAACGAATATGTTCACGAGTTAACGAGCCGAATATTATGAAGCTTGAGCTTGATTTGTTTATCTTAACGAATCTCATTAAACGAGCTCAAATGAACTTTTATCGAATCGAGCTTCGAATAGCTCACGAATGATTTGGCACATTTATATCCCTACATGGCTTGCATTTTGTACCTCAATCATTGTACCCCACTTTATTTTTTAAATAGGAAAACTAAAGAATTAATCAAATAAAAAGAAAAAGAAATACTCATATCGGAAATCACAGTTTGGCTCATACGTCATGCCATGTCATAAGTGATGCATGTTCTGGTGTAAAATTGATCTATATGAATTGAGGATCTAAAATAGTTTGTCAGTGCCCTGCTGATGAAAATTGAGAAGACGAGATTGATGTGTCCCCAGCGGACCTGTAGAATTGAATTGTCGTGTTGCGCCCTCCTTTCGCATTCCATGAGTCATTGAAAGAAGTTAAACATAAGTGTGTTCATGCCACTGCTCCCCTCCGACGTCCTATTGTATGTGCCTAATCTACCCGTGTAAAGTAAAAGACGGTTGTGTTTAGGTAAATGCCCCATGATTTATCTATTTTCAAAATCTATGAGACCGTAGAAGAACTGGTAAGATGAATCAATATACTTTTAAAAACATCTTTAATATATTTATGTTCTCAAATCTGAATTCCATAGCACAAATTTAGAGAATGAATTTTTAAATTTATAAAGGCTGAATAAAATTTGTTACAAAACTCATTATACGACTTAAGTCAATAATACTCAGGAGGCGGTCTATAGGTTAACAACTTACACATATATACATTAAAAAAAATTGGGATTACCAACGGAATGTTCGGTGGTAATTCCGTCAGTATATTGATTTAGTGACGGAATTACGATGACAAAACAGTTGTCGGGAGATAATGTGTAGGAAACGATTTTATCGACGGAATTTATATTCTATCGGTATATACCGACGGAAATTAAAATTCTATCGATATTTCTACCTATAGAATACAGTATCTATTGGTATTTATACTAATGGAATTACAAATTCTGTCGATATTTGCCAAATAGAAATCCGACATGTAACGGTGTTTACCGATGGAAATAGGATTTCGTTGATGTTATCAATGGAATAGAAGTTTTCATCAGTAAACACTGACGGAAATGTGGATTTTCGTCAGTGTTTACAAATGGAATCTTATTTCCGTCTGTGTTTACTAATGGAATATAGTGTTTTTGTCGATAAACACCGATAGAAATCCATATTTTTGTCAGTGTTTACCGATAGAAATATATTTCTGTCGATAAACACCAACATAAAGCCGATATTGATATTTACCGACAAAAATAGTGTTTCCATTTCATCGGTAATAAAAAAATTACTAGGAAAATTTTATATTCAGAATATATCATGTTTATATTTCCATATCTATATAAAATCATCACAGACGATAGCAATACAAACACAATCTATACATACGATCACATTTCATATAAACACAATTCATATATACAAACAAACGCAATTCATCTAAACTAATCACAATCTAAATAAATCACAAACACAATCATATAAACAAACTAAATTGTTCAAATGTCCATAATAAAGTGTATATATATATATATATAATTTGATAGAATTGGATATCTAAATCTATATCATGATAAAAAAAAATACCCTAAATAATACATCCAAGTATAAGATAGTAATATATACCCTAAATAATACATCCAAGTATAAGATAGTAATATAAAATCTTACAGCAAGTCAAATATAATAAATTATGATAAGAATGATGTATAATTAAAAAAATATTATATATATATATATATATATATATATAAAATTAATTTTACATGTAATAAAAAAAGATACCAGAATAGAATATCATATGATGAGGATGATGATCAAAGAAATCAATAGGAACTCTTGAAACATGTAGTAATACAATATTTAGAAATGAATAGATTAGAATATCAAAATAGAATAAATATATTTTACATAGTTTATGTAAGATAAATAAAAAAAACTAAGTTACAGATGAATAAACCTTAAAAAAAGTTACTCAACACTATTTGATGGGTCTTGAGTCTCATGTAACTGAAAATCATGTAGTGTCGGGGTCCAAGAGATAATGGCCACTCACATATGGGCCAAAAGAGCATCTTGATTCACGCCCCATTTGGCCCTTCTCTGCTCATAATTGACCCTCCTCTGCTCCTCAGCGGCTATTTTCTAATCCATTGCGGTCATCCTTTGATCCATTGAGGTCAGTTGAGTGTATAGTTCTTGTTTTTTTGCATCTTAAAGACTCCACCTCAGTAGCAAAAAAATTAGTACGACCCTTAGGAGTCCTCAAACAATCAAATGTCACTTTGTCCTGTGAGCTAAGATCGTAGAGGATGGAGTTTTTTATCCTTCCATCGATAACATTATATTATATCTGCTCCTCTGCTGGTGGCTGAGATTCCTGAGTCATCCTATTTGTCATTTCCTCTTGTGTGCAAAAAATAATATAATTAATATTCAATTTGATTATAATTACTAAAGTTAATCAAGAAAAAAATGATTAAATGTAATAAAATTAATAATTTTATGTGTATGGTCTAGGATCAAGGATCAACAAATATGTCATCCTTTTTCTTGTGAGACTTAAGAAAGACCTTCATACAAGTGGGTTGTCATGCTAGATCACTGATAAGTAACTATTTAATACATTATTTTGGGTTGATAGTTGGTATTTTCTATCCATTTGTATACTTAAAGTACACCTTAAATCATGTTTATGAGTTGAAGATTATTTTGAACATCATTGTATTTTATTCCTTGATTTATGACAATATTCCTTACAATTTAAATGTGGTCTTGTAGGACATTGAAATTAATACATGATTCAAGTGAAGTCAAACCAATTCAAGAGGAGACTTGGTTCATTCAACCAAGTGAAGAAGCCCAGAACCCTACTTGGGTTCGATTCAATTCCAACACATCTCAAGTCCAATCCCCTAACAAATCGCTAAAACCTCACTTGAACCAAACCCAATTCCACAATTGAACCCGGTTCAAAAGAAGGGTTAAAACCCAAATTTCTCGCGGATGAACAATGACTCCAGCTATTGTTCATCCGTGTTTTTCTTCTCCGCAACCCCTAATTCCACCTCCAATCATCTTCTCAAGCGTCGATGTTAGAGAGGGAGCTTTAAGGCAACTACTAGACCATTTTCCGACCAGCTGGAAGTTCGCCGACGGGAGGTTTCGATAGAAAATGTGTTGCTATCCGAATTCTCTATTGTCGCCACTGATGGAGCCATTCCTCCCATCCAGTGATTCCGCCTCACATCAGAAAGTATCGACAGCATTCCTCTAATGTTACTGAGTCCATTCTGACATCCTTTCACCCATCATCAAATCCCCCCTGGAGTAGAAGTTCAAATTGGCAGATTCCAGTCTTGCATTTTCAAGTTTGATTTAATTCTTGCATTCATCATTGGAGCAATTTGTGTGGTAAAGATTGCAAACTTCGGATTGATTCCAAAGTTCAGAAGCTACTTGTTCATCTTTTTCGATGACCGGAGTTGGATGTTTTCGTCTCCGGCCTCTTATTTGACGGCAAGAGTGTAACGTTTGTGTACTTTGGTTGCGAGTTTAGATCAGTTCCTTTTATTTACTATTTTGTAGCTTAGAACAGATTTCGTTTGATGTTTATTGAATTTAATTCCATAGTTAGACTTCTTATATGTCTTGCTCTTTCTTTTCTTAGCTTATTCATTGCTTTAGATAAGATTTCATTTATGACTTGCTATTTCATACCTTAATTTAATTATGTTGATGGTGAAACTCATTGCGTAGAGTGACAATGCATTGTAGATTAATTGTTGGCACTTAGTTAGATTTCATTCAAGCATATTAGATTAGTTTCCTACTTGTTCTGCTTTTAATTTATTAGATTCAGAATCAAAATCCAAAACTCCCATTTCCATATCAAAAATCTAAAAACATAAATAACAAATAATCCTAGATTACCATCCTATCGTTAGATTCATTAGAAAATGACCTGAGTCATTTCTATACTGCATTAGTGTAGTTAGAGGGGTTCAGTACTTAAATTCTTTTGGTATCATTTCATGACAAAACAACTTTACCAATCACGCTCCAACATACACAAATAAGTTGGGTCACAATTATATAAGTTTGGTAATAAATATAAAATTTAGTTGTATAACTTTAAATTAAACTCGCCAAATCCATGACATGCTCAACAATAGAACTGGATCCTAACGTATGTCGAGCGATTTCAATGCTTGGGCCACCTGATTATGTATTTCTATTTGCTTTTGTTTTTTTAGAATTTGACTACCACCTTTATACAACTCATATGGTCGTCCATGCACCCCATATCTTGTTTGAAATATACGCTGGTTCATGCCCTTTTTTCTCATATAGTAAAGAAGGTCTCTATACAGTTTTGCACAATATATATTCCAAGTGTCTGAAATTGTGCCTCATAACCTTCCTCCCATGTATATTTTTTCTATAATTATAAGTCAAAAATTTAGTACATCAAAGAATAAATATATTATATAATACCAAATATATTAAATTTACTTACTACAAATTCATCATAATAAAAAGTCTTCATCTCTTGGTCTACATGCCTCCATGTAGTACCAAAAGCGTAAAATTTGCTCTTTCTTTAAATTTTTCTTATGATAGATGTCACTACTCGGTGGCCATCAAGAGTAAAAACTGTATGAAAAATAATAAGGTATGAGAAATATATTATAGATAAAGTTATCTATGAACTTGAATTACTAAAAAAAACTGATGTGTCCCCAACAACATTACAAAATAACATAATAATATCTACAAAATAACATTACAACACATCATAATAAATTTTACTAACATAATAATATAAGCACAAAATACTATGGAAGCATAACTTAATTGATTAACAATAATACAAATATTTAATCATCATTAACATCTGACTAATCAACATTAACAGTTTTTAAGTCTTCATCGGTAAACTCTGTTAGTTCAACAAGATCCTCACTACTAGATATCTCTCCATCACCTATCTCCTCGTAAGTGACATTAACATATACAAGTAATTGAGATGTAGATTGGACTTGTGAATCAACTGAACGTCTCTCCACTTCACCACTCTAAAATGCACCATGGTTTTGAGCAGTGATGGTGTTCAACATTTCTATGGTTAAGAGAGACTTCATTCGATAAACAGATAATCATTTATTAGATCTTCTTCTGTTCATAGAATATTCAAGATATAAAATTTGATCCGCTTGTATCCAAAAATGAAATGTTCAAACTTATTGAACCTTTTATTTGCACCTCAACTAAATTGTAGTTTAGATGTATTCTGTTATCTGTTATTGAGGTCGGATCATACCATGAATATTTGAACAACACATATCTTTTTTACTAGTATGCAGGATATTCAACCTCTATGATTTCATCAAGTCTATCATAGTAATCAAACTCAGTGCTACTGTTGTCCATAGATACTTTGACACAAACACCAGAATTACAGGTTAATTTTCGTAAATCTCATTGTGCTACATGGAATTTAAGGTCATTAACATAGTAACTAAAGTACACCATTATTTTATGGAGGAGTCATAATGCAAAATTCATTATCCTATCATCTTGCACATTTAATATTCTACAGTCTTTCACCTATAAAAATAGTTATGATATCCAATTAGGACCGGACTTAATACACTTGAACTAAAAAAATTAAAAAATTCTCTAAATTACATACATTTGAAACTATAATGTAAATTCGACTTCTAACTTTTTAGCTACCTCACTTGCACACATTAATGGATTTTGTAGATATACTTGTTGTTCGTACAAGCTATAAAAGAAGACGATTGGGATATCAAACAAACAAATTAAATGAGATAAATATTTGGTTAGAAAATTCAACTTAGTTTATGTAGGATTTAACCTCATCACAGTTTAAGAGTATCTATGTTCTTGTAACATAGTATTCTTGTTGAGTTAGCCATCTAGAAACAGATGCACCCATTGATTTACCAGAAAACTCAAAAATAAAAAGCATCGATGGGTCTATCGGCTCAGCATCATCAGAATTTCTAGTACACTTACAATGTCTGATTTTCACATTATTAGAAAAATAACATAAGCAGAAAGAAGATGTTTCTTCAACTAGATAAATATTACATATTGATCCCTCAACTTTTGCTTTATTACGAACATTATTCTTTAATTTCCTCAAAAACTGTTTGAATAGATACATCCATCTATACTACACAAGAATAATTTGTACCTCGTATGGTAAATATACTAGTAGATGTTCCATTGAATTAAAAAAATTAAGTGGAAATATGCACTCCAGCTTACATAGTTTGAAAGGAATGTCTATTTCTAGCTGAAACATATCAACTGTCATAATATACCTCACTGTCAAATCTCTAAAAAACAGACTCAATTCCGTAAGTGTTTGCCAAACATTATTGGAAAGTAAATCATGAAAAGCTATTGGAATAAGTCTTTATATGAATACATGACAGTCATGATTCTTCATTTTAAACATCTTTAACCTGTTCATATCTATGTATTGAGTCATATATATTTGATGCATATCCATCTAGAAATTTGATTTCTTTCAACCAACTGCATAAAGCTTGTTTACCATCTTTGTCTAATATATAACAAGCCTTTGACAATTTATTGGTTGTTTTTACTTTGATACAACTCTAGTTTGTTGACTAATTATTTTAATTTCTCACATGATTTTGTAGTGTTTTTAATTTTTCTAGACACATTCATCAAAGTATTGAAAATATTATCGAAGAAATTTTTCTCAACATACATCACATTTAAATTATGTATTGAAGGAAGTTTTCTGACTACAACATTCTTTAGATTTTTTTTATTTTGCCTAAAAGGGCAATCAACTAGTAAAAATTTATGGTGATTATCAAACCAAGATACCTTCCCACTACAAGGTAATGAAAATACATCAAACTCTGTCATGCAATAAATTTATGGTGATTATCAAACCGTGTTTCATCCCAATAATATTGAGTATGCTGAAAAATCATTGATCGTCCATAATAATGCAACATACAATCTAAAATTAGTTTTTTTTTGCAATATCATAAGTCACCTACCCTACATTCCATAATTCATTTAACTCGACAATCAGAGGTTGTAAGAAAATTGTTGGTGCGGGTAGCACTAACGGTCTAACCCAGGTTTTGATGAACGACAAATAGGTTAAGTTAGTTGTGTTGTTGTCTGACACTTTGATCAAGTGTGCAGGAAAAGTCCAGACAGGTCGACGGGCTGACCGGATGTCTGGCACGAAGTCCAGCTAGGTCGACGGGATAGCTGGCGAGAAGTCCAAGCGGGTCGACGGGCTGACCGGACGCTTGGCGAGAAGTCCAGCTAGGTCGACGGGCTGACCGGATAGCTGGCGAGAAGTCCAAGCGGGACGACGGGCTGACCGGACGCTTGGCGAGAAGTCCAGACGGGTCGACGGGCTGACCGGACGTCTGGCAGGTAAGCAAGGTAAGTCACTGGAAGGGAGTGACTGTGAGGACGCGTTCCCGGGAAGGGAACATTAGGCGTCGATCCGGCTTAGATCCATTTCGGATATCTAAGTCGAGATCGTGACTAGATTCCGGTCTCGGAAAGACGGAATCTAAGTCATACTCTTTTTAATTATCTGTTGAACCTTAACTGTGCTGACAATCTGTTTTACAGGATATACATTTGCCTCGGACTAACTTTGTTTTGTAGGAAAAGGGAGTTTTCTGGAACAAGGTGGTCCAGGCGCCCGGAGGTCCAGGCGCCCGGAAGGGATCCGGGCGCCCGGAAGGCGAATTCTATCCAGCCGAGTCGTCGCCACGTGGAGCATCATGGTTTGTGCAGCTACGTCACATTCCAAGCGCCCGGAAGGGATCCAGGCGCCTGGAACAGCATATAAAAGAAGCCCCAGACAGGAGCTTCAGAACCAATCAATCAATCTGAGAACTCTTCTACTGCTGGTCTTGCTGCTCTACGTTACTGCGACGCTGATAAAGCTACGACAAAGTACTCATTCGGTTTTTAGTTTACTTCTTTGTCGGTATTACTTTGTTTCATTAGCATTTTCTGTATTCATCTTGTAACTATATTCGAATTGCTAGTGATTGCCCAACGAAAGTGGTCAAGGACCACGGGCCTTCGAGTAGGAGTCGCCACAGGCTCCCAACGAAGTAAAAAACTACTGTGTTCATTTACTTTTCCGCTGCGTATTTATACTCTGTATTTTTCGAATCGATATTCACCCCCCCTCTATCGAATCTAACGGTCCTACAAGTGGTATCAGAGCAGGTACCGCTCTGATTTGGTGCAACCACCAATCAGACAGGGGGTGAATTGTTTTTATTTTTTTTTATATAATTAATTTTAAAACTGGTGTTTCGTTAACTTAATATTTCACTAATCAATTTAAATTAGTGCAACACGAATCTAGATTTTTTTTTTCTATTTTTCTCTTCCCGCACTACTAATCCAAGACCAAGTCTTGGGATATTTTTTTTGGTTATTTACCTGTGCACAGAATGTCCCAACAAGAAGGATTCAGCACAGTGCGACCTCCACTCTTCAACGGGGATGACTTCCCTTACTGGAAGAAGCGCATGGAGGTCTACCTCAAAACAGACTTCGACCAGTGGATGAGCATTACGAAACCTTACAAAATTCCAGTGGACAACGCCGGGAATCTAGTGGATCCTGAAGACTGGACAGCAGATCTCAAGAATAAAGCAATCAACACTCTACAGTGCGGATTGACAAGAGAAGAACTGAACAGAGTCGGTCCACACAAAAACGCTAAAGAGCTATGGGACAAGCTGATCGAACTGCACGAGGGAACAAGCGACACTAAGGTAACAAAACGAGACCTGCTTCTAAATAAAATTTTTAATATAAAAATGCAGGAAGGAGAAACAGCGAATCAACTACACGCGAGGATCAAGGACATCCTCAACGGGCTTCATGCAATAGGCCACCAAATGGAGAACAGAGACTTAATAAGGTACGCTTTAAACGCTTTTCCACGTAATAGTTTGTGGGCATCAATAGTGGATGCCTACAAAATTTCTAAGAATCTCTCTAACTTAAAATTAGACGAGCTGTTTTGTAAATTAGAATTACACGAACAAACTAATGCTGGAGCCGAGAAAGGTATAGCACTATTTGCAGGTTCCTCCAAAGAAAAGAAAAGCAAGCCTGAATTTGAAGAAGAATCTGACCAAGACTCCGAAAACGAAGAACACCTGGTGAACTTGGTAAGAAAAATGTTCACCAGGAGAAAGAGGAGCTTCAGCAAAAAGGATCTTCAAAAGATCAGCTCTCCCTCAGAACAAAAGAACGTGACTTGCTACGGCTGCAACAAAAAGGGACATTACAAGAACGAATGCCCAAAACTAAAGTTCGACAAACCAAAGCCAACAAAAAAGAAAGCACTCAAAGCAACGTGGGACGACTCCTCGGACGAATCAGAAGAAGAAGAACAGAAACATCAGAGCCACCTCGCACTGATGGCCCGCGAAGCCGAAACAAAAGACGAGTCGGAAGATGAAGACGGGTCTGAACCCGAAACAAGCCACGAGTCCGTACTCGTTTCCGAAGGCTCGAATGAGGTATACTTTAATTTAAACAAAAAAAATTTTAGAATTATTTCCTGTTTAAATAATAAATTAACTAAATTAGAAAATGAAAACAAATCACTTCTTGAGGAAAATCAAAACCTCAAGGAACAATTAAAGAATTCGAATCCAACTCAAGATCTAACACTTGAGGAAGAGAATTTATCATTAAAAAATAAAATAAACAATTTAAAAGAGATGTTAGAAAAATTCACAACAAGATCAAAAAATTTAGACTTAATCCTAAATAATCAAAAAGCATGTTATAATAAAATCGGACTAGGATATAAGTCGAATTCAAATAAAACTTTCAACTCATTAATAACCCAATACAAATCAACCAATTTAGCTTGGGTTCCGAAAGCGTGTCTGACCACGCAAGTAGGACTTAATCAATATTATATACCTAAAGAAAAAATACATTATATAAAATCGAATAAACCAAACCAAAATCCAAAATACAAACCTAAATCAAATTCAAAATCTAAACAGTTTGAAAATCAACAAAATTATCAACAAGTTAATCATAACTATAAAAAGAATCGACACAAGCCTAAATCCAAAATCTAAATTAATGGCCAATAATTCAGGGGGAGGCTCCAGAATAGCTGGCACCTCCAAAACTAACCTACCCGACAGGGTAACCCAAAACTAACTAACCCGGCAGGGTAATTAGGATTAGTTAAAAAGAGATCAAGTTTAACTTGAATCATGGTACTGGTGAAATTTTTGGATGATAGTACGTTAGAGAAACTTGGGCATCGCATGTCTAGAAAGATATGGTTTCGATCTGGTGCATTTGGCCAAGTGGAACTGACCGAAGCTACCCTTAAACGAATCATAACCAGTTAGACCAAGATTTAGTACTAAGTTCCGTGGATAGGACTATTCGGAAAACCTCGAAAGGTTGGTTACTTCTAATGATGTCCTTGTGACTCACCAAGCTTAGAAGTTTATCCGAAAAATGCCTATTTGTGGAAACCAAAGCTAAGTCTGAATCTAACACAAGTTAAACCAAAACTCTGTAATCAAACCAATTTCATCTCGCAAAATCATAGGATTCTCTGATTGATAATATAGATCGGGTGAGATGAATAAGGCTTAAATTTTAATTTCAAAATTTTTTTAAAAATTAATTTCAAAATTTTAATTTTAAACTTAAAAATTAATTTCAAAATTTTTAATTTTAACTTAAAAATTAATTTCAAAATTTTAACTTAAAAATTAATTTCAAAATTTTAACTTAAAAATTAATTTCAAAATTTTAATTTTAAACTTAAAAATTAATTTCAAAATTTTAATTTTAAACTTAAAAATTAATTTCAAAATTTTTAAATTTTAACTTAAAAAAAATTAATTTCAAAATTTTTAATTTTAACTTAAAAATTAATTTCAAAATTTTAATTTTAAACTTAAAAATTAATTTCAAAATTTTTAAATTTTAACTTAAAAAAAAAATTTATTTCAAAATTTTTAAATCTTAACTTAAAAAAAATTTAATTTCAAAATTTTTAAATTTTAACTTAAAAAAAATTAATTTCAAAATTTTTAATTTTAACTTAAAAATTAATTTCAAAATTTTAATTTTAAACTTAAAAATTAATTTCAAAATTTTTAAATTTTAACTTAAAAAAATTAATTTCAAAATTTTAATTTTAAACTTAAAATACTTTAAGGTATTTGGGTGCCCAGTTTTTATCTTAAATACAAGAGAACACTTAGGAAAATTCATCTCTAAAATTGAAAATGAAATTTTTGTAGGATATTCCCTAAATAGTAGATGCTACAGAATTTATAATAAGGTTACCTTAAAAATTGAAGAAACTACTAATGTAAAATTTAAAGAAACTAAACAAGACATAGAACCTACACAACCATCGGAGTTTGTTCCAGAAATCAACCAAACTCTAAGTCATGAAGAAGAGGAACAACATCAAGAGAATCAACCTCCTAAAACAATAAGGGTAAACTCAAATCATCCAACTGATCAAATAATTGGTGACCCAGACTTAAGAGTTCAAACCAGATCATCTTTTAGAAACCTAAGTCAAATTTCATTAATTTCAAAAATAGAACCTAAAACTGTGGATGAATCCCTACTAGACCCAGATTGGATTATAGCTATGCAAGAAGAACTAGCCCAATTTGAGCGTAATGAGGTCTGGGACCTAGTCCCACCACCTAAGAATAAGAAAATAATAGAAACAAAATGGGTATTCGAAACAAACTAAGTGAAAATGGGAAATTACTAGAAATAAGGCTAAGTTTGGTTGCCAAAGGATTTAGTCAAGTTGAAGGACTTGACTATGGTGAAACATATGGGCCAGATTAGAATCCATTAGAATGTTACTAAGTTATGCAGCAAAGGGATTTAAACTATACTAAATGGATGTTAAGTCGCCTTTCTTAATGGACTAATCAAAGAAGAAGTTTATGTAGGTTGACCTCCCGGTTTTGAAAACTTAGAACACCCTGATTATGTTTTTAAATTAAAGAAAGCCCTATATGGACTTAAACAAGCACCCAGGGCGTGGTATGAGAGGCTAACATCTTACCTAACATCTAAAGGATTCAAACAAGGTCAAATTGACTCAACCTTGTTTGTTAAATCATTAAATACAAACATATTTATTGCACAAATATACGTGGATGACATAATATTTGGCTCAACAAATTCAGAATTTTTAGAAAAATTTATTAATCTAATGGAAAAAGAATTTGAAATGAGCTTAGTGGGAAAACTAACCTATTTCTTAGGATTACAAATCAAACAAACAAATGAAGGAAACTATATTTCTCAACATAAATACACCAAAGAATTACTTAAAAAATTCAGAATGGAAAATACAAAAGAAATAAAAACACCGATGGCTGTAAACACAATCTTAGATAGTGACCCAAATGGAAAACCAATTGATTTAAAATATTATAGAAGTGCAATAGGTAGCCTACTGTACTTAACTGCAAGCCGACCTGATATTTTATTTGCAGTTAGTATGTGTGCTAGATACCAAACTTGTGCTAAGGAATCCCATTTGACACAGGTTAAAAGAATTTTTAGATATCTTAAAGGAACAACAAATGTAGGAATCTGGTATCCTAGGACAAATAATTTTGAACTAATAGGGTATTCTGACTCAGATTATGTTGGATGTAAATTAGACCGCAAAAGCACAAGTGGTGGATGCCAATTATTAGGTGCATCACTTGTTAGCTGGTTTAGTAGAAAGCAACATTGTGTTGCTCTGTCTACAACTGAGTCAGAATACATAGCTATAGGCGAATGTGTTGCACAAATATTATGGATGATGCATACTCTAAAAGATTTTAACTTAAATATCACAAATGTAAAAGTATTAATTGACAATATAAGTTCAATTAACTTAACCAAAAATCCTGTGCACCATTCAAGAACCAAACATATTGAAATTAGACACCACTTCATCAGGGATCATGTTACTAAAGGCGATATTGAACTCAAATATATTGAGTCCAAATCAAATTTAGCTGACATTATTACAAAACCTCTCCCTGAAAGTGAATTTAGCAACTTACGACGAAAATTAGGGATGTGCTTAATAGACTAGGATCTTTCAAAAATACTTTAAAAAATGATTTTACCAACTTATAGGCTAAACTTGTTTGTTTTCAAACTTTCCATTTTTAGACTTTCAAAAACAGTTTTGGCCTTAGACTAGTTTTGAATCCTTAGAAAGCATGTACTCATAGGTCTAGTTCTTGAGCATCTCACCAACACCTTAGGTTTACCTTGCTTGTATTTGATAAACATAGAAAGGGGTGAGATGCATAGGCCAACTGTCTAGACTTAAGATGCTTATTCCAGTGCATCAGCATAAGTCTAGACGTTAAATACAATTCAGATATTAATCAGATTAAAGTTCATCAGTCAAGTCAAACACTGACTGGTTATAATTAACTTAATCTGACTAACCAAGTGAAAGCTACTATCTTCTGATAGTTAGTTAGTACCTAATTGGTTAGACAGCTGGTTAGAGTTAAGTATCAAGTTCAGGGGGAGAATTAACTCAAATTTTGTGTGTTTGAAAAATGCTTTTTAAAACCTAACATATGTTTGAACATTGATTTACAAAAAGTTAAATTTAACTAAATATTTGAAAAATATGAAAGTTTAATCCCACCTGATTTTCAAACCTGATTTGAAAAGTTAACTATTTCAAAATTTAGTTCTTATCAAATTAGCCTTAAAAATTAATTTTTGACAAAAAAATTTTTTCTTGAAAAATTACTTAATTTTTTTTTGGTTTGAAAAATCAAAGTTGAAAAACTTACTTTTTTGAAAAGTAGATAAAAATTTGAAAAACCTATTTTGAAAATTTCCACACGCTTGAAAGTTAAACTTGATTAACTTTAAATTTATACTTTTCAAAACTACTTGTCTCCCCCAAGTCAACTTGACTATTTTTTTAACTTGGTGTTAAAAATTGCACTTTTATCTTTCAAATTTTGAACCAAACCTAGATATCTTTCAAAATTTGATTACCTGTTACAGTAACTCTTCACTATGATTGTTTACCTTTGTTCATTTTTTGATGAATGCCAAAGGGGAAGGAGGGTTAGGTGGTTAAGTTAGCTAAACCAATTTGAAAATACAAACTAACAAACTTTAAAACCACATAAATGCATGTTGTTTCTTGCATATGTTTTCACTAACTTAACCAGGTTGTTATTCCATCAAAAAGGGGGAGATTGTTGGTGCGGGTAGCACTAACGGTCTAACCCAGGTTTTGATGAATGACAAATAGGTTAAGTTAGTTGTGTTGTTGTCTGACACTTTGATCAAGTGTGCAGGAAAAGTCCAGACAGGTCGACGGGCTGACCGGATGTCTGGCACGAAGTCCAGCTAGGTCGACGGGCTGACCGGATAGCTGGCGAGAAGTCCAAGCGGGTCGACTGGCTGACCGGACGCTTGGCTAGGTCGACGGGCTGACCGGATAGCTGGCGAGAAGTCCAAGCGGGTCGACGGGCTGACCGGACGCTTGGCGAGAAGTCCAGACGGGTCGACGGGCTGACCGGACGTCTGGCAGGTAAGCAAGGTAAGTCACTGGAAGGGAGTGACTGTGAGGACGCGTTCTCGGGAAGGGAACATTAGGCGCCGATCCGGCTTAGATCCATTTCGGATATCTAAGTCGAGATCGTGACTAGATTCCGATCTCGGAAAGACGGAATCTAAGTCATACTCTTTTTAATTATCTGTTGAACCTTAACTGTGCTGACAATCTATTTTACAGGATATACATTTGCCTCGGACTAACTTTGTTTTGCAGGAAAAGGGAGTTTTCTGGAACAAGGTGGTCCGGGCGCCCGGAAGGCGAATTCTATCCAGCCGAGTCGTCGCCACGTGGAGCATCATGGTTTGTGCAGCTACGTCACATTCCAGGCGCCCGGAAGGGATCCAGGCGCCTGGAACAGCATATAAAAGAAGCCCCAGATAGGAGCTTCAGAACCAATCAATCAATCTGAGAACTCTTCTACTGCTGGTCTTGCTGCTCTACGTTACTGCGACGCTGATAAAGCTACGACAAAGTACTCATTCGGTTTTTAGTTTACTTTTTTGTCGGTATTACTTTGTTTCATTAGCATTTTCTGTATTCATCTTGTAACTATATTCGAATTGCTAGTGATTGCCCAACGAAAGTGGTCAAGGACCACGGGCCTTCGAGTAGGAGTCGTCACAGGCTCCGAACGAAGTAAAAAACTACTGTGTTCATTTACTTTTCCGCTGCGTATTTATACTCTGTATTTTTCGAATCGATATTCACCCCCCCCCCCCCCTCTATCGAATCTAACGGTTCTACAAAAATACCTATCTTTTCTTTAGCATTGGTTACACTAGAAATAAGCACATCTATGGTAGTAAATTGTACGGTGTTAATATAACTAGTCAAGATGAATATTGCTGTCCCGACCAAATGGCTAAAATTCATCTACAGAAAGTCTCAATCTCATATTACGTGGTTCAATTGCAAAGGGGAGAAATACAGAATCAAGATGTTTCCATGCAGAAGAATCATAAGGATAACACATTATACCTCTTTCATGCTCATGCCTATGATATCACATCATGTGGAAAGTTGTAGGGACAGATTTATACAAGCGTTAAAGTCTAACAGTTAACAAAAAGTAATACATCACTTTCCAAGCAATATTTTTCTTCTTCTTCTCTATATGTGAGTACGATGCTTATAATGAGGGTGAATATAGATTCTACGTTCAATCAGTTTGTTGTCTTCATTTCAAAATATCATGCAATTATTTATACAACAATCAATTTTCTCTATAGATAAACCTAAACCTCTAACTATTTTTTTTTGTACTGTAGAATCTATCAATCATTATGTTATCAACATTGAGCAACTCTGACATCAATTGACATATGTCATCATAATATTTTTCTAAGAAATGATATTCTACTTTCATATTTAATAACTTTACAGTAGCTGATAGTTAAGAATGACTAGAAGGAATATCTTACCACATTTCTTTTTTATTAGTCTTTTAACATTTTATATAATTGCTAATATTCAAATGTTGGTATTTAATCTATATTGGAATAATCAACTTGCATTCATCGCATCGTGAACCATTTATTACATTGTAATATCATTAATTGATGATTCATGCATAGTAATAGTTGTGCCAGATTATGAACCACCATAATGTCCAATTGGTTCATATAAATAGGGCTCTTGGTGATAGTATCAATTGTAGTATTTTAGCATAAAACTATTTCTACATATATGTACTTTCACGGTATCCTCATCACGGAAGACTATATTTCTACATTTGTAATGATTACATGAACACTGTAACTCGACATCATTCATACATTATGGATAAATCTTAGTAAAATTCACAAATTGTTCAAGTTCAATGATTCGGTGATAACCCAGGAGGGGCCACCTCCAAGGAAGTTCAACGCTTGGGTGGTCGTCAAAGTCAAGAGGTGGTCAACTAAGAGACTAGCCGAGCTGAAGTCCCTACAATCCGATCGGTCGGGAGAGTTCGGAGAAGGTAGGCCAAGCCTACAATCCGATCGGCCGGAAGAGTTCGGAGAAGGTGGGCCAAGCCTACAACCCGATCGACCGGAAGAGTTCGGAGAAGGTGGGCCAAGCCTACAACCCGATCGGCCGGAAGAGTTCAAAGAGGGTTGGCTGAGCCTACAATGCACCGAGACCAGAGGCACTCAAGTCGATCGGTCTAGATATACTCGTATGAGGTCAAAGAGTTGGTCGGCCGGATCGATCAAGGGAAGTCCAATCAGACTAACAGCCGACAAATAAGATGGGGGATACGTGCCAACATCCTTTTGGGAGTCGATGCCGCCGGCTGACGGCGCGGATGGACAGAAAATCGTACGGAAGAAGATTCCGCCGCCTTGACAAAGATGTGTTCGCCCCATTATGGTAAGATGTCAGGGATCCTTTCTCGATGTTAGCTTTTGGGGAAAGTTTGGGGATGCGCATCCGCCCGGGAAGCGTGTAGTCAACCCGTCGAAGCTCTATATAAGGAGGGAAGTAGCCATCCGCAGGGGGTACGCGCATACGTCCTTTGGAACCACCATTTACTTCTTTGCTTCCTCTGTTTTCTTCACTTGCCGGTGTGTGACTTGAGCGTTGGAGGGCCGTCGCCAGGAACCCCCTCCCGGCTTGGCACTAACGACTTGTGGTTGCAGGAGCGAGGGAGTATCAGTGTAGACGAAGAGTCACCTCAATGTTGTTCCCCGATGGCCATCTACTCAGCTTCAGGGCAGGATCATTCAATAACAAAATCATCTCTAATAAATTCATTTTATAATTGATTGTACAGTTAAGCTTTATGTAACGCTCGAAAATTCTCAAAATAATTATTAGAAATATCCTAGTATTTTTCTGAAATTTTAGGATATTTTTACAGAATTTTTAGAGTAACAGAAGTAGTAAAAATAAATAGAATCATAAAATAGCCTACGCGGGAATTGAACCCGAGACCTATTGGGTCCTACAACTTATGGTGGATTCTAGTAACCAAGTGAACCTAGCAGGGCCGTGCTGAAAGAAGAGGAAATCAATTATATTTATACTTAAGTTGGGCGAATTAACCACTTAATATAAATAGGGAAAATAATTAAGTGAGGAGTTATTTTGGGATCGTGACTATTCCTCCCCTCAACCTAATCCCGTCGAACCCTCTTCTCTCCCTCATTCTCTCGGCGCCAACCACAAGCAAGCCTAGGGTTCCATCCCTAGGGTCATAAGGGCTTCTTCCGGCGACATCTCGGATACGAGGACGCTCCTCTCCGCGAGAGGAACATGTAGACGTAAGGAACAAATCGCCGAAGGAATCTTCTCCACCGGAAACCTAACGACTAGAATCGTAAGAAACTTCGAGCAGGAGATAAGAAACCCCTCACCTGCAGTATAGGTAGTTTTCGTACGATTGTATTCTCTTAGATTAGCCATATACAGATTTTCAGTTGTAGGGTGTGTTCTAGTGCACCCCAAGTGTTTAATAGAATGTCTAGCTCAGTTAAATGCTACCAGAAGCATTTTAATATCTTAGAAAATGCAGTAGAAGCATTTTATAGCATGAATTTAGTCTTGCTACAGCTGATATGGGACTACGGTCCAATGGGTGGGCTCCCACAGTCGCCTCTAGGTTCAGATAACCTAGTTCTAGGTTCAGATAACCGGGGAATAGTAAGATAAGAACTATTAACTTATGAAACAGTATTTTATTGTACTCAGTGACACTGTACCGGACTAGATATCCTTGGATTGGGCTCCCACAGTCGTCCCTAGGTTTAGATAACCTAGTAAACCCTACTAAATTCGGGATTTGTAACCCCGGGTCTAGTTAGGGATGCGCGCACAGCAAGTACAGTTGACGGGCCCATCAGCAGCATGATTATGTATTTTTACCTAGTATGATAATAGCTTTCAAGCTCACAAATCAATCAGGTGATTATATTTTAAAAATCAGTTCTAATTTAGCTTTAGTTTAGCTCAGTATGTTTCAGTTTAGTCTCTTCATAATAACATTTCAATTATAGTCATGTTTAGCTTATGGCTTCTATGTTTGTATGATGATATGTCATGTTTTAACATATTCAGCACATATTTCAAATATCATGTTTTAAAAGCATAAATTGCATCGCGTGCATGTTTTGTGAGGTAGATGGTTTCTTACTAAGCGAAAGCTTACAGATACTTCTTTTCCCTATACTGCAGATAAAGGAAAAAGGAAGATGGACTAGCGGAGGCTGAAGGTCAATGCGATGAAGATGTGTGTGGAAGGAACCTGGAATGAAGATCTTTGGGGAAATTAGCAAACTAAAGAACTTAGTTCTTATATAGAGTTATTTGCCGCATTTCTAGTTATTTTAATGCCTTGAATCATGAAAGACTTGTTTAGATTGTTAGTACTTATGCTCATACTCCTAGTTATGTGTTATTAGTATGTTCCCAGCTATTATAGAACTCTTGTAGGTGAGTTTGGCACGAAACAGTGCTGAAATCAGAGTTTTACTGTGAAATCAGAAACCCCGATCGATCAGCGGATCGATTGGGAGCCTGGTTCCGCGAACAGTAAGCTTCTTGATCGATCAGCCGATCGATCCAGTCGCGTCCTGTCACAAACAGAAAATTCTGGAATTGATCACTAGATCGATTGGCCAGTCTGGATCGATCAGCCAGTCTGGATCGATCAGCCGATCGATCCAGATTATTACCCCGAGCACAGTAGTGATCTGAATCGATCCATGGATCGATCCAACAGCTTGCAATCGATTGAGTTCAATCTGGATCGATTGAGAAGTTGGGTTTCGACCAAGGGACCTTGTAATTCAGTTTCTTGACCATAGGGGATGTAGGATATACCATGTATACCTTAGATTGCATCCCTTAGCACATATAGTACCAAGAACTTGTATTAGTATAGCAAAGTTTTAAATTGGTACAGTTTTTCCGCACCTAGACTTAGTAATGGTTATGGATATAGCTTAGCACAGCATAATGTGACGGTCCGGCCTCGCACCCTAGTCAGTAGGAGGCGGGTCGTTAGACTTTGTTTATATACATTGTTACCTAATGAGAATATAATTTCATACAATTTGTTATAAAGTATATGGGTTGCTAAAACTATTAAATTGAGAATTAAAAATATAATTTGTTTTCCTATATATTGAACTTGTAGTATGTATCAACCTAAATCACAAAAAAAACCTAGATACCAAGATTTCAAATAAGACACTATCTTTCATGTTTCAACTAAAGATAATGAGCTCTAAAATTAACATAGACGTAAATATACTGACACTAAAATAACAAAATGACTATATCATATTATAGATCAAAATAATAATTTAACTAACATCTAATTCAACTATGTCAAATAGCATGTATGTATTGTTTAATAAATTATACATGAAGATGAGTTGTCCAGCCGAAGAAGAGCAATAAATACAGTATACTACAAAATAAAAAAATAACTAAAATGAATCATAAACAATCACAACAAAGGAACAGCTAAGCTTGTGGCGGACCGAACTTGTAGCTGCGAGCTGGCGGTAGGCCGAGCTTATAATTGCAAGTTGGTGGGCAATAGGACCAAGCTAGTGGCAGCAGGCTCACAGCCGGCCAAGCTGTCGGTCGCATGCTAGCGGTTGGCCACGCTGCTAGCCGTAAACAAGCTCGTGGCCAACAGATGGTGGTCGCCCAAGCTATAGTCGGCCAAGCTACCGATCGCAAGCTGGCAGTCGGCCAAGCCACCACCTATGTTCTGGCGACCGACCATGTTGCCAGCGGCGGCCATGTTACCAACTGCAACCAAGCTCACTGTCAACAGTTGTGAGCTAGCAATCGATCAAGAAGTCGTGCGCATAAGAAAAATCAAGATTGTGTCCTAATTTTTCAATTGGACTTACCAACGAAATGTGGTTTCGTCAGTATTTCCCGATAGAAATATAATTCTATCAAAAAAAAATACCTATGGAAATAACATTCTATCAGTAGAGCTCGTTAATTATCCACCTAGCTATGATAATTTCTCAATGGAATCCTATTTCCGTTGGAAAATATCGACAGAATACGATTCCATCAGCATATTCTGACGAAAATAAGATTCCGTCGATAAATACCGATGGAATAATTTTATGTCAATATATTCCATGGATATTCAAGGTGTATACACACACATTTAGAAAGGTTTAAAAGAATATAATAATTTAGAGTTCTATAATTTTGTTAACTAGTTTCGTTCGAAGTTCCTTATTGATCATCGAGAAAGAGCGGAGTATTTTAGAGATATGATAAGTGATTTGAATAATATAAAAGTAGAATTTCTGATTTCGATAATATCGAAACTTGCGTATGTTTAGTAAAATGTTAAAAATTTTGTATATACAAAACTCTCATTTTCTCAAGTGAGTAACTTGTAATTTATCATTTTTTTTTTTACACAAAAATGATTAATCAGAGTTAATTTATTACCGTGTGGGATCCGTACAGATATGTCCAGCTGGATCGGTCAGCTGACGTGTACCCATCCCGCCGTGTGGGCCCAATGCATTGCCCCCTAATCATTGGCCCCTCCTCTCTCTTCGTCATCCCACGTAATTAACAAACAGAGAAAAATTTACTACGCCCCCTGAAATTCAGAATTTCTCAATGTCACTGCATCTTAACCCTCCAAATTGACGAAGGAAAAAATGTGATTTTTTAACGTCTAGGGCAGTAGTTGAAAAGTTTGAAAAGTCTAGGAGCAAATTGAAATTTTGTATAGCAAATAAAATGCCCTATTCCTTTCACATATTACCTACGCTTCTTCAATCCCCGCTTCCGGATTCTAATAAGGTCTCCTCCTTCCGGCGAGGCGGCGCCGCCATCGGAGGCGACACCGTTCTCGAGCTGCCACCTCCCTTGGGCGAGGAAGAGCGGCATCGTAATCGCCGGCTTCCTGTTTGCTTCGTCTTCCAATAAAGTTCCCACCTTAGACCTTTACCCCCTGGATATTTTCCGATTCCGATCGCCGGTTTCTCTTGTTCCGGGGTTCTCGATTCGTGGTCAAAGGTCGGATTTTTAGGGATGTCGGACAAGTCGTGGCCCGGAGGAGGCGAGGCGGAGACGCGGACGGAGGTCATCTCGGCGGCGTGCGCGTGCTGCGGGCTGACGGAGGACTGCACGCCGGAGTACGTCGAGTCGGTCCGGGAGCGGTTCGGCGGGCGTTGGGTGTGCGGTCTATGCGGCGAGGCGGTCGAGGACGAAATCGGCCGCGCCGGGAGGTGGATCTCCACCGAGGAGGCGCTCAGCCGCCACATGAGCTTCTCCGAGAGCTTCCGCGCCGCCGGTCCGCCTGTCGACACCGCGGAGCCCATGATCGCCGCCATGCGGCAGCTCCTCCGCCGGAGCCTCGACTCGCCGCGGGCCACGCCGAGCAGCCCTCGCCGGGATGTGGAAGAGGGCGGCGGCACCCCCAGCCGCCGGTCACTCGCGCGGCAGAGCAGCTACCTCTCCACAGCGGCCCGGTGAAGCTCCGCCACCGCAAATAAAACACGAAGGTGAGCGAAGGTAAGCGTAAGAAGGAGTCGCCGGAACCCAAGCTTCAACCTTTGTACTCAAATAAGACTAGCCATTGTTTAGCAACCATTTTGCTTCTTAATCAACTTTCGCAAGAAATAAATGAATCAATATTCAGATCAAAAAAATTTATAAAAAAAGAAAGAAATTTTGACCAGTTATGAGATCTTATGCTAGTTCTTTCTCTCCATAATACAAGCAATGTTCTAAGTCATTGTCTTGTTCACTCTTCAATGATTTCAACCCTTAATTAAAGTATATCATGATCTAGTTCAAAATCACTAAGAGTCGATTGTCACCCAAGGCACTGTTTGTGTGTTGATTGCATTCCAAAAATGTTGTTTTGTTTTCCAAATTGTCTGAACAGGTGTGGAGGCATGAGTTGGACTTGGAGATTATTAATGGGATTGCTTCAATTATAGAGGACAGACAAGATGGGAAAACCCTTCCAATTAAGTTTGGTGAATAGTATTAATATATAGAGCTTTCCAAATCGATTAATCCTGGAGATAAGGAAAATAGGGTAAATCATGAAGTGCCTAAAGTGATCAGTATCTGTAGATCTACTTTTTACTGGAGGAAAAATCCTCAACAGTGTTCCGTATCTTAGATTCAACCTTAAATTTATCCTTTGATTACCGGGGGCAGTTTGGAGAATTGTATTGTTGCAGCGTTTGGTGGTTGAATGCTAATAATGATGATTAGATTCTTAGTCAATAATCCAATTAGCCAGCTGTTGCCATCAATGCTTCCTACCATTATGTTGTCTTGTAGTTGTAGCCAAGGCTTTGCCTATTCCAAAGCTAATGGCTTATCTTGAGTTTAACCTTGCTAGGGTTCGTGATAGAGCACGAGATGAAGTTGCGTCTCTGTCGGTGTGCATGGTTGTGTGCAATCGAGTCTAATGAATCCACTAAAGAGGATTTCACTTGAGCTAAGATATCCTTTACTAATCACACTATACATCGTACCATTGCAATGTCATGTTGGAGTTTGGATGATCATTGATCCGAATTCAAGGTGAATAACCATTAACCGATCCAAAAAGGTGTACATGAAAATGCCTGAAGGCTTGAGAATAGTTAGTTTATAATGAATGCAACGCTCTATGAACTCAGAGATGCACCATGAACTTGCAAATTTGTAAGCTTGAGTTTGGGTCGAACGGGTTAGCCCGTCCGAGCTCCATAAGTCGTCGAGCATTCTTAAGTGCCGAGCAATACAATCATTTTTATAAATCTGTTATTTCTTTCTATACCCAAATTTAAATAAAAAATTAAAAAATTAAGTGTGCTCATCTAATTTAGACTCGAAAAATTGGATCCCGAGGAAATTGATTAATCAAATTGTATTAAATTAAACTACAACTGAAATTTAAACTGAATTATAAAAATGATTTAATTCGTTTTGAGCTGAATTGAATTTACATTAAAATATTATAAATTTATTAGCTTAAACATTAGATTCTAAACATATAAATTTGAATATCCTATTATTATCTTGGATTAACCAATATGCTTTCTGTAAAACTAATCTAATTTAGAATAATTTGAATTTTATTCAAATAGAGCATAATTGAACTAAATAAATCAAATTGAATTTCTTATAAGCACAAATAAAAAAGAACATAAACATATTTACATCAATAAGACACAATTTTCTAAATAAAAATTGTTTTAGTGGATTGAGTCTATCTTTCGGTATTTTATTTTTATATAATTAAATAAAAAATTACATTAGCTCTGTATAGGCAGCATTCTTCTGCCAATAATTATAAAAATTAAATAAAAAAAAAAACAGAATCACTAATTTACTAATCAGATTAATGAAAAGTAATTGGGCAAACTACATATCAAATGAAATTAATCCTAATTAAACAGCCTAACTACTTAAATAAATCAAACTGTAGAGGTAAATGAAATTCACTAAACCGTCTAGAGAGAGCAGGATTTAAAATCCCTTAATTTTAGTCACAGTAAGGTCTTTCCACATGAACAGAATCAAACATAAATCCCATACAAATGGTACTTACATGGCATCAGGCAAAGAAGAAAATATGAGGGAGAAGAGACAAAATCTGCTGACTGATTTCTTCAAATGAGTTTATGGGAGAATATATATCTTTTGATAAATGGTAACCCAAACATGAACTGATAAAGATTGAGTGAGCAATAGAATTTACCTCTATCATACTCTCGGTTCAGCAGCAAATGACTTGGCCTCCAGTGTGATGCAATTAGTTGGTTAACTGTGTAATTAGATTAGCTTCTCTTCCGATTAGTCACCTGAAAATGTAGTCAAATTGTGAACTTGGTGCCTTAATATCGCGATTTTGTTGATTGAATTGTAAAAGCATTTGTTGTTAAATGTCTCTATAATCCGCTAATCTGTTAGGATTTATTTTCCTAAAGTTATATGAGAACTATGAGCAAAAAGTAGGGAAGCTTGGTTCATGGAAAGGGGGGTTAAATCTGTTTGGATTTGTTTTCTCAGTTGTATAAGAACTAAAGGCCAGAGGGTTTAGATTGATAGTGCAGATGTCTCTTTACTTCAATGGACAAGGAAGTTGTGGGCTCTTATTTTTGCATCAGGCACTTTGCCTTCCCAGCGTCATCCTCTCCCTTGAAGTGGTGCACAATTGCATCCTTAAATCTCGAGGAGGCTTGTATCGCTGGTTTACAGATGCTAAGGGCAGCTCGCCTTGCTGCTGAGCTTGCCATCCATGTCAATGTCAAGATCAACTAGAACTGTCCCAACAGGCGCTTAAGCATGTAGAGGTCACAGATACTGGATTATGATGCCTGAGTGCCCAACACCAGTGGCAACCAAAAAGGAGAAGTAGAAGGGGTGGCAGAGGTGACTTGAGTGGTCGTTAAAAGATGATTAGCCTCAAAGCCGTGCATTGGTGGCCTAGTAAGAAGGAAAGGGAGGAGATGAAAAAGAAGATGAATGGATAATTTAGTCATTTCTCTTCCTCCCACTTTTCCCCCTCTTTCTCTTCACATTACCAAATAGACAAATATTGTTCCTACCTCCCCCTACACTTCTCCAAAGAAAAAGGAGCACAAATACTCACAACACTTTTCTCTCCAAACATACTCTTCTCTTCATGTTAAAATGTCTATTTTTATTACAGGTCCTACCTCATAATAAAATCACTCAATTTTACTCTTTAATTTCGATATTAAAATTTGAGTAAGTTTATATTCTTTCTTCCGGCATGTTGTTGTCATGTGACCAAAAGGTCACGGGTTCGAATCCTGAAAATAACTTCTTGCAAAAAACAGGATAAGGCTGCGTACAATGGATCCTTCCCCGGAACCCCGCATGACGGGAGCTTCGTGCACCAGGTTACTTTTTTTTTTATATATATTCTTTCTTCCTTTTTATTCTTACCACTGCACTTCAACTGAATCTCTCTATTGACTGTAAAATTCCAAAAAAAAATAAAAATAAAAAATAAAATACTCTCCCTCCCTCCCTCCCTCCCCTGTAAATTTGCTCATTTGACATCAAATATCACTTCTCTGCTCCGGCATCTCCTTTCCTTTAAAAAGTAAATATCAAAATTCTATTTCATACAACTTATATTTTGTTGAACCTTTCCCCACTTTTAGGCATGAATCTGTAAAGTCATAATTTCTACCTTTCAAAATCGACTATTCATGCCTAGGGTGCTCTAAAGTTGTAAAAGGGCAGTCCGACGCACGAATCTCCCGCTATGCGAGGTCCCGGGAAATGATCCATTGTACACAGCCTTACCCTACTTTTTGCAAACGGCTATTTCCAGCTTTATATCTAAAGTTGTCATCTAATTTTTTTTTAACTCAATCAAACTTTTTTATGTTGAATCGGGTGATGGTACAATCTAAGCGCGGACAAAATAACAATATAACACCACTTTGATGAAGTCGATGCTAGAGTTGGACTCTATCTCTTTAAGACAAATTTGTCCTACACGTGATGCTCACGGAACACGACAATTGTCTCCCAAGATACAACAACTTTATCTTATGATAGCAGCATTGCAAATCACAAGACCTCTGAACTGAAGAAGCTTCTCGAACTATCCAAATGCAAGTATAGAATGCAATGCTTGCCTTGCTTTGAAATGGAATGAAATGAGAATGTGAGGATCAAATGAGGGGTAGAAGAACCTCTTGATTCAATTAAATCTCATTCACACCAATTTTTCAACAATACCCACGTGAATAAAAATTAATGATGCATGTATGCTAACATCAAATGAGAGTTGAATCGAAAGATTATTGTTTCAAAAGAGGTAGCTTGTGGCTTTGAACCTTCCTTAGTAAAATACCATCGGATTTACTAGGTTGCTTAATGAATGTGATGTCTTGAACTACTCAGTCGTTTTGGTAAACAAAGACAATGGTGTCTACATAATAACAGTTTTGGCCATTTTGGTCATGGACAACTTGGATTCATAAGTGTTTCATTGAAGCGGCCCTCTTCACTCTTCTATAAGTGACCTCCTATAAAGAATATTCTACCATATTCTATTTTTTCAAGTATAGGAGTCAGTAAAAGTTTATAGCTTAAACCCATTACAGATCGTAGGCAGCACTTTTTCATCCTAGGAATGAGAGGGAAACTAGTCGAACTTTTATAATTTTGTTGTTCCATTGAACTAATATCTTGAGATCTCCAATCAACATGGTTGGGTTATCACTATAAATGTTCTTGTTTGTAAATTTTTAATTTCATTCCTTTTAATGTGTAGTATATTTGATCTCTATTCAAACTTTTTATAAACAAATCCGCTAAGCTATCTTTCGATTTGACATTTGACATAGTCGACAGAGATAACTCCATTAGAGATCAACTGCCTAATAGTATTCTGTCATAAACGAATATGTCGTCACTTACCATTGTAAGTGCTATTTTGTGCCCTTGCAATTACCAATTGATTATCACAATATATCATCACGGCAAGCGTTGGCTTTGCCCAACATGGGATATCCTCTAAGAAGTTATGAAGTCATTCAACTTCTTCGCTTTATCTAAGGCTTTAAACTCAAATTTCATAGTTGATCGAGCTATATATGTTTATTTCATGGATTTCCATGACACCGCTCCACCACCAATGCTATATACATATCCACTAGTTGATTTAAAGTCGTTTGTTTCAGATATCTGATTTGCATCACAATAGCCTTCTAATATCACTGGATATCTTGTATAATGTAATTCATACTCTAAAGTGTATTTTAAATATTTAAGAACCTTTATTAATGTCTTCCAATAGTCATCATTTGATTTAATTATAAATATACTTAATTTGTAACCGCATAAGCAATATTCGGACATGCAGTTAGTGACATACATCAAACTGTCGATTATTCTCGAATATTCCAATTGTGATATAGGTTCACCATGGTTCTTACTTCTTAGTCAAATGCAAGCTTAAGTCCATTGGTATTTTTACACGAGGAAGATTATATAAATATTAAATTTGTTTAGCAATGTCTCAATATAATGAGATTGCGAAAGGACAATTCCTTCTACTGTCTTAGTGATCTTAATCCTGAGTATAACATTTGTTATATTCAACATCTTAATAGTCGTGATTATATCATGATTACTCCCCATGATGAGCATATCGTCTACATATAAACACATGATGACAATGAGTCAGGTGTGCCTTTAACATATATGCATTTGTCACACTTGTTTATTTTATAACATCATAATTTTATCAAATTTCTCGTGCCACTATTTTGGTGCTTATTTTAGCCCATATAGTGACTTCACGAGTCGACATATCTTATTTCCTTGTCCTGGAGTCACAAACCCTTCAGATTGCTCCATATGTGTATATTTCATCATCTAATTCACCATTTAGAAAGGTTGTTTTCACATCTACTTGATGTATCCAGGGTCGTCTCAACCATTTTTGAGGCCCTAGGCAGAAAAAAAAAATCAAGGTTTAAAATTTTGACCCGTACCGAGGTTTCAGCGCTGGACTGGAATGATACAGTTTCGGTACCATATCGTGTCGATATAGTTTCAGTATTTTTTAAATATAAAATGTATTAATTAAAAACTAACATATTTAACATAAATATTTGAAAAATAAACAAGATGAAAAATAATCTTTTTAAAAAGGAAAAGATATGAAAATAGATAAATAAAAAAATAAAAATTTTATTATAAATTTTAAATTAAAATAAATGAAATATAAAATTAATTAGATAATTTTATTAGGGTTTAATAAAGTCTCTTTATATTATCTCTATCATAACTAGAAGTTGATTAAAATAATTAACTTAAGTTTAATTAAAAAAAAATAAAATCCAACACCACTCGCGAGCCCGCACGACTTCGGCACTGTCGCGGGTTGCGCGACCAGTCATGACCGCGGGGATTACGTGACTCCTTCAGCGCGACCACGTTGGCGCGTGCGACCCCTCTGTAGTGATCGCAGGGTCGCACGATGCCTCCGCAGCGGCAATGGAAGGGTTATGCGACCCCTCCGCTAATGTTGCAGGGTCGAGCGACCCCTCCACTGTGACCACGAGGGCGCGCAACACGTCGCACCTGTCGTGGGTCTGGTGTGGGGGTCGTGCCGGTGTTGGTCGCCAAGCGGAACGAGATGGTTCGTCCGTTTCGACCATTTCGGCATGACACTCTAAACCATGAAAAAAAATTAATATTTTTTAAATAAATATTATTAGAAATATTTAATTTTATTAGTTATAGCAAAAGGTGGAATTTGCCACCCTAACAGCCCAACACGACCGACCCTACAAGCATCAGTAAGGAGATAAATCGGGAAGCTGTAGTTGGTCGTTGTGGCGAGAGCATTTTCCTTGGTTTTGCCGAGATTTGACACCTTGTCCATTGTAACAATATCTATCACGTATTAGTCAACTCAACTATGTCCTTGGGACGATATTTATTTTTATTAGTAAAATTTAAAAGGGCAATTTCATATATTGCCAATGATTATTTATACAATTGGAAGCAGTAGCCAACTAGGCCACGTAGTAATAATTTTATCTTATGTCAAACCTAAAAAATAAAAAATATTTTATATTAACTAATTTAGAAATAAGTAATAAATTATTGTAATACTATTAATATATATTTTAATTACAATTATTTTAAAAAAAATATCAATTATTTTTAACTCCGAGGAAGGAAACTCTCGACATAGCGGTAAAATTATTATGTGACCGAGAAGAAATATGCTTGAGTACTAGATATAATCACTACTTATAATATACTCTTCCTCGAAATCAAATCCCGTATTGATGGGAGATTCGTGAATTAAACTATCTTTTTATCAATTTTAACTTTGATAAATTATTAATAAAATTTATTTAGTCAAAAATATTTAGCTAGAAAATATCGATGGTTAATTACATTTTAATAAAAAAATAAAAATAAATTACCAACTAAATCTAATTTTAATAGTAAAAATTAAAATTATCAATTAAATCTAAGATTAAAAAGATAAAAATGATCCAGATTTAATCTATAAAAAATTTAAAATTTTTGATCAAATATAGTTTAGCTAGTAAAAAATTAAAATTACCGATGAAAATAAATCTCGGCTAAAATTTATTTTAGCTATAATTTTAAATATTTAATATCTAAACTTATATGTTTTTAAATTAATATTCATATTTGATTTATATAGATATATATATGTAAAATTTGTGGACCCCAATATAATAGGAGCCCTAGGCATAGGCCTTAATGGCCTATGCCTTGAGCCGAATTCACATCCATTCAAGTACCCATTTATATTGTTGCAATTGAGATACTGATGTGATCCTTATTACTAGTGAATAGATATCAAAGAAGTCAAAACTTTCTCTTTATTTGAATCCCTTTGTCACTAATCTTATCTTCTACTCATCAATAGTTTCATCAGCCTTATATTTCTTCTTTAGAATCCATCTACATCCTAAAGGCTTAATTCCATGTGGAATATTCATCAATTCCCAAACATAGTTTTGCATGTTGGAATTTATTTCACTAGTGATGGCTTCTTTCCAAAAGGGAGGACTTGATAAGACTTCGCTTATTGTCCTTAGTTCATTTTCCATCATATAAGTCATGAAATCAGGACCAAATGAATTTACTATTTTAGTTCATTATTTCTAAGATTATATATATTCGCAGTTTTATAAGTTCTTTTATTTAAACTTTCTTCTTTCTTCTCTTTGCAAGGAAAGATATCTTCAAAAAATACAACATTTCTAGATTCAATTGTTGTTCCAGCATGTACATCAAAAATTGTTGATTTGTGCATCAAAAATCGATATGCACTACTATTATTGGCATATCCAATAAAAATACAATCGATTATCTTTAGTTCTATTTTGGTTTGCTTTGGCTTAGGCACTTCTACCTTAGTCAAACATCCTCACACTTTCTGATATTTATAAGAAGGTTTATGACCCTCCCATAACTCATAAGGAATTTTATCTTTCTTTTTGTGAGGGATTTAATTGAAAAAATGATTTGTCGATAAAATAGCTTCCTGACACAAATTCTGAGGTAAGCTTGAATTTATCAACATAGCATTCATCATTTCTTTAAGAGTTCGGTTTGTACACTCGACAATCCCATTTGATTGAGGAGAGTAAAGAGTTATCGTTTGATGAATAATATCATATTCTACACAAAATTCATCAAATAAATCATCATATTCTTGTTGGATCGAAAGCGCTAGAGAGAGGAAGGGGGGGTGAATAGCGCTCGTGGCTTTCACAATCGATTTCGGAATCGTAAAAGTAAATGAAGCGAAAAAAAAATAACACAAACACAGAAGACACGAGAAGTTACTTCGTTCGGAGCCTATCTCGACTCCTACTCGAAGACCTGCGGTCGTTGACCGCTTTCGGTGGGCAACAATTATATAGCGCAAATCTTTACAAGTAGATGAGAACAAGTATAAGCTTAAAAAAAAAGATTATACCGACAAAATACAATATATTAAGAGTGGTTGCTGATTGTCGGAGCAGCAGGGTGTTGTTGAAGCGTACGGAGCAGCACACTAGAGCACAAGAGATCTTCTGTTCGAGAGTTGTTTATAAGCTGCACCTCGAGGCCTCCTTTTATAGCTCTGCAAAGTCTGATCCAGATCCCCAAGCTTCGAGATCAAGTTTGACCCGACACGGATCGGTCGACCGATCCCAAGGTTCGGTCGATCGATCAGGCGATCCCTCCTATCTGATCCGCCCGATCTTCTCGCTCCGCTTCAATTCGGTCAAACTCTATCCGAGGTTCGGTCGACCGATAAAAGGTCTGGTCGACCGATAAGCTCTTCTGACTCAGCCCAGTCAGTCTGATCTAGTCGACACCCAACCTAGGTTCGGTCGACCGATCCCCTGGCCGAACCCGGTCCAACCTTTGGAGATCTGATCTGCTAGTATGGGGGTTCGGTCGACCGATCCCGGTCACTTCTAACTCTGCACAAAAAGGTTAGTCTCCTGCAAAACAGAATTAGAACACAATAGATAATATGTAAACAAATGAATTGACAGCCTTCGGACTGTCCAGGTCTGACTTCGGGTTTCCGACCGGAAACCCTAGGTCGACCCGACGCTTACTGTTCCCTCTGCGGGGAACGCGTCCTCACCTACTCCACTCAGGAGATTTACCTGATGTCAGTCCGATCCTCCAGACCGACTGAACTTTCCGCCTAGGGTTACCACCCGCTAGGACCTAGGGTTACCACCCCCTAGTGTTTTTCTCCACCTAGGGTTACCACGCCCTAGGACCTAAGGTTGTCGCCCCTTAGGGTTTTCCGCCACCTAGGGTTACCACCCCCTAGGACCTAAGGTTGCCGCCCCTTAGGGTTTTCCGCCACCTAGGGTTACCTCCCCCTAGGACCTAGGGTTACCAACCCCTAGGGTTTTCACCTTGCCTAACCGCAGCTAGGACTTTTGCCTAAGCATCACTTAGGACTTTCCTGCAAGCTCCATGAACCTTGTTAGATAACACCACAGCTTAACTTTGAACTCTTTGTCATAATCAAAACTCAGGTTCGATCATCTGGTGCTCACTGCACCAACAATCTCCCCTTTTTTGATTATGGGGATCTTAGTTCAAAGTTAAGTAAATTATAACATTAAATAAAGGAATAAATAATGGAAATTAACCATGAGCATCAATGCAATTTAAAGTTTATGCTCCCCTTTCATTATGTTTAATTTCATGATTTCTTAACTTTGACTTTTCTCTCCCCCTTTGACATAAATCAAAAAGAGTTAACAAAAGAGAGAAATAGTCTATTAAGCTCCCCCTAAAGGGTAGCATAATTAAGTACTTAGACTTTGATAAAAAAAAAAAAAAAATTTGGTTAAGTACTTAACTTAATGTATAAGGCTTTTGAAAATAATAATTTTTTCACGTATTTAGTCTTAAAAAGACTTAGCTTTTCAAAAAGAATTGTATTGAAAAATACTTAGCTAAATTTGAAATGCTTAGCTATGTTTTCAGCTTAAAAATGATTGCGTTGAGAAAATATCTTGCCAAGTAGCTAAGTTTAGAAAATAATTTAATTAAGTTTAGTTACAGAAAACTTAATTAAGTACTTAGCTTTGAAAACATTTAGCTTCTAGAGGAGTTATAATTTAAAAGTCAGGACATAAATAATTTTAACTTTAAAGGTAAATTTAAAAATAACCTGAATTTTTGAAGATAAAGAAAAATAGTTTTTAATTTTTTTTTTTTTAAGTCAAGTCAAAGATAATTTTTATTTTAAAAACCAAGAAGAAAAAATTTACTTTAATGAAAAACTAACTTGGAAAGACTAACTTTAAGATCAACTCAAAATCACTCCCCCTTAATTAATGCCTTAATAAATTCTTAGGGTCCTAGAGTCCAAGCATGAGAGGTTAAATTGATGTTCAGTTATTCAAATTGTTTTGAACAGGTATTAGAGCCCTAAAATACAAGCATGCTCAATCTTACAATCTCCATTTCCTTCACCAACTGTTTAACCTTTAGCTACTTGCTTATTGCCTAATTTTCCATCTCACCCATTCTAGGTTTTCAGGCATGTTTAGCTTATGAGTGAGTGTTAGATAAAGTTATCTTTGTCAATAAAACTATTGAAAATATAAGTTTGAATTTCAAATTAGTAAATATTAAATTTTGAGACTATAGTAAAAATTAATTGGAGTTAACATAATTTTATAATATGATTTGAGAATTAAAGAATTTTAAACCCTTTTAAATTAATTAATATTTTGAAATTAATTGAATAATATTCTGAAATTAATTGAAATGAATTTTCAAAGGATTTTTAAAATAATTTTTAAATGATTTTAAAAGATTTTTCAAATAATTTTTAAATAATTTTAAAAGATTTTTCAAATAATATTTAAAGAATTTTTTAAAAGAGTTTTAAGAGATTTTTAAAATGATTTTTAAAAAAATTTTCAAATAATTTTGAAATTAAGTTTTAAGAGATTTTTAAAATATTTTTTTTTAAATAATTTTGAAATTAAGTTTTAAGAGATTTTGAATTAATTTCATTTGAAAAAATAATATTAATTATGAATTTAATTTGAATTTGAATTAATTTTAATTAGGAATTTAATTTTGAATTAATTTTAATTACGAATTTAAATTTTGAATTAATTTTAATTACGAATTTGAATTAATTGTGAGTTTGAATTAATTTTTAATTTCTTAGTCATCTCACCCGATCTAAATTTTCAATCAGGGAATCCTATAATTTTTATGAAATGAATTAGGTTCAATTTTAGGGTTATAATTAACTTTGTGTTAGATTCAGATTTAGCTTTGGGTTCAACAAGTATGCATTCTTTGGATAAACTTCTGGGCTATGGTGAGTCATAAAGACATCATTAAAGTAACCATGCTTCGAGGTTTTCCAAATAGTCCTACCCATTGAACTTAGTACAAAACCTTGGTCTAACTAGTTAGAATCCATAAAGGGTAGTTTCGGTCAGTTCCACTTAGCCAAATACACCAGGTTGAAGTCATACTCATATCTTCCTAGACATGCGATAACTAAGTTTCCCCAACGTACTATCATCCAATACTTCACCAGTACAGTGGGTCAAGTTAAACCTAGTCCCTTTTAATCTATCCTTAATTACCCTGCCGGGTAGTCTACTCTTGGTTACCCTTATCGGGTGGATTAAGTTCGGAGGTGCCAGCTATTCTGGAGTCTTCCTTTGGATTTTAATTTGATTTAATTTGATTTTAATTTAATTTAATTCGAATTTAACTTGATTTTAATTTAATTTGAATTTTAAGTTTATTTAATTTGATTTTAATTTAATTTGAATTTTAATTTTATTCGAAGTTTATTTAATCTGTTTTCCTTTTTAGCTTTTTTCGTAGTGTTTAAGTTTTACTTTAGACTTATAATCTAAGTCTAGATTTTGTGATTTGACTAAATTATTAACAATCTTCTCCAGTGTTCGAAATTGCGCCCTAGGCGGCCACCTAGGCGCTGCCTAGGCGCTGTGCGGCAGGATGCCGCGCCGGAAACCAGGATTCGGCGAGCCAAGCTTTTTAAGGCATGTTAAACCTGATTTTTAGGTATTTGTCAGGCGTTCGTTTGTTTCATCGCCCCGACTGTTCGTCTTCCCTGATCGCTCCCTAATCACTCCCTGATCGCTTGCTTCCGGTAAGTTTTTGTTTTTGTTCATTTTTGTTTCATCGCACTTTGTTTGTTTCTCAAATCTTCGTCGCGGCAACACCGGACGCATCGTAGGTGTCAGACGCTGCCGGAAGCTTCGCCGGACGCGCCGTACGCGTCCGGCGAAGTCCGGCATCAACGTCGGACTTCGCCGGACGCATCGGACTCGTCCGACGAAGCTTCCGGCAGTGCCGGAGCCCTCCCGCGAGCCGCCGGTGGTGGCCCGTGGCGTCCGCCGTCCGCGCCGTCGCGCGAGTCGCGAGACTCGAGACAGAGATGCGTTTTTAGCGTTTTTTTTTTCTTTTTTTAATTTTTTTTAGATTTAATAAATTAAAACAATTCCTAACTCCTAACGGGGATAATTTTAATAATAAGGTTGAGTTCATAAACCCTAATAAAATTAAGATCCCAATTAAATATATTTAAAATTTATCTTTTTTATAATAAATATTATTAATTTATATAAAACAAATTTAAATATATAAAATTCTAATAACCATTATTAATTTATATAATCATATTTAAATATATAAATAATATATTTAATTTTTTTAAATAAATAATATTAAATATTAATTTATATATTAACATATTTAAAAAATTATAATAAATATTATCATTTATCACTTTATCAGATTTAAAAATATAAAAATATTTAAAATTAAAAAACATATAATACATATTAATAAATTAATAAATCATATTTAATTATTTATAAATTATAAATTTTATATATTATAAATTTATATTAATCGGATTTATACATATTAAAATTATATAAAAATTTTAAAATTTTTAATAAATATTATTAATTTATATAAATCATATTTATAAATTTTATATATTATAAATGTATATTAATCGGATTTATAAATATTAATTATTAAAATTATATTAAAATTTTTAAAATTCTAATAAATATTATTAATTTATATAAATCAGTTTTAAAAATATGAATATTAAATTAAAATTTTAAAAATTCTAATAAATATTATTAATTTATATATAAGTATATAACAGATTTAATAATATAAAAAATATATTTAAAATTAAATTTATTTAAACAAATATCTAATAAATTTTATTAATTAGATTAAGATATATAAAAAAATATTCTCAGACTTATTTCATATTTTCATTATTTTGTATTGTATATTTGTATGGTATAATTAAATTTTATTATCATATTATGTCTTGTAATATATAATTTTTTTCCCGTCAGATTATCTGTTATCAATGGCAAGCAATCCATCTTCGACAGCATCTACTCAACCCGAATCCGGAATTCTTAGAAGAAAATCAAATGACATCGGATGGGAGTTTGGGATATTGATTGATCCTAAGAACCTCGACAAAATTAAATGTAAGTTATGTGGAAAAGCAATGTCAGGAAGAGTGTATAGGATAAAGGAGCACATTGGAAATATACCTGGAAATATATCGGGTTGTCGAAAAGCATCTCAAGAAGACAAAAATAAGTGCAAATAGGCTATTTTAGAAGGGAGGAACAGAAAGAAGAACAAAATAATGGAAGAACAAAGTTGTAGAGCAGAGGTGGCTATTTCCGTAGATGAAGAAGAAGGTCTTGAAATTGAAGGGATGGATGGAGTTAAAAAACCTCTTCCACTTGGCCCCATGGATAGATATGCATTGGCAATTGCTCAAGTAAAGTACTTCGGCAAAAAAATATAAATGAGGCTCTTTTCAAAGAGAGAACTCAACAAGTTCAACAATATGTTGGGAGATGGGTTTATGAAAATGGAATCTCATTCAATGTTATTGATAATGATAGCTTCAAGCAACTAATGGAGGCGGTGGGTCAATTTGGACCAGGATTCAAGCCTCCAACTCAATATCAACTTAGGGAGCCACTATTGAAAGTCAAGTTGAAAGAACAAAACAATTCTTAAAAAAACATGAAGAAGAATGGGCAAAGAATGGATGCTCGATCATGACGGATCCATGGAGTGATAGAAAAGAAGAAGCATCTTAAATTTGTGTGTTAATTACAAGGAGGGTACTACATTTTTAGAGTCTAAGGAGTCTTGAGAGGAGGCGCATACAGACTGAACTTATTTTTGAGTATGTTGACAAGTGTGTTGAACAAGTAGGAGCTCGAATATTGTTCGGATTGTTACAGATAATGTCACCAACAATATGGTTGCAGCTAAATTGATGAGAGAAAAACGACCCGGATCTTTTGGAGTTCATGTGCAACTCACACTATTAATCTCATGCTTGAAAGTATTGGCAAACTTCCACGATATAAAAAGGTGATTGAGCAGTCCAAGGCTTTTACCATTTTCATCTATGCTCACCATAAGACTTTATCATTGATGAGAAGTTTCACGAAGAAGAGAGACATAGTCCGACCAGGAGTTACCAGGTTTGCATCAAATTTCCTCACATTGCAAAGTTTGATTGAAAAAAAAACTAGTTTAAGGGCCATGTTTACAAGTGATATGTGGGAGAAATGTAAATGGTCAAAAACAAACAAAGGAAAATTGGCTTACTCTACAGTGATGAACATGAGTTTTTGGAATGGTATAACACTTTGTTTGAAAATATTTGCTCCTTTGATAAGAGTTCTTCGATTGGTAGATGGAGATAGAAAGTCATCGATGGGGTTTTTATATGGGGAGCTTCTTCAAGCTAAAGAAGATATCAAGGTGGCTCTGAATAACGTGGAATCAAATTATCAGCCTATCATAGTCATTATTGAGTCAAAAATGAAGGATAGACTTGATACATCATTGCATACCACTGCATTTTTGTTGAATCCTTATTTTTACTACAAAGATAGTTCGATTGCTCTTTATGAGGAGGTCGCGATGGGGATTTTTGAATGCATGGAAACTTTACATGCCAATGAATTAGATTTACAAGATACAATTATTAACAAGGAATTTCCAAAATATAGAAATAAGACAGGGTTATTTGGAAAAACATTGGCAGCAAAAGCATGTGAAAAAAATGATGATACATTTGATCCATGTGCATGGTGGAGTACATACGGTGCTCACACACCTAACTTGCTAAGGGTGGCATTGAGGATACTTTCATTAACTACAAGTTCATCTGGGTGTGAAAGAAATTGGAGTACATTTGAAGGAGTAAGTTTTAAACTTTCAGTCTACTCTTTAATTAAATTAGTTATAATTTTTAATGTCTACTCTATATTCAGGTACTAACTATAATATTTACTTTCTCTGTTTTTTTTTTAGATTCATACAAAGAAAAGAAATAGGTTGGATGCCAACAGGTTGAACAATCTAGTATTTGTCCAATTTAATGCTAGATTGTTGAACAAACAAAAAAGAGAAAAAGAAAGAAATGTTGATGTCCTTCTTGCAAAAGATGCTTCAAATGAACAAGGTTGGATTGTGGATGGTGGGGAAGATGATGAAGTTGAACTAGGTTCCGGGCTCACTTGGCAAATGGTTGATGAAGCAAGTGGAGCAGATGAAAATCTACAACCCCGAAGAAGCTCCAGAGTGAGAGAACTCCATGAAAATGATTTTGAATCCGAAGAAGAAGATGAGGATCACAATAATGATATTGAGTTTGTGTCCGATGAAGAACAAGTTATTGAAAATTATGGAAAAGAAGAAGCAGAATAAATATGAGTCTATGAGATATTATTAGTTTTCCCAATTTTGAACTCATTTTGTTAAGACATGATTTATGTTATTTAACAATTATATTTTGCTTAGTGGTTACTAGTTCACAATGCATTGTAATCTTAAATTGAACTATTGCTACTATTTTCCAATGTTCTACTGTTTACTATATGATTATGATAACTTACTGCATGTTCATTTTTTGGTATTGGAGAGTATGTATTTATTTTAGCATACATAGTTAGATCTTCATTGCTATGAAATTGTTTAAGACAACATTTAGATTTACATATAACATTATCCACAGTCCACATGAAACAAGGGACGCCTAGTCCCCGCCTAGGCGGCCTAGGCGCTAGGCACTGGTCTGCCGCCCGACTAGCGCCTAGCGAATTTTAGAACCTTGATCTTCTCTAATTTATCAATTTTATCTTTTAAACTATTATTTTGTATTCCTAATTTTCTTAAGGTTAATTTCTTATTTTTACTTAATAATTTTGAGTTATTCTTGTTTATATATGAATCAAATTTAATCATGGTATTATTAGCATGTGTATCTAGTTTTGAAGAAAAATCTATACTTGAGCAAGCAAGATTAGTTGAACTACTGCAATCATGTGTTGTAAAAACTGAATTTTCATATAATGTAAATTTATTTACCTTGATTTCTCCCTCTGGATTATTGGGTCTTCTTTCTGGGCATTGTCTTTTGCAGTGACCCATTTGTTTGCATTTGGAGCATTTAATTTGTTCCTTCCCTCTTTTGATCATTTTCTCCTTCTCCTTCGATTATACCGGCCGAGTCTTATGAGTAGGACACTCGTTTTTATAGTGCCCTCTCTCCCTACACTTAAAACAAGTTATGTGACATTTGCATTTTGAATTTACAATCTTGCCTCTCAAATTCATGACAGGATCCTCCCCCTTGACTGTTGCCACCTCGAGTTCAGACTCAGATTCAGCAATTTCCTCTCTAGCCATAAGTGTTATGAAATCGGTCTGATCTGATTCTTCCGAATCTGGTTCGGAGGTTGACTCTGGAGATTCGTATTTGGGTTCGCAGTCTTGTTCAATTTCTGACTCTGAAGGAACCTCATGAAGTTTGAGTAGTTTCTCCCAAAGCTCTTTAGCAGTGTCGAACCTTCCGACTCGATCAAGCTCTGAATTTGATAGTCCGCCTAGGAGAATACATGTTGCCTTTGCATTTGTCTCGAAGTTTCTTATTGTTTGTGCATCCCACTTGTCACAGGTGATGGATACACCTTCTTCAGTTGGGAGAATGAATCCGATCTGGACTATGGTCCATGTCTCCACTTGAGTTTTCAGTTGGTGCTCCATCTGATCTTTCCAGTAACCAAAATTTTTGCTGGACAAGAGTGGTAGGTTTGCGGTGTTGTATCCATCTTCATAGGCCATTTAAAAACCTAGTACACAATATAAACAAAAAACTTATTCCAAGACTTGGTCTTGGATTAATAGTGCGGGAAAAAAATAGAACACGAACTCGAGTAGTGTTGCACCAACCTCAAACAAGAAATCTAATTACGAAAAATAAATTGGAAAATGGTAAGAATACCGATTCCAATCGACTCCTAAAACCAAAAAATGCCACAAAAGATGCTTGATTGGTGGTTGCACCAGATCAAAGCTCCCCCGCTCTGATACCAATTGTTGGATCGAAAGCGCTAGAGGGGGGGGGGGTGAATAGCACTCGTGGCTTTCACAATCGATTTCGGAATCGTAAAAATAAATGCAGCGGAAAAGAAATAACACAAACACAGAAGACACGAGAAGTTACTTCGTTCGGAGCCTATCTCGACTCCTACTCGAAGGCCCGCGGTCGTTGACTGCTTTCGGTGGGCAACAACTATATAGCGCAAATCTTTACAAGTAGATGAGAACAAGTATGAGCTTAAAAAGAAAGATTATACCGACAAAATACAATATATTAAGAGTGGTTGCTGATTGTCGGAGCAGCAGGGCGTTGTTGAAGCGTACGGAGCAGCACACTAGAGCACAAGAGATCTTCTGTTCGAGAGTTGTTTATAAGCTGCACCTCGAGGCCTCCTTTTATAGCTCTGCAAAGTCTGATCTAGATCCCCAAGCTTCGGGATCAAGTTTGACCCGACGCGGATTGGTCGACCGATCCCAAGGTGCGGTCGACCGATCAGGCGATCCCTCCTATCTGATCTGCCCGATCTTCTCACTCCGCTTCAATCCGGTCAAACTCCATACGAGGTTCGGTCGACCGATAAAGGTCCGATCGATCGATAAGCTCTTCTGACTCAGCCCAGTCAGCCTGATCCTAGGGTTACTGCCCCCTAGGGTTTTTCTCGACCTAGGGTTACCACCCCCTAGGACCTAAGGTTGTAGCCCCTTAGGGTTTTCCGTCACCTAGGGTTACCACCCCCTAGGACCTAAGGTTGCCGCCCCTTAGGGTTTTCCGCCACCTAGGGTTACCACCCCCTAGGGTCTAGGGTTACCACCCCCTAGGGTTTTCACCTTGCCTAACCGCAGCTAGGACTTTTGTCTAAGCATCACTTAGGACTTTCCTGCAAGCTCCATGAACCTTGTTAGATAACACCACAGCTTAACTTTGAACCTTTTACCATAATCAAAACTCAAGTTCGATCATCTGGTGCTCACTGCACCAACAATTCTCCTCCTAGATTACTTTGAATTCTTTTAATTCGTTAACCAATTTGATTCTCAACTTCATTCTTATAATTTTTTAATGCTTCAAGACTTCATTTGTGCCATTCAATAGATACACAAAACAATATATAGTGCAGTCATCAATAAAAGTAATAAAGTACTTTTTGTCTCCTCAAGCTTGCATGAATTTTAAATCACATGTCATTGTGAATTAACTATAGAAGGATCGTTCTTCTTTCCACTAAATGGAAAGATAACCTTAACATTTTCGCTTCAACATTTATTTCACATTTAGATGTTGGATCAATATTAAATATTAGCAATAAATTTAAATTCACAAGTCATCACAAAGTGCTATAATTTACATGTGTAAGTTTAACATGTCATAAATTAGAACACTCAATCAAATAAGCAAAATTTATAATTTTATTGTCATTGAAATCACGGTGTACAACCATTACATTCATTTTGAATAAATTGTTCTCCATGAACCCTCTTCCCATAAATTGACCATTTTTTGTCGATACATATTTATTTGACTCAAACACTAGCCTAAAATCAGCTTTGACAAGAGTCAACTTGACACTAAATTCTTCTAAATTTTGGAACATGAAGTATATCAATTTGTGTCACTTCTTTGCCTGATATCATCTTCAATACCACCTTGCCAAGACACCAACAATATTGAAAGTTGCAGAATTGTCCATGATTAATTTTCTCCCATTAATTTGGGCATAAGTTGAAAGTTAAGCCTTGTCAGAGCAAATGTGTCGTATAGCACAAGTATTGACCCACAAGTGTCTTCTATTGTCCACCAAGTTGGCTTTAAATACAACGACAGTCGGGTCTAATGCTGACATGTCCAGTGGCACTAACTTATCTTCAATCATGTGCACTTGAGTGACTTTCTTTGAAAATCGATAGTCTTTGGCCTTGTAATTCGGTTTGCCACAATTGTGATATATTTCTTGGAACTTCTTAGCCCTCCCTTGGCTCTGCCCTTTGTCGGGATAATTTCTCTTCTTGCCCGTGTTTAGTTCCATTAGATTTGCCTTTGCAAATATATGTATTTTTGTTGATTCTGTTTGCTTGCGATTATCTTCTTCAATCCACAGTCTTATCCTCAAGTCTCATCTCCTTTCGCTTGTGCTTTAAACAATTTTTAAATTCCCTCCACAAAGATGAGAGTTTCTCGATTATCGCAGCAACTTGAAAGGACTCATTCATTGTCATGCCCTCGGCATGCAGACTATGTAGGATCAATTGCAACTCTTGAGCTTGAGTTATACGATTTTGAAATCGATTATTTTGACGTCTAAGAATTTGCCGACAATAAATTTCTTTAGTTCGGCATCTTCTATTTTGTACTTCTTTTCAAAAGATTCCCATAATTTCTTTGCAGTTGTCATTGGAATATACATATTATATAATGTATTGTCCAAGCCATTGAGGATATAATTTCGACATAAAAAGTCACTATATCCTCAAGTATCATATGTCGTCCTTTTTTCTTTATGAGTCTCACCTTGAAATATGGAAGGGGCATCTTCACATAAGAACCTCGCAAGATTCAACGTTGTTAGGTAGAACAACATCTGTTGCTGCCACTTCTTGAAATCAGTACCTATAAATTTCCCAATTTCTGGCCATGCGTTGGTGGAAGAGTCGTCGATGATGAATCCATCATGATTGCAAGGAAATTCATCTTAAACTTGTTGCATCTGGTGGTGGTGCAATTTGAACGCGAGCAAATAATGATATAACACCACTCTGGCAAAGTCGAGGTTAGAGTTGGACTCTATTTCTTTAAGACGAATGTGCCCTGCACACGGTGCTCACAGACATGGCAATCTCCAAAGATACGACTTTATCTTGCAATAGTAGCACTACAAATCGAAGAAGCTTCTCGAGCTCTCCAAATGTAACTATGGAATGCAATACTTGTTTTGCTTTGAAATGGAATGAAATGGGAATGTGAGGGATCTTATTTATTTCAAATGAAGGGACAAAAAAACCTCTTGGTTCAATTAGATCTCATCCATCCAACTTGAATTGGATGATCTAAATTGCATCCCTTCCTAAGGAACACAATGCCTCTGCATTTGGATGCCTTCCATTTTGAAATCAATGTTGTGATTGGGTCGAGCCAGATTTGTTCATCTTAATCCAACGATCTACATTTAATTTCTCATGCACACCAGTTTTCCAACATTTTCTGTATACAACTGTTTCTCATACTCTGTGCCTAGGGTCAGTGTTGAATTCAATAATGTAGACCCACATTACTAGTTAGTCAAAGTTGGAGTCCTATATAAGGTTGCACTATTCCTTTTAGTATCAAATAATAATATTATTATTATTTTCAATTCTTGCAAAACAAACAAAAAAAAGTGTTATATGAAGCATATGTCGAGCTTCCTTTCACTTACTTTCTGTTGGATCAGTGTGGAAATAGAAGCTAGCAGCGACAATGAAGTAGCAGAGTATCAACATTAAACCTTTGAAATAGTTTGCCGTGCCCTCCTGAAAAAGCAAAACAAGCATTAACGGACCTAAAATTGGTATATTGAACTCACAGCAAGGTCAGAAAATATTACCAATTACAAGTCTCGACACAAAGTGCGAGAAGAAGCATATATTGACTACTGAAACTATGGCAGTGAAAGACATTTTCTCGGTGCAAGGATTGCAAAAAATAGATGCATAACAAATATACAAAGTAGGAGTCTTAAACTCTTCCTACTTAGAATTTTTTTCAGAATCTTAGCACAGTGCAAGAAGATGCATATATGTACTGAATGTTTGGCAGTGAAAGATATTTAATCAGTGCAAGGATTGCATAAAAATATATAAGAAAAGTTAACGCCGCATCTACACAACTTGAATAAAAAATATGCTTGATTTGAGAACCAACCTGTAGCATAAATGCCACAACCAACACTGTTATAAAAAGAGTTGCAGTCTCAAATAACTGAAAATTTAGGTCCATCTGTGTCCCCATAACCCAACCAACAACCACAGTGAAAGGAATCTGCAATTGCCACCACAAACAAGATGGTAATCCACATCAGTAATATAGTATAAAAGGAGAAAACATGAATGTCTAATTGGAAACCACAGGCAGGTAACTGGAGTGTAGAGGTCCAGAAGTACTTGAATTAGAAATCTGTTATTGGTGTGAAACTATAAAAATGTTTTACTTTTGACTCTGAACATGGGAAGTTTAGAGAGTTTTAAGACCATAGTGCAAAAATTATAGCATATTAGACTTGAAACTTTTCCATACTTCTCAAATCTTACTGCAAAGCCTGCAGCTACAACTTTTATCAGACAATTTGTGCTATTCCATTTGGAATCAACTGATAGAAAAGTGAGATTGATTTATTAAAGTACATAAATGATTATTTTGGATGAATGTTGTTTTGTCAAGATTTTCAGGAGAATTGCTCTCGTGGATGTTGCAATAAAATTCGTGATAATTACATGGGACTCTAATATATGGATAATTGGCTAACATATGCCCTTGTAATAAAATAACTAAAGGAACAAATGCAAATAGATAGGTTGTCGAAGCATTACCACAAACATGGATATTTGAGTTGATGATCCAATGGCAACTCCCAGAGAAATATCCTACAAGAGAGAAGAAAACAATAACCTGATTGCATGTGGCATAAGGAAATCAACATTAATCAATGTTCTCCAGATTTACAAGCTTATCCTTCATGGCAAACATAATTGCACTAGCGTGTTCAGCAGCATTTCCAACAATAGGAAGTAAAATGACACTGATAAAGGCCAGTGGAAGGTTCAATGCATCTGAAGCTCCCTAAACAATAATAGCAGATAGGAAGATAATAAAGTTAGTATAATTTTTGCCATATGAAATTTGGCAAATCTTACAACATTTAAAATGCGGAATAATTAACAAACAATAGTTTTTCACCAAATACTGTAGATTAGAACTCCACAACTTGCAGAAACACATTAAACTAGGGAATGACACAGCGCAGCAAGGTAAATCAGTAATCCTTACATGATAGCTATTCATATCAAGCCCTTTAGTTTATCCTCATCATTACCTCCAGTGTGTCAATACTAAAGTCCATCAAGACTAGGATTCATTTTTTACTACAGATTGGTACAAAAGAAGGAATCAGTAATGGTTACATGATAGAATCAAGATTTTTTGTTTTGCCCTCATATTAAACTAGGATTTACTTGTTACTAGGGATTTGCACAAGAAGGCAAATCAGTAACAGTTACATGACAGAATCAAGATTTTTCATTTTTTTTTCCCCCTCATCATCGATCCCTTCAGTGCACCAATACTAAAATCAGTCAAAACATGTGGATCTTAGTGAAAGCATCAATATGCCAAATCTCACTCTGACGTGCCACCCAAACCCAACACCAGAACTAGATCTTAGGCCTTGACCAAATCCCTTGCTTTTGGTATTTCAAATAGTTTTGAAAGAATAGGAAATTCATCATCTCATATGGTTAAAATGACCACCAACACATGGCAGTTAATTTGTTGCAAGATACAACAGCGTGCGTAGCATTTGTATGGGAAATTTTTACACTTGGATAATCCACAAGGTGAAACATTCGCACAGGAAGTTATCAATTACCAACCACAGAAGTGTGGCTAAGAGCCACACAGCCAATCAAGGACTGTTTGACCTCATGCATTGTGCAGTTACACATTTACACAATATTACAGAAAACACAGCCAGAACAAAATACTTTCAGAGGAAAAAAAAATGTTCAATATAATGAATAAGAGATTAGTATACCTCTATGACATCAACAAGGTACTCAGAAAGAATGGAAATCCAAAGTGTCAAAACTGCAAGCCATGATATTGATTCCCATTGGCTCAACTCTGGAGGTTCATCTTCATCAGAGTCCTCAATATGCCCCTCTTCCTAGAAGATATAACACTACTTTATAATTAAAATAACATAAAGTGCATAAGTCAAGTAAAAAAAGAATGAAGCAAACAAGAAGACATGTGCCATTAGTTGGTAACATAAAATCTCATTTGACCCTTTGCTCTAAAAAAACACAGAAAGAGATCAAAGACACAATTACCATTTTAAGTTACAAAATAATACGGAACAAAAAGGGGGCATGAGATTTGTGGTAAATCAGGACAGGAAAGCATGGAAGAGTTGAATATATTTATTAAAGATAGTATGCGTGCAGAACTTCACTTCTGATAATCAGCTTACTACAGGGAAAAAATAGTTTGGGAAAAGAAGTAGGAGGAAATGGACTGGAAAAGATTTCCTTTGTGATTCGTTGAGTGGGAAAAAAGGAGAAAAAAAAATAATTTCCTAATATTCATATCTCAAAAACACACAAATGTTCGAAAATAAATATCTACAAAAGATTTGGATCCACAATAAAGCAGATATACAATTTAGGTGGAAACAAAATAGGTGAAAATAAGATAACATTTCCCTAGTTGCTTTCTTCCATCCGGTTATTTCCAATGAAGGAAACAATAGGAAATAGTGCTTGAGGAAGTTTTTCCACAGATATTTTTCCTTCTGCCAAAGGAAATTTGACCCTTAATCTCAAATCTCCAAATGAGGGATCTTAAATTGTGCTTAAATGCCAGAAGCCCCCCACTATAGAAGTCCCCACCTAAGGACCTTGGCATTTTTTGTTGGATTGAGCTCCCTCTTGTACTTTAAAACTACAAAACATTGTTTCTTTGTCAAATAGCAGTTGTTTCTACACCAGTCAGGAGAAGCATATGACACGGATGCAGAATTCATAGGCTTACTACTGGTGTAAGATCAATTATTCATTGTCCTACACATCAATCAGGGGCAAATATGACAAACAAAATAATAAGTTAGCTGTGCGATCATTTATGTTGCCTAGTAACTCACATCTGAAATTGGATGGTAACTGTTTTGATGACTCCTGAGTTGGAAAAAAAGGTAACTAGCATATGCCACAAGCATAACGCCACTGCTAAACCTTGAAAGGGCAACCTCTGACTTTCCATAGTGCACCTCTGATCTTGTAAAGTGGAGGACAGCAGGAAATGTTAAACCCATAACAGCCATCAACAGCAACCCCGAATTCACAACAGCAGCAGCCTAGGTGGATTTGGTATAACATGTGTCAGCTATCATACTGCAACCATCCTAATTTTGCAAAATGCAAACATTCTCAACCAAAAGATACCTTATTGAAGAATTGATCTTTTTTGTTGTGAACAACCCCACCGGCAAAAAAAGCACAACCAAGAACTAGTAGCATATTTGATAAAATAGAGCCCAAGAGTGATTGTTGTACAACACGGATCATTCCACTTTTTAATGCATATATTGCTATTATCATTTCAGTTGCATTACCAAAGGTTGCGTTCAGCAATCCACCAACTGCAATTTCAAAGCAAAAGAACAGTTAACGTGATACATCCATCCGGCCCAAAAAGTCATTTATAGAGAAACTGGAACATATTTGATGGCTGGATAACATATAATTAGATCAGCTCACCTGTATGACCAGTGTAAGTAGCAAGTTGCCTGAAAAATAGAAATATTCAGAATAAATTGAAGATAGGAAACAATATTATAAATACGGATTAACTTACTCTGTTGCATATCCTAAACGTTCAGCTAAAGGAATAATACCTACCAAATTGAAGAAGAAAACTAACCCCTGAAACGAGCAGAAGAGAATAATCAGAAATGACATTCATTTTGTCGAAATGGTAATCCTATAGTTGACTGTTAGTTCAACATAAGCTTGTCAAGAATTGCATAGGACAGAAACAAAAAGTCAAAAAGTAAACAGAAGTATCAGGTACATACTGTTTCAACTTTGACTTACATGATTTTTAGTAAGAAAGTGGAGAATGATTGACAGAGGTCCAAATGGTAGTAGAATATTAATTTTTGCACTGAAAATGACAACTTTAATGCTCTTTGAAATTCCTTTGAGTATTCCCCAGGGGATCCTCGAATAGGCAACATTCAAAAGAGACCTACTATGAAGTAACTCAGATGAGACAATCTTTGTGGACGGTGATGATGAACTAGCAATTGTCTCCATCTCCATTGCAAAACCTTCCCTTTCATCCGCGGGTCTCATCTGTATAATTATCATAACAAATTCAATAAGCAGCTTAAGGAATACAATTCACTAACAAAGATTGTTCATGTAAAAAAGAAAATATGTACAAATGTTTTCTTAGGAAGTGAAAGTTGGTTCGGGTAGTCTGAAAAGAAAGCAGTCCAATAGTGGGACCAGACACTGCAAAGTCACATTATCTCAAGATAGGATTAGCCGACTTTGTGAAGCATGGTCACAAAGTGTATACTTCTATCATACTAGGATTAGTATCAAGTGGATGTAAGTCCAATTATGATATCACTGATGGAAATAAATCATTGACTATACACTAACACATTCCCAAAATCAAAACTTAGGTCGAGACAACTAGCTCAGGGTATCAACTATCAACTCAAAATGAGTCAAATGAAAGATGGAGTTATCCAGCAAACAACCACTCCACGATGCAAAATGCTCAAAAAGAAGAAAGAGAAAAAAAAAAGAATGGTAACATAATTAACCACATTATTTAACAACTAACGCAGGTCGTGACTAGCTAGGCACAAGCAGAGACCTTTGTAAACAGAAAACCTCATCCTCACAGTTAAGGCTTGAATTCTCTGAGGCTACTGCTTAAGCTCGGAATCTGCAACCGGCAAGACCTCGGAATGCCTTAATTACTAAGGTGTAAAAAATTGACCTCATCCGCAAACAATCTCTAACTGAGGCCCAAGATATTGAGTTGAGATCTACATTCTTAGTGTCAACGTAAGTCCGATATCTTGCACCAGGTTTCGGCCATTCAAATAATACTTGCAAAATTCAAAGGTCGTAACGCTGTACATCAATATCAAAGATGATCTTAAGCACTAAGGAATCCTTGTCCAGAAGTGATCAATTCAAGTCCAACAGAGATCTACAACAACGTGGAGACAGAGATCGGAAACAGAATGAGACAAGTTACCATTTTTTCACTCCTTGCGTCGAGAACGAAAGGGATTGAAGATAAGGTACAGCAATCGAAGCGAGAGGCAAATCGATAAAACTAAGACGAAGCTTGATCTCCTCCTCCTTTGCTGCTCATCTAGAATTTTGCCCTTTCGTATCTACAAATCCGAAGATTTTTTGGAACGTCGCCTTCCTTTTAGGGATTCGATTCAACTCCATGAAGACGGCGGAGATCGATGCCTCACCAAGTTAAAGCTTCTAGGAAGCTTCGCAGTGAGCCCTATGGTCGTCTCGGCCGCAAGTCGGTCCGTGTCAGATCAGCTGCCGTTGACTCAACTAGGCTCTATGTGTTTCGACCAAGTCTGACTACAGCAGAGTGCGTCGATTAACAATACCGATCTGCCATTCGCTGAAAACAGGGTTTCGTACTAAAAATATACAGCGGATGGAAATTTCTGTTCGCGTCCGGTTAGCGTACGGTGGCATCTATTTATGGAATTGGTGCGTTGAAATAGGATGCTTTAAACCAAATATTCAAATACGCCCCTATCAATTCTAGAAAATACTCGGGCACAATTTTCATTGAGCACTATCACTATGAAATACACGCCCTCCATCCAGGCCTCCACGGCTCCACCTACGACCACCTCTTCGACATCGATCTGCTCCCGGGCCCGGCTCCCCCCGGGGCAACCTCGGATACTGCAAGGACAATCTCGACGTTGACGGCGTGCGGAGTCTCCACCTCACCTCCACTCCAAAGAACGCCGCGCTCCGCGAGGTTGAGTTATAGCCGAAGGAGGCTGCTGCAGGGGTTCCTCATGGAGGGGCGAATCCGAAGATAATTTCTGACGAATGCTAACATATTTTTTTTTAACATAATAAATATATTTAATAATAAAAAATTTAATTCAATTACTATTAGACTATTATTTATTGTAGTATTAGTTAACACTCAATAATCGTAGATAAGAAAAAGGAGGTAATTATATCTTGTGGCATGTATCTTTTGAAAATATTATAATATTTGTTTATTTTCAATTGTTGAAAAGATATTTTTCTTGATCTATACTAGACAGTCATAAATCAATCTTTATTACTTAAAAATATTCTTTCAATAGATACAGTCACAACTGGTAAAATTAATTTCATCTCAATTAGACGATAAATCAATGGATAAGCTTGAGTTTTTAGAGTTTTAATAATTTTCTGAGCAAGACTTCTCAAATCTACAATTCTAAAAAAATTTAGATTTTATTGTATATTATAAATGAAATTATTAAGTTGTTACTCAATAACTATATAATTATTTGTTAAGAAGTCTTCAAAATATAAATCATAAAATTGAACTAGTTTTTGAACATTAAATTCAAAAAAAAAAAAAAATTGGATGAAGACATGTACAGCAAAATAATTTTGTGTGAACTTATGAAAAAGAGTATTCATCTCTTTATAACTTAATTAACAACCTAACATTATAATTTGTAACAATAATAATTAATAAGTAAAAAAATCTTATTGGGAATATAATAGAAATAAAATAAAAATAATAATACATGATAGAAAATCTCATAATAATAATACAAATTAGTGATGATTTACCTTCTATATGCCTACTAAGACCGCCACTCAAACAAATTGTATTATATTTCATATCCAGCACTGAGATCTAATTCAACTCACAAAATGTATTGACTTTATCTGTAATTGTATACCATCTTTCTTCCCTAAATATTTGAAATTGATCTTTCACACTCTCAATCGAACTTATGGCTTAGACAATATTTTGATTCTTTTGTTGTAAGACAAGTGACAACTCGTGTGTCATTTTCAATATCATCTTCATCAAATGCAACATGAAAACAAACTCATAATTCTCCATTTTATGATTCAATATTCTCCAACACTTGTATCACTAAAGGTCACGTGGATAATAGACAAGCCAATGTCAAGTAGTATGATTCCCAATGAGTATCTCTTGACCTTACTAAACTAGTCTTGGATTTTGCCACTACCAGTACTCGTCTCTCCACCCTCTAACATTGCAACAACTCTATCATGTTCAATTTGTCTAAGTTGATCTCTCCTTTTGCATGATGCTCTAGCCATATTCACAATCATAGAGACATAGTTAAAAAAAAATCACTCATATTAAGATTACTCTTGACAACATCAATAATAACTAAATATAATTGGTGAGAAAAATAACGAATATATTTTGCATATGAATTTTCTTGTAAAATGAGATATTTAAACCCATTCAATCCACCCCCGCATATTTAGAGTTCTATTATATCCTTGACCTCTTAGTCTGGATAATGATAATCCATGTTTCACAAATAAAACATCAATAGCGTCCTTTAAATAATGAGAGCTAGTGGTAGATATATGTACAATTGCAAAGAATCGTTCAATCACATGTCCTCTTTTGTTTACATATCTCAAAACAATTTTCATTTTCTCCTTCACTAAAATATCTCGAGACTCATCAATCATTAAGGAGAAAACATTGTTTCCAATATCTTCAATTATGGAAAGTGTGATCTCAGAGGTACAAGCACGCGTAAGATCTTTTTGAATTGCTAGAGAAATCATTACAACCTTAGAAATTACCTAATTTCATTGACTATACCATTGAAGCAATTCAAGAAAGTTTCCTCTATTTAAATACCTAGTTGACTCATCATGTCCACCGAAAGATAGTCCCTGCTTCAAAAGAAATTACGTAACATCCAACATTGTTGTTAAATGGGCGTGATAAGAAACCTTCATATCTCGCTCATGTGCTCGTAATATATTTGAAACATTATGTCTTTGATCTTGAAAAGATTCAAATTATGCTCTAGTATGATTGTGACAACTATCCACAACACTATTATGCAAATTAATCTTTCTAATCTATTTTTCTAATTAATGAATCCCCTTTTTACAAAGGCGTCATCTTTATATCAACCTCCTTTATTTGATGGTTTAAAAAAACAACACTATAAGTAAAATGTCACATCTTTTAATATGTTATATTTTGAGGCAGGATCTCCTGGATCACTTTTTGTGGTCCAGGGGATGTGCCACTCGTATTTGTCGTCGAATCGTGATTGCGATCCGGTCACAAATGTTTACGATCCCTTTTTGGGTTCACTGTCCCGATCAGGTTATAGTTTTTGGAGCGGGCGACCTCTGATGATACCCTCGCTCGGCGCCCAGTAACCTGGCCACTTATCCACCACCGGAGGTTTCCGGGCGGCCTCCAACCGTCTACTCCGAACAAAAATTATAATCTGGTGGGGACGGTGAACCCAAAAAGGGATCACAATAATTTGCGACCGGATCGCGATCACGATCCGACCGCAAATACGAGTGACACATCCCCTAGACCACAAAAAAGTAGTCCAGGAGATCTGTGCTCTTATATTTTAGCCATATATATATTTTATACTAACTATCTTGGAAACTCCTTTCTTGATTACCAAAAGATCTTTTTAGATATATATACTCAATTGGTTGACAAGGCGTCATATTCAAGTACTTTCTTTAGACTTTATCTCAAATAGAAGCATCAAACTCATAAATTGATTTTTATAATTCTGGATCACTAATAATATTATTTAAATTTAATTCCACACGAGATTGATTTTCCACAACTTCACTAATATTAGAATCACTATAAGAACCCTCACTACGAAAACGTGTAGGTTTTCAAAACCTCTCCTTAATCTACATAAATAAATAATTAAAAATAAAGTTATGTACATTATGTAATTAAATCAATATTCACAATTAATTTAAAATTGAATTAAATAAATAATATATAATGGTCTAAATTATAGTTCCCTAATTTCAAATTAATTTTTTTTTAAACACAACAACTAAAAATTTATATTTTTTTAATTTTTAATTTTCATATTGTAGAATTCAACCCCTATTTAAATTGAAATAAAAAATTAATATTAAATTTCTAATAATCAAATATCCTAAATACTCAAATACCCAAATTGATTATCCTCAGAGCTATGGTGTCATAGTAGAATATCCAAGTTGTCATCTAAGTACCTGTAGTTCGATCCCAAGTATGACAAATTTATAGGAATTTTTCCTCCAAATGGGGGTGTAACTGAGATTATCATTTTTTTCAAATACCTAAATTGATTTTATGCACTTTTAAATTTAAATACACAACACAATTATTTAATTAACAATATCAAAATAATAAGAATGGTAAAAAAAAGTAACCTTGAATTATGAATGAACAATGGTCAATGGGAAATAAAATATGTTATTGTTTGACTATTGATTGGGTCTAGGTAGACTGGGCACTGAGTAGTCTGAGCAGTGGTAATTGGGGTCGTTAGGTAGTAGACCAGTGATGACAAAGAGAAAAGAGAGAGTTGAGAAGCGAAGAGGGAGAGCACCAGAGAGCAATTGAGTAGGGGTTCTTAGGAGGTGTTTGGTTGATGAGTTTGGGAATGAGGGAATGGAATGATAGTAAAAGATGGTGTTTGGATTGTGAGTTTGGGAATGATAATTTGAGAATGATTTCTAAATTTATGGGAATCAACCAAATCCATATAACTAGGTGGATTTCATTTCCATTCTCATTCCTATTACACCTTACTATCAAACTCATACCCATAGTCATTCCCATCATTTAACCAAACGTCATCTTAAATTTGATTTTGGAATGATAAATCAGTCAAAATGGGGAAAGGAGAGAGTCAAGAAGAATTGAATTGTTAGCTTGTTGGACTTGGGTTGCAGCCTATCAGCTACAAAGTTAATAAGATGACCCCTTTTTTATATAAGGAGTTAGTGGAACGATCCACTAACTCCTATATAAAATAAAATAAAAAAGGATGAAGGTAATGAAGACGACAGACATTTTTTTCTTCCCATTTCCCAAGACGCTGGTCATGACTCACCACTTACGGCTAGGACTCCATCTCTCGGTGAGGGTTGAGAGCAATTAGCCCCACCGCAACCTCATTGGCTCCTCCTTCTCCGGTAGATCTTAGCGAGGGCTTCAACTCACTCCGACCCTCACCTAGATCTGCCCTATCCCCAAGTGGGTGTCACTGGAAGGAACCCCTCGAGACTAATATTACACATGGACTCAGAGTCGGTGCCTCGTGATGGGAGTGGGAAATCTTTTATGGGTGAGGGAGGCGGTGGAGGTGACACTGTCGCTGGTGAGCCACCTTCTTAATTTTGATTTATTTCCTCAATTTTTTTTTTTTGTAATTCAAATGTTCAATGGATTTGACTAATACTAATAAAAATTTCTATGAATCGTTAGGATAAATCGTACAAATGGATTATCGTAAATCAAGGGTGTAGTCAGGATTTAAAATTACTTGGGCCTACCGCCAATTATAATTGATATAATAAAATTAATTAATTTAAAAATATAAATAAAATTAAAATTATGTAAATATTATTTTTTGAAAATATGTAATACAAGTTTTTAATATTTAATAATTAAAAAATACGGAGCAAAAATATTATTGAAGTTGTGTTCTTTGATAAACAATCTTAAAATCAAAATCATTATTTTTATATTGTTATCAATTTTTTCAACCAACTTCCGTTAAATACATATATATGATCATAAAACTACAAAAAACTCTTTGTTCATCTTATTATGAAGAAATGTTTTAATAAGTTTCATACCTGAAAATGTTTTTTCCATGTTGTAGAAACAGAGAGAGGTAAAATAATAGGAATCAACTTGTTAATTAAAAATATATATTAGATTAAAAATTCACAACTAATGGATCATTTTCTCACAATTCTTAATAATAAAATTTTAGATTAAAAATCTGAACTTGAAAATTCATAAAAAACATGACACAATATTATCGTAACTCAAATAATTACAACTAAATATTCGACATAATTTTAGAGTAGTCAAATTTTATCTCAAAATTGCACAGTTTCAGAACTTACAACAATAAATCAACCAAAAAATAAAATTAGCAATATATATAAGACAAAAATCAAACTAAATCAAATGGGTAAAATTCTCACTCAAGGCAGGTCGCAAATCGACCAATACGTGTTGGAATTGAGCTTAAAAACTCTCAAAATCGTAGCTAAATTGAGCGGAAAATTTAATTTGGAATTGAGTTGAAAACTCCTCAAAAATGAAGCAAAATCGATTTGTGTCGGAGTTGTAGAAATTGACGCAAAAGAAAAAATAACCATCTTGATTTGATGAATCCCAAAAGTAATTTATAAATAAAAGTACAAAGCCTTATATAGTTAATTATAAGAAAAATCTAAACCCTAAATTGAAAAGGTGAATGACTAAATCGCCTTTGACACTATAAACAAATAATTATATAATCTAACAGAAAGGTGGTCACGCAGTGGTTTTGTTGGAACCCCAAGGTTGTTTTGATATGATCAAACAAGTTAAGTTAGGTCCTGTTTGGTTTAACCCCTGTGTCTAAGTGTACAGGAGCTTAGGAGCACAGGAAGTCGAGCGAAAGATGTAGCTAACGAGAAGGACGACATGGGAGAGAGCCAATGGGCTCGGTGCGCCCGAGGGACAAGGTGCCGCGGAAGAGTACACCGGTGGATGAGAAAAACGTACGCGACATTTGAGGGACGAGAAGCCGGGGAGGAAGGCTGCTCGAGAAGAAGGCCGGAAATTGGGTTCGGGTGAGCCCTATTCCGGATGACCGAGATCACCCAAGTGAGAGAAACCGGAGTGGAAGACCCGGACCGAGGCGAGCAGAACCGGAGCAGAGGGTCTAGATCGAAAAAGTCAATTGTGTTGACTTTTATGGGTTCGGGCGCCCCGGAGCCATTCCGGGCACCCGGAGTCCAGGCACCTGGACCCTTCCGGGTGCTCGGAACCTCAATCTTATCAGGTTCGACGTGTCCATTGACTGACGCGTCGGGGAGAGAATTCTATCCCACTCCAGGTTCTCAAAACCCTTCCAGGCACCCGAAAACAGTGTTATAAATATAGCTCTGATTTAGAGCCGTCAATTTGGGTTGGGCCCGTCGGGTTGGCCCGCCCCGTCAAACAATTTAAGCGGGTTGGGTTGGAATTTTATCAACCGAAGTCCGCCGTGGGCCAACCCGCCTAGGCCCGTGACCCGCGCAAGTCGGCCCGCTCGGGCTTGGGTTGGTCCGCGGGTTGAAAAACACATGTAAGCTAAGTTTTAGGTCAATTTATTATTTTTCTTTGTTAATTTTGAAATAAAAATAGTACTTTTCATCCAACATAAGTACTCGTTTGTGTTCATTTATATTTAAAATACATGTTTTTGTATACATTTAATTGTAGAAAACTTTTTTGAAGTAAAATGTTGAAGATATGAAATATTTTTTATTTTTTTAAAAAAAATTTGATGGGCCCGCGGGTTGGCCCGCCAAACCCTCAACCCGCCTTAGAATGGGTTGAGTTGGAAATTTCTCAACCCGCCAAGTTGGCGGGTTGGCCCGCCCCGCCACGGGTTGGCCCATCTGACAGCTCTACTCTGATTTCAGTAGTTCAGATAACAACTTGTAATTCTTTTCTTTCTGTTCTACTACTATGTGCGAGCTATTAACCTTGTAAGAGCCTACTCTGCCCGAAGGAGATCTTCAGAAAAGTGCGCTTCATTTTCCTTGGATTAGCAATCTCCTGATTGCTTGCAAACCAAGTAATTCTCCTAGTGTTTCTGTCCTTTTAATTAGTCTTTTTTTTATTATTACAAGTGTTCTTAATTAAGCTGTAAAGTTGAGAAAGGGTTGAGTTTATTTTTGCAGGGCAATTCACCCCTCTCCTCTTGCCGACAACCAAGGGACCAACAAGTGGTATCAGAGCAAGAACGCTTAAGAAGGACTAACCGCCGACCGAAGCAAAGGAACCAATGGTCGGACCAAGCATCGTTCCACCAAAATTCGAGGGAGACTTCGCACACTGGAAACGTCGAATGGAGGTATTTCTAAAAACTGGCTTTGAGATTCGTTTAATAATCAAATATGACTTTGTAGCTCCTACGAATCAAAACGGAGAGGAGAAGGAAGAGAGTCTTTGGACGAAGAAAGAACAAAATGATTCCTTAGCAAATAACCGAGCGGAATATCACTTGTTGAGCGTGCTGCCGCCTCAAGAAGTCAACCGCATCGGGAGCTACTCGTCGGCCAAAGAACTCTGGGAAAAATTTCTGAAACTACATAAAGGCACATCTGAAGCCAAGCTCACAAGACGAGACATACTTTGAAACAAGCTGACGAATATCCATATGGAAAAAGGTTAGAAGGTAGTCTATCTACACACGAAGGTCAAAGAACTAATCACTGGGCTCGCAAACCTCGGTGAAATGGTAACCAACCAGGACTCGATATGCTACGCACTCAATGCCTTTCCTAGGACTCCAGAATGGTCCTCGATAATCGACGCCTACTACATCTCAAAGGACCTGGAGGTAAGTACCCTAGAAGAATTTTTTTCTACTCTAGAATTACATGAAACCAGATGTGCAGGTACAACAAAAGAAACAAGTCAGATTATGGCACTAAAAGCAACCAAAAAGGATGAACCCGAGTCTGACTCAGAAAAAGATCAAGAAGCTTATATGGTAAGGAATTTTAGAAAATTCTTTAGATCTAACAAATTTAAAGAAATGCAGAATAGGAAAAATCAAAGAAATAGAAGAAGGGTTCGATGCTACTAGTGTCAAAAGGAAGGACACTTAAAAGATTACTGCCCAGAAATCAAAAAGAAAAAAGGCAAGATGCCCAAGAAAAACAAGCACAAGACTCTAACTGCTACTTGGGACGACACCTCATCATCAGACTCAAAAATAAAAGAATATGCCGGACTAGCACTAATGGCAAACCATAAAGAATAAAGCACCTTAAAAGCTGGCATCGATGAAGGGGGAGCGACTTCAGATGAATGCATCGAAGCAGGGGGAGAGCCAGACTTCAAGTCTGATATGGTAAGTGAGGTATGCCTCTTACCTCTTGATCAACTCTATTTTGGTATTAAGTCTATGGCAAAATCTATGTACAAGTTAAAAAAAATGACAAATTAAAAATTAAAAATTGAAAACTTAGAAATAAAAAGAATTTTAGTAAAATCATGCATGATAGAAGATTTTGAAAAAGTAAAACTTGAAAATATTAAATTAAAAGAAGAAATAAAAAACTTGAAAAATGCTGCATGTTCACATATTTCTTTTTTTAGAAACTATAGAGGATTAAACTGGTACTATAGATTTCACAAAGATCATATCAGAAAAGTAATAAAATCTTATATCTCTAGAAAATACCTGATTAACCCTGTAAGAAGGAACCTATATTGAGTTCCAAAAACTTGTTTAAATTAAAGAGAGAAATTAGATTTAGGGCTTTCAGGTAGAAAATTAAATATTTGAACTCATTAAAAGACTTTATCTAGAAGTGGTTGATGATTCAATAACCAAGAAGGCCTAGTGTCTCGCCACGGCCTGGAAGCTAATTTCTGAATTAAATATTTAATTGACAAACTGATAAACATAAAATAATTAATTAATTTAAATGCTTTCAATATTTATCAAAGGTTTAACATTTGTTAACAAATTTTAAAAAATTGTGAACTTCACTTAAAATCTTTTTCAAATTTCACTTAGAAATTTGTCGGTGTAAAATTCATTTAAATTATTTTTGTTATTTTTTTTGTGTTTAACTAAATTTTCCTTCTTTTTTTTTTGCTTTATTGTAAAATTTATTTTTGCTTTAACCTTATTTGTTTATCCTACCTTAACTTGGGTTGCTCACATAAAAAAGGGAGAGATTGTTGGAACCCTAAGGTTGTTTTGATATGATAAAAAAAAGTTAAGTTAGGTCTTGTTTGATTTAACCCCTGTGTCTAAGTGTGCAGGAGCTTAGGAGCACAGGAAGTTGAGCGGAAGATGTGGCTAGCGAGAAGGACGACATGGGAGAGAGCCAATGGGCTCGGTGCGCCAGAGGGATGAGGTGTCGCGGAAGAATACACTGGTGGACGAGAAAAACGTATGCGACGTTCAAGGGACGAGAAGCGGGAGAGGAAGGCTACTCGAGAAGAAGGCCGGAAATTGAGTTCGAGTAAGTCCTATTCCGGATGACTGAGATCACCTAAGCGAGCAGAACCGGAGTGGAAGACCTGGACCGAGGCCAGCAAAACCGAAGCAGAAGGCCCGGACCGAAAAAGTCAATTGTGTTGACTTTTATGGGTCCGAGCACCCGGAACCTCAATCTTATCATGTTCGACGTGTTCGTTGACCGATGCGTCGGGGATAGAATTCTATCCCACTTCAAGTGCCCGGAACCCTTTCAAGCACCCGGAACAGTGCTATAAATATAGTTTTAATTTCAGTAGTTCAAATAACAACTTGTAATTCTTTTCTTTCTATTCTACTATTGTATGCGAGCTATTAACGTTGTAAGAGACTACTCCGCCCGAAAGAGATCTTCAGAAAAGTGCGCTTCATTTTCCTTGGATTAGTAATTTCCTGATTGCAAACTAAGTAATTTTTCTTGTATTTTTGTCCTTTTAATTAGTCTCTTTTTTTATTATTATTACAAGTGTTCTTAATTAAGTTATAAAGTTGATAAAGAGTTGAGTTTGTTTTTGCAGGATAATTCACCCTTCCACTTTTGTTGGCCACCAAGGGACCAATAGGTTTTGCCCAAATTGCTGTTGGAAGCTCGAAGGGAGGTGACGATCATGATCAGATTTGGTCAGAAATATTTTTAGGGTTTGATATACACAATTCACGAACTAAACTCTGGAAAATTGTCAACAAAATAACAAAAATCGAAGGAGAACAATTCACATACAACCTGTATGAATTAGGGTTTGTTTTCACCATTTCTTGCTTAAATATTTGGTTCAAGCCACAAATCAATGCGATTGGACCTGGATTAGGTTGGGTTAAGATTGGATGTCCTTTTCTAGTAGTTTTCCCGTGACAATAGGTTAAAATTGGAAGGGTAGGGAGACGATAAGAATGATCAATGAGTTTATGAGTGGGGCTGGAAAAAAAAATCCAAAGACATGCCAAAAATTAGTGGGACTAGATCTCACCTTAGCCATGGGTGGCTCTGTCCCTTGGCAAAGGGTTTGACATCACAAATAATTCTAATTTCTCATATATAATATATGGTTCGAATCTTTATTATCGTTCATTTACGATCACATCAAAATCCTGGGTTCTTCATTTATGATGAACCAGTAATATTGAATATAGAGTGATCGATTCGGTTCCATAGAATTTTCTATCGGCTACTAGATTAAATCATGAAGAGCACGGTAAGCAGCTTAGAAGCTCAGTATTTCATCGTTGTGTGTCCTATTTGAAAAAAAAATTCTATAAATGATCTATAGGCGAGAATCAAACTACAGATACCTAGATGACAACTTGATAGCCCTCCTCTGTGTTGGTGCAATATCCCTCAGGTCAAGGTTGACCTGGGTAACCAAGCTGAGTCTTGTTTTGGGTTTAGATGTTTGACAATAAGATATTGATTGAAGAAGAGTCAAGTAGGTCAAGGTTGACTGGATACTTGACTGGGAAGTTCTAACTGGGATGTTAGGCAAAATGAAAGTCCTGGTGAGTGAAGCCAGGCAGAAGGAAGTCCTAGTGAGTGAAGCTAGGCAGATGGAAATCCTGGTGAGTGAAGCCAGGTGAAAGTCCTAGTGAGTGAAGCTAGGCAGATGGAAATCCTGGTGAGTGAAGCTAGGTGAAAGTCCTAGTGAGTGAAGCTAGGCAGATGGAAAACCCTAGTGAGTGAAGCTAGATGAAAGTCCTGGTGAGTGAAGCCAGGCAAGGGAAAATCCAGATGGATCAAGGATGATCGGACATCTGGTGTTGGGAAGTCCAAGTAGGTCAAAGGATTGACTGGATACTTGGCATGAAAGAAAAGTCCAAGTAGGTCAAAGGTTGACCGGATACTTAGCAGAGAAAAGTCAAGTGGGTCAAAGGTTGACGGACACTTGGTAAGGGAGTCCTAGCAGGTCAAGGGAGTGACTAGATGCTAGGCATGACATACCAACAGGTCGAGGTTGACGGATGTTGGTTTGGAGGTTTAGGACTTGGTTTTGGACAAAACCAAGTCTGGATCGATCGGATCGATCCAGGACTGGATCGATCGGTGGATCGATCCGAGGTCAATCGATCGATGGATCGATTGGGGGTTTGCGCGATAAGGGCTGGATCGATCCGTGGATCGATCCGAGGCTTGGATCGAGCCACGGATCGATCCGTGGATCGATCCAAAGCCTCCCGATCGATTGGGAACATTCGAATCGATCGGGATCCGACCGTTGACATCGTTTATAGCTGCGGTAGAACTTCACCGATTCACTCCAGATTACTCGCCAGCTCCTCCACAGCGCTCTCAAAGATCAGGTCGCCAGTTCTTGAAGGATCTTGGAAGCTTTCCAAGTCAAGAGGCGGATCAAAGGCAAGAAGAGAAGCTAGGGTTAGGGTTTTCTGTACTCATTGTAAGCTTTGCGCTTGTATTTTGTTTCCCTTTCCTTTCTTCTTGTACTGAGAGTCTTGTAGGGCTTCTCCGCCTTCGGTAGTTACCGAAAAGGAGTGTTTTCATAGTGGAGGGTGCGTGCGTGGTGTGGATCCTTGGACTAGTCACCTCTTGTGAGGTGGATACCAAGTAAACCAACCGTGTTAGCGTTGTTGCATTTGTTTCTGTATTTTCCGCTGCATATTCTTGAAGAAACAAGCAACGCCAAGCAACGCCGAGCACCGAGAGAACGCGACGAGCTATTCACCCCCCCCCCCTCTAGCTACTTTTGGTCCTAACACTCTGCACCACTAGGGGCTTTTGTTTTCCTCAATTTGACCTCAAAGAAGCTGTTGAGCAACAAATTCAAACATTAGTTTTTACTGTATTTAACCATAAAAATCTAATGTAAGTTAAACAAATCAGTTGCATCAAAATTCAAAAGAAAATGTAGTCATAGATTAATTCCCTTAAAACAAAGAAACCTATTGTTGAAGCAGAAGAAGATTTAGGTACCGGGGCAATGGTTTCATGAAAATTAAAAGATATATGATTTGAATTTTAGCTGCGATGTACTATAGATAATTTTCTCTTCAATGAGAAGTATGTCTAAGAATGTTTGTCGTTTGGATGGACCTCCATGAACATTTCCTAATTTATCCTAAGAGTCAGTGGAAAATTTTCGTGAAATCAGGTTAGTCATTGCGACATTAGTTTGTTCAAAGAATTAAATATATGAAGTCAACTAAAATAATAGTTAATAAATAAATAAATAAAAGATTGAATAGGAAGAAGGATTAAGTGTTTTCTTAATTTTTCATGTATTTAAGGATAGAATTTTAATTTCAGTGAATTAATAAATAAATTTTTCTTGATAAACGGTTGATCTAAGAACGCTTAGTAAATGAATACTTCTTAATTTATCTTTAATAGTCAATGAAAAATTTTTATAGGGTTGGATCGATTACTCCTGAATTAATCAAAAATTTATGGTGCCAAATTTAAAAAAAAAATTGAAAAAGGAAGAAAGACCGTTGTTACTGTTGTGCGTTACACAAGAGACGAAAGGGTTCGTCCCTTTCGCTGCCGCAAACGGCAGTTTGCTGGAAACGCCAAGGAGACGAAGGGGCGTCCTTTCCCCTTCGTCTTCCTCAGCCTTCTTATAAGAGGCGTCCAAGGCAATCAGAGAGGGCGCAGCAGAAGGTGATCAGAGGAGCAAGTGAAGCGTGAGGTGATGTGTGAGCAAAGGGAGAACATCTGTAGATCGGGATTTGGCTCGTGAACCTTGAAGCGCTTTCCGGCAACTCCGTGATCGTGCTTCCGACAGCGGCAATCTCTTCATCGATTGGCGTCTTCAGTTGCGGTTCTTCGGGAGATCAATGTGAGTGTTTATGGTTTCCGCATTATTATTTTAATTACTTCGTTTTAGTTTTCATGCTCTCAAAACTACCAACAATGGTATCAGAGCATGTATAGTTTTGACAGCATGAAAAACGACGCCGAAAAGCTCGTGTTTTTCCTTCTTCTGTTCCGAAGAAGAAGATGAACAGTGAATTGAATCGATTGAAATTTCGTTTCAATCGATTCAAAAATCGTGAACAGCGTGTATTTTTGTTTGAATCGATTGTTCAATCGATTCAAATATTTGAATCGATTGAATAAGGAATTGAATCGATTCAATTGACGACACAGTGCTTTGTTGAATCGATTCGTCAATCGATTAAAAATCATGCACAGTAATATTTTCGATATTTGAATCGATTCATTTCAAAATCTGAATCGATTAAAGATCGAATGAAAAAGAAATGAACAGTTTCGAAGCACAGTGCATGCATGTGCATATATATATATATATTTTTTTTTTTCTTCACATTAATAAACCGTAGATGTGAATATTAATTAAATATATTTATTAATTAATTAAATGCATATAGTTATGTATTATTAATTAATAAATAGATATTTAATTTCTGGTTCAATTTACTAAAAATTGAATCATACCAACTTATCTGATCAAACTCCGGTCTGGTTTAAATTATTAGTTAATTTAAGCAGACCAATTTGATTCAATAATATGTAAAGCTGGTTCAAATTATTTGTTGGTTTAACCAGCTCAGTTTATTATTGAATTAATAAGGGTGATCTTGACTACAGAAGTTGGGCTGATCAAATATGACCGGATTAGTTCCGTTGTGCCAAAATTTGATCAGAAACATTGGATTTGTTCTAATGAGTCAGACTTAATCCAATGGGCAATTGGACGAGTCAAACGAACCTGAGTTTGATTAATAAGTCTGTGATTGACTCAAATGGGCTTAAACGAGAACAGAACATATTAGTTCTAATAAGGACAATATACTAAGTTTAACATCCAGACTCCTGATTGACCGGTCTAATGGGTCAGTCGACTTAAACTCCTGAAAATCGAGAAGATTTGTTTTTCTTGATTTATAATGATGGTATGCCTGTATAAATTGAATTAAACTGGTTTTGTACTGGTTAGTCGGTTTTGTACTGACTTATTTAAATTCAATTTTTCAGATGGTACAGACGATTACCACATTGACTCGTCGCGAAGTGCGGCGAAACCAGCTCCGAGAGGAGATTCAGGAGATAGAGTATAAGTCTGCTTATGGAGTTGACGGACATGTTTTTGGAAACTTGAACAAGAAGAGTTTCCAGTCCTGGACAGTTATAGGATCTGGGCATTGATGCATTCATTGCCAGAGTATCCCAGGATAATAGCAGACTATGTATGGGGGTGTCATCAAGGGCGTGTCACATATTCAGTACTGTGTGAGGAACTATTTCACCATATGGGTGAAGAAGAGCCTGAAGAGTCTGAAGAGGACCAGGAGATGCTCAAAGAAGATCCAGAAATGGATCTAATGGAGAATCCTGAAGCTACCCCATCTGAGATTATCCCAAATGAGTCCAGGTTAATAGGGATAGTGTTGGCTGCTATACTAGTGTTTGTCCTAGTGGGAGCAGTGTTGGCCTATCTAGTTTATTAGTGTTCTGTTTGCTGTCGTTATGTACGAGCAGTGTTAGCTCATCTAGTTTTTGAGTCATGTAATAATTTCTGTTGTTTTGTACGAACAGAATTATATAATAAAAGTTATGTTATATGTTAACTAACTTGGAAATGATTAGTTCATTTCATGATATGATTAGTTCATATAAATATGATTCGTTCATATAAAATGATTTGTTCATTAGTTGGGATATGTGTAATATAATTGATCAATGTTGATTAGATTAGAACATACAAATGATGAGTGGAAACAATGTTATCACTTGATTTTGTAAACTAACTCTAATTTACACTGAGTCAATAAATAGTTGCACATATATGAATTACACTGAAATAATAAATAATTTGTTTATTTATGTAGATCATGGCAACTATAAACATCATAGCTGAACTCAATAAGGGTGAGAAATTATATGGGGATAACTACAAAATCTGGCACCTCAAGATACAATATGTTCTTGAGGAACAAGAAGTTCTGGAGGCTGTAAACCAAATTATGGAGGAACCGGTTGATGGTTCTTCAGCACAGCACAGACGTGACCTTGATGCCTATAAGGCATGGAAAAGGAAGGACTCCATTGCTAAGGGCATATTGATTAGTTCAATGGTGGATGACCTGGTATTTGAGTATGAGCCATTACCATCGGCTCATGCTGTCTGGGTAGCCCTTAGAGAGAAGTACAGTGGAGTCAGTCTGAGTAAGCTCCGTCAGCTAACTATCAAGTTTGATAGTTGTAAGTGTTGGTGCAACCTTAGGTCAAGGTTGACCTGGTTGACCCGACTCAAGTTGACTTGACTCGAGTTGTATTTTGATGTTTGACTTGGGAAGATTGTTGATGCAACTTTAGGTCAAGGTTGACCTAGTTGAGTTGCATGTTGATGTTTGACACTCGTGAGGGAGTTCTATTCTTGATATGGGACAAGAATAGATGTTTGGGAGATTATTGGTGTAACCGTAGGTCAAGGTTGACCTGGTTGACCTGAAAAGTCCAAGTATGGAGACTTGGCACTGGAAAGGTCCAAGCAGGGAGCTTGGCATGCGAAAAGTCCAAGTATGGAGACTTGGCACGGGAAAAGTCCAAGTATGGAGACTTGGCACTGGAAAAGTCCAAGTATGGAGACTTGGCACGGAGAAGTCCAAGCAGGGAGCTTGGCACGAGGGAAAGTCCCAGTGAGTGAAGCCGGGCAAGGAAAGTCCTAACTGGGATGTTAGGCGGTGTGGAAAGTCCTGGTGAGCGGGCAGTGGGAAGTCTGGTGAGTGAAGCCAGGCAGTGGGAAAGTCCTAACTGGATGTTAGGCGGTGTGGAAAGTCTGGTGAGTGAAGCCAGGCAATGGAGAAGTCCCGTGAGTGAAGCAGGCGGTCGGAAAGTCTGGTGAGTGAAGGCGGTCGGAGAAGTCCGTGAGTGAAGCCGAGATCGAAATCTGGTGAGTGAAGCCGGTGAAAATCAAGGGTGATCGGACATCGGTGTTGGGAAGTCCAAGTAGATCAAGGGATGATCGGTGGCACGAAGAGGAAGTCCAAGTGGGTCAAAGGGTTGACCGGACACTTGGTGGAGAGTCTTAGCAAGGGGACCGACCGGATGCTAAGCATGATGTACCAACAGTCAAGATTGACCGGATGTTGGTTTGAACTTGGTTTGGGCGAAAACCATGAGTGGATCGATCGGTGATCGATCCGGTGATCTCATGAATATTCGATCGGTGCGGTGACCGATCGTGCTATCGATATCTTGTGTGATAAGCGATAGGTCCGGTGACCGATCGAGTCGATCGAAGCAGAGCGGGCGCGAGGGCTGATCGGTCGGGACCGATCGACCTGGCTGATCGGTCCCGGCCGTCAGAGTTCTGATCGGTCTATGGACCGATCAGGAGGTTCCTGATCGGTCCATGGACCGATCAGGACAAGCAAGCTTCTTCCGATCGGTCCCGGACCGATCGAGAAGTTCTGATCGATGCAGTGGACCAATCGGGGAAGCAAAGCCTCTTCCCGATCGGTCCCACCGATCGAGTTCTGCGACGCAACTAGTTTCTTCATCTTCTTCGCAGTTATAAAAGAGGTTGAGAAGCTACCGTTGAACTTCTTCTTCTTCTTCTTCTCTTGCCTCTTCTAGCTTTGCTGAGCTCTCTGCTTCGTGAAGCTTAGTGTGAGCTTCCCTCGCTGCTGCTATCGTTCCGTGAAGTTGCTGCTTCGTCAACGGAAACCAGTCGAAGGCAAGATAGTGTGTGTTTTTACATTCTTATTGTTCTTGCTTCTTGTTGTATTTCTTGTACACTTATCTTGCTGTTGCAAGAGACTTTGTGGCGAGGTTTCTCCACCCAGAAGGAGTGTTTGTATTAGCCGGTTTTCCGGGGACTCATCCACCGACGGATTGATAGGCTTCGTCCACCTTACGGACACGCCGAGGAGTAGGAGTTTCATCTCCGAACCTCGTTACATCGACGAGTTGAGGTTTGGTTTGTTTTGCTTTCGTTTCCTTTTGTTATTTCCGCTGCTAACCTAATTTGTAGAAAGAAACGAGCAAAGATTTGGGGTCGGCTATTCACACCCCCCTCTCTAGCCGTACGAAGGATCCTAACAAGTGGTATCAGAGCGAGGTCGCTCTTCATCGGATCAACACCCGTGGGAGCAAAGCTAGAGATGGATCAATTCGGAGAAGACATCACCATTCCACCCTTCTACAACGACAACTTCGCATATTGGAAGGTAAGGATGATGTATTTTCTTAGGACTAATATGTTGAATTGGTTTTGTGTACAAGAAGGTTTTACTCCTCCAATGGATAAAGAAGGAGAGCCTCTAGAGAAGAACAAGTGGACAAAGGAACAAGTCCATCAATCCACGATCAACAATGAGGTAACTAAAACAATTGAATTTTCATTACCTACTAATATTTTGCGTAAGATAGGTGAATACAACAATGCCAAGGAATTATGGGATAACTTGGCCAAGTACCATGAGGAGAGCTCCACTTCAAGCCATGAAGAGGAGCCTAGTGAGCCAAGTAGCTCACATCATGGAGGGAGCGAATTGGGAGTTGAGGGCTACTCAACATCCAAGGAAGAAGAGGAGGAGAGTTCCTCTTGTTCAAGTTCGGAGCAAGAAGAAGAGACATCTACCTCCGGAAGGGATGAGGAAGAGAGCTCACACCCATCCCCAAACCTAGGTAACTCAAGCATTTCAATTTCAAATAAGTTACATATAATATGCTTTGAGTGTAGGGAATTTGGGCACTACAAGAGTAAGTGTCCAAAGAGGGTAAGGAAGACTCCACCGGCGCCAAAGGTCAAGGTAGCCGGAGTCCCGACACGCAAGGGCAAGGAGCACGTGGTGTGCTTCCAATGCAAGCGAAGGGGACATTATCGGAGTCATTGTCCGAGGGGGAGGCAACCTCACAAGGGCAAGAAACCGAGCACTTCTATTGGGTGAGATAAGGCAAACCCTAAGGTATCATTTAAGTCTCATTCGTGCAATACTAGTAAGATACATGCTAGAAATTTTATTGCACTAGTCAATAATGATAAGCATGATAACATTAGAAATCAATACACATGCTTAGGTGCCAAACATGTGAGCCTAGATAAGGATAACCCTAGGAAAGCCAACCCTAGAATTACCTCATCTAAGGTTAAGGAGAACCTAGGTAGGAATCCCAAATCAACTAGACACATGCCTAGGAATGCCTCAAAGAAAAATGACAAATCAAAAATTGAGGTATTAGAGAAGGAGAATCAAGTCTTGAGGTCAAGACTTGATACTTTGGAAAAGGCTCTTAAGAACTTGGAGAAGTCATCTCTAGGGTTTAAGGGTCAAAAACCAATGTCCAAGGACAAAAAGGGTTTGGGTCACAAACCTAAGTCCCAAGTGGTCAAGCCCACTTATCATAATGTTCCATTCAATTATGGAACAAAACCTAGGGCTAGGAAGACCATCACCAAGGTCACAAGGGGAGTCACCCCTAGAGTTGATCTTGATGAGTCCCAAATGACCAAGGCTTTAAAGCCTAAGAGGGTCATTAGGAGAGTTGCTAGGGAAGTCATCCTAGTGAATATTTAGTGAACCCAATGAGCTCTAATAGGTATTGGGTTCCTAGGAGCATCTTCTCTACCCATAGATGGGTTAGAGAGTGTCAACTCAATTAGAAGGGTAGTTAACCCAACTTTGAGGAAATTGACACTCAAGGAGCATTTTCAAGGTCTTGATAACCTTTGGAAATGAAAAAGAATTATTATTTACTCCTTAAAGAGTAAAATGTGCCATTATGGAAAAGAATGATTTTAATTGGCACAATTTGAGGAAAACCTAGAGAAATACCATAATTGGGATTTTGGTTTCTCTTAGGGATATATGGGCAATCTAGGGTTAGATTTTAAGTTAGCTAAGGCTAAGGATACTTAGATACGGATTTAGGTATTTTATTTGAGCTAACTTGCCATGATTGGTTGCCATATGCCATGCCATGACATCATATTTATTTTATTATCATTTGAAATGTCATGATAATACTTAGGCTAGTTTATATGTCATGTGTTAGTTTAGTTTCAAACTTTATGCCATGACATCATGACATTGGCACATGTTCTCATTTATGATACCATTTTATGCCATGTCATCATCTCTTGCATTAATAATCAATTGAATTGATTTAAGGATGAAAAACATATTTTGATATTGAGATCAAATTTGTGTTTAGAAAATGCATGAGACCTTAGCCTAAGATACCTAAACCCATATCTCACATCAAAATTGACATGGATGTGCTTGATACACTTTAGATGTGTGTGAGATATTAGGATCATGAATTAGGATCAAGGTGCATAGTTCTTGTACCTAGATGAGCCTAATTCAAGATATGGAGGATCATAGGGAAAGCTTGTGTACAAGTTATGTGCATATAGCCCTAAGATTATGGTCCTAAATTCAAATGGTTTTAAAAGCATTTTAAAATTGATTTGAAAACCTTGATGAAGCTTTCCTAGTGATAGCATTCATCATTGAACATTGTGATACAAAGTTGAGTTAAACTTGAACTTTTTCAAAGTTTTTGAACTTTGTATCAAGATTGAAAAATGGAAACTACTTTCATAGAAAACTATTTTTCCATGGTAGTATATGTTATGAGGAATGTATCCTCGAATTTCACATTTTTCGAATTTTCTGGAATTTTCTAGGAGTTTGAATTTCGGAAGGAAATTTGAAATCGCCTATCAGTCGGATCGGTGCGGGGACCGATCCGAGAAATCTGATCGGTGCGGACCGATCCGGTGGCATGGATCGGTGCGGACCGATCCAAGATTCGAGCAGGTGCGATCGGTGAAGGCTGATCGGTGCGGGGACCGATCAGGTAAGCCTGGCACGCTTTCGATCGGTCTACCGATTGATTTCATTTGTTGGTCTGAAATTTCAGCTGGAAGTTGGGTTTTGTAGATTTCTAAAGGTTTGGAACTCCCAAAGACATTGTTGGTGCAATGGTCAAGGGAGTTGGCTTTTAGGGAGTTTTACTCCTTAAGATTTTAAGGATTAGTGATATGGGATTATCACTAAGTTGATTGTTGAGTTTAGTATCGGGGAAATTAAGAGTTTCAATGAAAGGTATGGGACTTTCATTAGAAAGAAACTCTTGACCTTGATACTCTCCTTTTCTTTTGATGTGTGTCAAAAGGGAGAGTGCTCAGAGTTATTGGAGAACCCAAGTTAGGTTATCGGTTTAACCTAAGCTAGGGAAGAATGTCAAGGAATGTTCGAGGAAGAACATTGGAATTCTTTTGATGTGTGTCAAAAAGGGGGAGAATTATTGGAGAACCCAAGTTAGGTTATCGGGTTAACCTAAGGGAGAATGTCCAGAGAATGTTCAAGGAAAGAACATTGGACATTGGAAGATGGTTGGAAAACCTAAGTTAGGTTATCGGGTTAACCTAACTTGATTATGATTTTGTCAAACATCAAAAGGGGAGATTGTTGGTGCAACCTTAGGTCAAGGTTGACTGGTTGACCCGACTCAAGTTGACTTGACTCGAGTTGTATTTTGATGTTTGACTTGGGAAGATTGTTGATGCAACTTTAGGTCAAGGTTGACCTAGTTGAGTTGCATGTTGATGTTGACACTCGTGAGGGAGTTCTATTCTTGATATGGGACAAGAATAGATGTTTGGGAGATTATTGGTAACGTAGGTCAAGGTTGACTGGTTGACTGAAAAGTCCAAGTATGGAGACTTGGCATGGAAAGGTCCAAGCAGGGACGTAAATCTGAAAAGTCAAATATGGAGACTGACAGGAAAAGTCCAAGTATGGAGACTTGGCTGGAAAAGTCCAAGTATGGAGACTTGGCAGGAGAAGTCCAAGCGGGGAGCTTGGCACGAGGGAAAGTCCTGGTGAGTGAAGGCGGTGGGAAAGTCCTAGCGGGATGTTAGGCGGTGTGGAAAGTCTGGTGAGTGAAGCCAGGCGGTCGGAGAAGTCTGGTGAGTGAAGCCAGGCGGTGGGAAAGTCCTAGCGGGATGTTGGCGGTGTGGAAAGTCACAGTGAGTGAAGCCGGGCGGTGGAGAAGTCACGTGAGTGAGGCAGTGAAGGAAAGTCCCGGTGAGTGAAGCCAGCAATGGGGAAGTCCCGGTGAGTGAAGCCGAGCAATGAGTGAGTGAAGCGGTGAAAATCAAGGGTGATCGGACATCCGGTGTTGGGAAGTCCAAGTAGATCAAGGGTGATCGGATACTTGGCACGAAGAGGAAAGTCCAAGTGGGTCAAAGGATTGACCGGACACTTGGTGGAGAGTCTTAGCAGGTCAGGGACCGGATGCTAAGCATGATGTACCAACAGTCAAGATTGACCGGATGTTGGTTTGAACTTGGTTTGGGCGAAAACCATGATCTGGATCGATCGGTGATCGATCCGGTGATCATGAATATTACGATCGGTCGGTGACCGATCCTATCGATGCATCGTGTGATAACCGATAGGTCGGTGACCGATCGAGTCGATCGAGCCGAGCAGAGGCGGGCGCGAGGGGCTGATCGGTCGGGGACCGATCAGGTAGCCTGATCGGTCCCCGGACCGATCAGAGTTCCTGATCGGTCTATGGACCGATCGGGAGGTTCCTGATCGGTCCATGGACCGATCGGGGACGGAACAGAAGCTTCTTACTGATCGGTCCCGGACCGATCAGAAGTCGACCAGTACTGATAATCGTGCCAGAACCACTGATCGATCTGCAGACCACGGCTAGTTTCTTCGCTGTTTCTTCTTCGCAGTTATAAAAGAGGTTGAGAAGCTACCGTTGAACTTCTTCTTCTTCTTCTCTTTGCTTTTTCTGGGGCTTTAGTGAGCTCTCTACTTCGTGAAGCTTCGTGTGAGCTTCCCCCGGGTCACCGCTGCTATTCGTTCGTGAAGTTGCTGCTTCGTCAACGGAAACCAGTCGAAGGCAAGATAGTGTGTGTTTTTACATTCTTATTGTTCTTGCTTCTTGTTGTATTTCTTGTACACTTATCTTGCTGTTGCAAGAGACTTTGTGGCGAGGTTTCTCCACCCAGAAGGAGTGTTTGTATTAGCCGGTTTTCCGGGGACTCATCCACCGACGGATTGATAGGCTTCGTCCACCTTACGGACACGCCGAGGAGTAGGAGTTTCATCTCCGAACCTCGTTACATCGACGAGTTGAGGTTTGGTTTGTTTTGCTTTCGTTTCCTTTTGTTATTTCCGCTGCTAACCTAATTTGTAGAAAGAAACGAGCAAAGATTTGGGGTCGGCTATTCACACCCCCCTCTCTAGCCGTACGAAGGATCCTAACAGTAAGAAGCGCTCGAATGTTACCATAGCCCAACATCTCAGGGAGATGGGTAACATGATTCGAGAGCTTAAGACTGCAGGTTATACGTTGACCGATGAACAACAGGTTCAGGCAGTTATCCGTTCCCTTCCTGATTCTTAGGAAACGATGAAACATAACCTGACCCATAGTGAGAGTATCAAGACTTTCACTGATGTCTCACGCCATGTGGAACTTGAGGCGGAGAGGATTGAATCCGCAAGGATTTCGGGTCAAGCTTTTGTAGCTGAAGGTTCTGGTTCCAAGAGTAAGAACAAGTGGTTCAAGAAAGAAAAGGGGAAAGGAAAGGAGGTTAATGCTGTTGCTGCGAAAAACCAAATCAAGAAGAAAGGAAAGAAAAATGGACAAAAACCTAGGAGCAAGTTGACCTGCTTCAACTATGGCAAGAAGGGTCATTTTGCTCGGGATTGTACTGAGCCTAAAAAGGTAAATCCATTTTTGTCTTCTTTCCATGAGCAATATGTTGCAAGTACAGTGTTGTTAGCTGATTCGTATCCTTTGTGGATTGTAGATTCAGGAGCAACGAACCGCGTAGCTCGTGATCGAGTTACATATGTGGAGTACCGTCGGGTACCAGCTGGCAACAAATGGATATATGTAGGAAACAATGCAAGAATAGAAGTCAAAGGAATTGACACTTGCAAGCTCAACCTACGTGGTGGAGGCACCTTGTTTCTACATGATGTCCTGTACGCTCCTGAGATTCGACGGAATCTGGTTTCCGTTATTTGTCTTCTTGATTTAGGTTACAATGTAAATTTTTATAGCTGTTGTGTGGAACTTCGAATTAACTCTGTGTTAATTGGATATGGTTATGTAACAAATGGTTTTATGGTTCTTGATATAGAACCAAATAATAATAGTTGTTTTTCAAACATTGCTCTTACTAGTAATGTTGATGTTAATGATGAAACTTGGCATGCTAGATTGGGACATATAGGAAAAGAACGAATGAATAGATTAGCTAAGGAGGGCCTATTAGGCGCTCATGCTAAGATTAACTTGTCTATATGTGAGCATTGTCTTGCAGGAAAGACGACTAGAAAACCATTTGGTAAGGCTATTAGGGCTGAATCACTATTACAATTAATTCATTCGGATATTTGTGGTCCGATGAATATGAAGGCTAGAAATGAGAGTTCTTATTTCATTACATTTATCGATGACTTCACACGTTTTGGTCATGTGTATTTGATTTATCACAAATCTGAAGCATTGGATTGCTTTATTCGTTACTTGAACGAAGTTGAGAATCAATTGGAACGCAAGGTTAAAAAACCTTGCGCACTGACCGTGGAGGAGAATATTTGTCTGATCAGTTCAAGGCAATGTGTAATGAGAAAGGGATTATTAGAACTCCACAGCAAAATGGGGTTGCTGAAAGAAGAAATAGGACTCTTCTTGAAATGGTTAGGTCTATGATGGTGCAGGCTAATTTGCCAATCTCCTATTGGGGAGATGCATTATTAGTTGCGGCCTATATACTTAACAAAGTGCCTTCAAAGTCAGTTCCATCTACCCCACATGAACGTTGGACAGGCAGAAAGCCGGATTTGAGTAATCTGAGACCTTGGGGGTCAGCTGCCTATGTTCATGATAAGACTCACGAATATGGAAAATTAGGACCCAGAGGTAAGAAGTGTATCTTTATAAGGTACTCTGAGACTTCTAAGGGTTATGTTTTTATTGGTGAGCAACAAGATGGAACCATCTCTGAGATAGAGTCAAGAGATGCCACTTTTCTAGAAACTGAGTTCCCAACACGAGGTGAAGTTGATAAGACAATTCCTCTATATGAGATAGAGGAGGAGGATAATGTTCCTTTATCAACAAATCAGGAGATGCCTGAATCTAGTCAACCGAGTGGGAGTAATTTGCCACTGAATGAGTCAGTTTCTCAACAGTCTAACCTTCGAAGAAGTAGTCGTCAGATTATTCCTCGGAGAAGGTTTGATATTGAGAATGAGGCATTGATGGTTCTCCCAGTTGATGATGAGGAACCTCGAACAGTTGAGGAAGCTTTGAGAAGCTCAGTTAGAAAAGAATGGAAAATTGCAATGGATGAAGAAATGGAGTCAATGAGGAAGAATCAAGTTTGGGATTTAGTCGATCTTCCTCTGGGCCGAAGGGCTATTGGGAATAAGTGGATTCTCAAAGTAAAGAGGAAAGCAGATGGATTGATTAATCGATACAAAGCTCGATTAGTTGCAAAAGGATATATCCAAATGGAGGGTATTGACTTTGAAGAGACATTCTCCCTAGTTGTAAAGTTTGTGTCAATACGTGTCATCCTAGCTATAGTATCACACTATGACATGGAATTACATCAGATGGATGTAAAAACGGCTTTCCTTAATGGTAATCTTGATGAAGAAATCTATATGGTACAACCAGAAGGTTATGTTGCTGAAGGCCAAGAGAAAAGAATATGTAGACTTCGAAAGTCTATATATGGGCTAAAGCAAGCGTCAAGACAATGGAACATAAGATTTAATGAAGTAATATTATCTTATGGTTTCGAAATGATCAATGAGGATCATTGTGTTTACATAAGAAAGGAAAAAAGGAAAGCTTGTCATTTTATCATTATATGTTGATGATATGCTAATAGCTGGAAGTGACATAAAGAGTGTGATAGAAGTCAAAAGTTGGCTTTCATCACAATTTGACATAATAGATATGGGAGAAGTAGAATACATCTTAGGAGTGAAGATCGTTAAAGACCGATCAAAGAGGCTTTTGGGTTTGTCTCAAGAAGCTTATATCAGTAAGATGCTACAACACTTCAATATGTCAGATTGCAACATTGAACAGACGCCTATTGCGAAAGGTATTGTCTTGAGCAAAAGTATGTATCCCAAGACTCCTGAAGAAATAGCCGAAATGAAGAAGAAACCATATGTCAGTGCTATTGGTAGTTTAATGTACACTATGTTGTGTACTCGTCCCAATATAAGCTATGCTGTTGGCTTAGTTAGTCGTTTCCAGTCAAACCCAGGATCGAGACACTGGAAAGCGGTGAAGAGGATATTCAGATATCTTAAAGGAACAACTGATTATTGCCTCTGTTTCCAAGGATCAGATATGAGCCTTAGTGGCTACTCAGATGCAGATTGGGCTGGGGACCTTGATGACAGAAAATCCACATCTGCCTATGTCTTCTTGCTGAATGATGGCGTCATCTCATGGAACAGCAAGAAGCAGGCTTGTGTAGCCTTGTCGACAATGGAAGCTGAGTATGTGGCTTGTGCAGCGACTGTGCAAGGGGCTGTCTGGCTAAGAAGGTTCCTGAAGCATCTGAGGATTGCTGAGGATAGTGAGAGTCCTGTTACTGTGTACTGTGACAGTCAAGCTGCGATAGCTTTTTCCAAGAATCCCAAATATCACAGCAAAGGCAAGCATATAGAAATTAAGTATAATTTTATAAGGGATATTGTTGACAAGAAAAAGATTATTCTTGAGTACATCCCTACACGAAATATGCTTGCTGATCCTTTTACTAAACCATTGACTAAAGAGTCATTTCATGGGCATATGAAGTCTTTGGGACTTCGAAGAATGTAACAATTGTAAAGACATTTTGATAAATGAAAAATGTCATGATATATTCAGTGTATATGTCTTGGTTACATTCGAATAAAAGTCTCGATAAACATATTAGCAGATTGGGATTGGTCCACTCATATGGACAATCATCTCTATTTGTTAAGTACGAATAGAGGTAAGACCGTTGCTTATGGGACAACTTTTGTAGCTGTGAATAGAGACATACCCATAAGTTAAGGTCGCCTTGATATTTGTGTCAAGATGAGATCATTTGTGTAATGATTGGAGTAAATGCACCCACCATTTACTGAATCTGCTTGAAGCCAGATTAGAATTCATATGTTGAATTCAGGATTAGACATTGGGAATGTCTAGATCGAAATCTGTACGATGTTAAAATTGGGAAAAACATGCGCTCTTTTTGGTAAAGAGAATAACATCGTAGCATGTGATTCATACCACATGTGCTATGACGACAAGAAGGGTTGTAGGAGAATGGATCCCTGCTTCTCTACTATGTGAGACCCTTGAGATTATAAGTTAATCTCGATTTTACCCTAAGTGACTATTTAGCTGTCTACTTGAAGTTCTGATCAGTGTCTGCTACTTTAGCATGTTTCCTATTGACTATGGATGATTCGGTCTATGAAGCATAACTAGGAAAGCAACTGATTAAAATGAATGGATTCTAGCTAAAAAGGAAGATTAAGATTGATTTACATCTGCGACATTTATTCACTGGTACCGGTTACATTTTTAGTTCAGTACATAAAATGTAATTGTGAATAATTTGTTTGATTGGAGGTGTTGAACATGCTCTTGACATATGGTCAATATGAGGGATTAGAGATGTTCATGATGATGTAAATAATTTAATCTGGGGTAAAGGCAAGCCATTTATGTCTATGATTTGTTCTATGAACATTTATGTCTTTGATTTGTTCTATGGAGCAGCTAAGTAAGGTGTGACAATCTTCTTAGCAATTGAATGCTCACTGTGCTTGCTGTCGCACGAACCATTTTCCCTAATGTATGGAATGGATATTCTGATCTGGTCTTTGTGACTTGATCCTCATAAAGTCTATGTGACTTATTTGGTCTATGTGACTAAATTTTGCTCTGGTCTTCGTGACTTGATCCTCATAAAGTCTATGTGATTTATTTGGTCTATGTGACTAAATTTTGCTCTGGTCTTCGTGACTTGATCCTCATAAAGTCTATGTGACTTATTTGGTCTTTGTGACTAAATTTTGCTCTGGTCTTCGTGACATGATCACCTTGTAGTTTATGTGGCTAACATGATCTATGTGACCATTTGGATTGACTTGGACGAGTGGGAGATGTTGTGCGTTACACAAGAGACGAAAGGGTTCGTCCCTTTCGCTGCCGCAACGGCAGTTTGCTGGAAACGCCAAGGAGACGAAGGGGCGTCCTTTCCCCTTCGTCTTCCTCAGCCTTCTTATAAGAGGCGTCCAAGGCAATCAGAGAGACAGAGAGGTTGATGCGAAGGTGAACAGCGAGCGAGCGATCGAGGTGATCAGAGGAGCAGCGGAGGTAATCGTGTGTGAGCAAAGGGAGAACATCTGTAGATCGGGATTTGGCTCGTGAACCTTGAAGCGCTTTCCGGCAACTCCGTAATCGTGCTTCCGACAGCGGCAATTTCTTCATCGATTGGCGTCTTCAGTTGCAGTTCTTCGGGAGATCAATGTGAGTGTTTATGGTTTCCGCATTATTATTTTAATTACTTCGTTTTAGTTTTCATGCTCTCAAAACTACCAACAGTTACTACTGGTTGGTCAGTTAAAAATAATAGATATAACTCAGATGAATATTTATGGAATGAAATCCCAGCATTCACCCTCCATTTCTATATGGGCAATGTTAAATTGTTAAAATATGGTCAACTAAAATATACCTTTAAGATCATTATAAAAAAAGTATTCAAATAAAATTATCTCTCTCCATATTAATAATTAAAAAAATTAATATGCATCTCAATGAAAAATTCAAGGATAAACATATAAAATGATGGAGCCCACAAAAAATAAATATTTATCCTTAGAACTTTTTCTTAAAATTTTTTGATTGAATATATCATTGCTTAATAATTAATTATAACATAAAATTACATGTATTGTAATTCATTTTCTAACGGGCCGGACAGCAAAATGTACTATTTCTATACCCCTATCTCTTTTATATTAAAAACTTTGGAGGGGGCGGCTGCCATCGCCTCTAGCTCTGACCTCACTTGGAGTCGTTTCCGGACATGGTGGTGACACAGAACGAGAGCGGTAAATCTTCGACGGGCGGGGGAGGCGGTGGCGCCGTCATCGGGGAGCCGCTTTCTTAATTTTGGTTTATTTTCCTCAACCCGAGGATCAGATCAATCACGGAGCAACAATTCTGCTTCTCCAACAGAATTTGGATGGCAAATTTGTGTTTTTTTAATATCAAAAGCAATAGGAAATAAACAAATCAGTTACACCAAAAGAAAATGTTGCCCTAGATTAATCATTTTAAGTCACATCAGTGGACTTTTGGAAGCTCAACTCGTCCGCACACGTATAAGGATTATTAGTTCTAATACTAATGACTAACACATGATTTAAATTTAATAAATCAGTTACGTGCATGATAAATTACGCATACATCACTAATCTCTCGAGCTCACTGATAAACATAAGAAAAAACGACGTAGTCGATCACATCAAAAGGAAAGGAGTTTCAAGATAAATTTTAAACTAAAATAAATAATTACAATTATACTGTTATGACTTTCATAGCTGTAACCACAGGTTGATTTTATGTAAATAATTAAATATTACGATTAAATTATATTTTAGATGCTATTAAACTTTTAAATCGTATCGCAAACGTGGCGGTTTAACTTTCGAAGAGTAGTTAATAAATTTGAAAATACTTTTATATCAGACTGGAACGGCGGCAACGACAAACATAATTAGATTCTGTTTTAATTATTATAATCAGTATTAGCGTTTGAAATAGAAGCGTAATTAAATTAAGTCGCTTTGGGAGAAATAAAATTAATTCGAAAAGTTTTGGCGTGGACCCGTTAATGAAGGCAAAGTGCGTCTGCCTGTAACTCTATGGGACCTGAAAGATTCGGCTAATTGGGGAGCGGGTAGGAAGGTAGGTATTTGCGACAATAAAAGAGGATGAGAGAAAATGATGTGGGCTTCAACTCTCGGTCTTTGCATCCACTCCACATGAAACCCGAAGCAGGGAAGGGCAGCGGAGCGGAGAAAGGTGGTCGAGGAGGAGAAAGGTGCGATTTTTCGTCTTTTTCTGCGATTTTTTGTGCGCCTTATTGGTTTCAATTTCCGTGATTTCGGTTGGGAGATCGATCCGATTCCACTCGGAAGCTTCCTGAAACGAGGAGAGGATCACGTGTGGCGGCCGATCTCTTCCACTCCAATTCGTCTTCCCTGGTGTCCGTTGAAGAACTCGAGTGGATTGCAGTGTTTCCGTCGAGTTCTTCGGACGTGGATCGTCTCCGATTTTGATATTTTGGGGTCCTTGTTGTCCCGCTTTTGATATTTTGGGGTCCTTGTTGTTCCGCTTGTTGCTTTCGTCCCTTCTCCGGGTGATTTTTTCCCCTAGGAAATTGACAAGATTATATATTTTTTTCTTGTTGCAGATATAGTTTCTAAGGTGTTGGTTTGAGTTCTTCATTTCGAGTTAGGAAGTGCTATCGGATTGGTTTGCATGATTGTATCAGAGTTTTGTATCGCAGTGCATGTTTTGAAAAGAAATCGGTTGTTCACCATGAAGTGAGTTAGAGTGTTGTTGTTGATTCCTCATAAGATAGAAAAAAGGCTTCTTGAAGGGGGAGTTCGGGTCTTCTTCTCTTGAGTTGGACAGGGTTACTTGTCGTCATAAATTTTTGTAGGGAGTTTGACTGAGTGGCCTAAAGTTTCTCTTGGGGAAATCTGAATCAGAATTGGTTGCTTAGTGAAATTTTCAATCGTTTTGGCTAGCAACAAATGAACAAATCAGAATGAGAGGGCTAGGAAAGGCCATCGTCTATGGAACCCTTTGGTAAGAGGTTCCCTAATCTGTTAAAGTTAGCGAAATCCTGGATTACTTCAAAGACCGAGCCAGATTCAATTTCAAGGGCCTTTTGGATGCCTGATGATAGTTGTATGGTATGTTATGAATGTGATTCACAGTTCACAATTTTCAATCGCAGGCACCATTGCCGGAAGTGTGGGCGCATTTTCTGTGCTAAGTGCACCTCAAATTCTGTCCCTATAAATTTGTATGACTCGGAGAGTTTCCAGGAGGAAGGGGAGTTTATTCGTGTGTGCAATTTTTGCTTCAAGCAGCGGGAGGATGTGACCGCGTCAAGAAATGAAGCAGAACCACCAAACCCAATCCTTACTCCTTCCCTTTCAAATGCAAGTTTTGATAGCACAAAGTCCAGTGGTGCTGGTAACAGTAGCTTGTCAACAGCAGTTTCTTACACATACTCAGGTGGAGCTTACCAGCAAGTGTCCTCTGGTCCTGCTCTCAGTCCCAGCCATTCTGTTCAGTTGGAAAATTGCTTTGACAAACAAGACTTACTGATAGGAGAGGGTTGCATGGATTCCTTGGTTGACAAGGGCGACCATTCACCAACCCAATTCGAACTTTCCTTAAACAGGTGTGTTTATCTTTTTAATATCACTATCTCTATAGCAGCATGCTATTCACTTGCCAATGGAATTGATAATGTCTCATGATATTCATGCATGTCCATATGATAACTTTCTGCTTATGTCATTGTATGCCATAAAATCCTCATATCATTCAATTGTGATTGGACTTAGGGTCCTATCAGATTCTAAATATGGTTGCATATTAATCCACGAGATTAGAGCAGGTGGCTATATGCTCATCCGACTCAATTCGGCTCAAAATGAATTAAGTTAGATAAAATTGTACCTTTAACAAACACGTCATAATCCAAAAGGGGCTGCCACGTTGTTTTATTTTTAAGCTTGTTGAACTCGGAGGAACTGGCTGTAATTCATTATTTCTGAAATAGCCAAAGGGAAATACGCTACTTCTGCTATTATAAATAACTAAATTTTATTTAACCAAGACCTAACCTATGCAAATTGGTGCATAGATGAGTTAAAATTGTGCTACATTTAACAAGGCAATGTTATTAAAAAAAGGCCATCTTGTTGCTTGTTCAACCTGGTGAACTGAATGAACTTTACTTTTTGAAATAGCGAGTTGATGACTTGTGTATTGAGCAACCTAAGTGTAACTATAGTTTAACGTACATATATGAAGTCTAAATTAAAGAAAGTATTTTTTTTTTAATCTTTTGTTTCTTTTGATAAAGTAATACATGAACTTTGAAACAAACATGTTAATTTATCCAATACTTCTGGTTTCCACCTAGCTCTTGCTTTGGTGTTTTAATGATTCCACTTATTTATATCAACTTAAAATATTTATTAATTAATTAGTGTGCATTGAATTGAGGAATTATCCACGAGAGAATATGTGGAATCAACTTTCATGAACACATTGATTTTGTTTGAAAAGAGAAACAAAAAAAAAAAATCTAAAATCAAACTAAATAATTTAATAAATAATTATTAGAAGGTGTGCTAAGATTTAAATTTATTATTATTAGTCAATTATTGAATTTGATAATTAATTTGAGGAACAACTATATAAATTTTTATTAGAAGGCGTGTTATATAAAATTTATTTGCAAATTAGATGCCTTATATTAAAAAAATCCTGACTAGTTTAAAATTTGTAAATGATTCTAAATTTAGGTTTCTGTTGTAGACAAGTTTTGCTCATAAAATTATTTTGAATGATAGAACTTTGTCTACCCGACCCTACCTATGGCATAAGACTTGATTGTTGTTGTTGTTGATAGAACTTTGTCTACATTTTAATCACTGTCATCAGGATGTCATATTTTCTTCTTCCTGAAATTTTATGGCGTTCTTATTTATTGGAGATTCTCTATCTTCAAAGTTTTTTCGGAGAATTAAACTTAAATTTGTAGTTTTCCTCTGGTTATACAGGAGTGATGATGATGAAGATGATTATGGAACATGTCGGTGGGGTTCAGAAGAACAAACATATGTTAACTCTAATGAATTCTATGGGCCGCTTGAATTCAACGAATCTGGGAAGACCTGCGGATCACAGAAAGCTGCTGAAGGAAATATTGGTACACATGAAATCACTGTTCTGTTGCCTGACAACAGAAACTGCCAAACTCATTTAAGCACTGATAAGGTAGAAGAACATTGTACAGTAAATAATGTTGAATGTGATACTTCATCTTCCATATTTGGTGCGGATGCTACTGATGCAGAACCTATGGATTTTGAGAGCAATAAACAACTTTGGCTTCCTCCAGAGCCTGAAGATGAAGAAGATGAGAAAGAAGCTGTTTTATTTGATGAAGAAGAAGATGATACTGCAGGAGAGTGGCGCTATATGCGTTCATTAAATAGCTTTGGAAGTTTTGAACACAGAAATAGAGACCGATCCATTGAGGAACATAAGAAAGCCATGAAAAATGTTGTTGAAGGACACTTTAGGGCTTTGGTGGCTCAACTTCTTCAAGTTGAAAATTTACCTATTTCTGAAGAAGAAGACAAGAAAAACTGGCTAGATATACTAACCTCCTTGTCATGGGAAGCAGCAACACTTCTTAAACCAGACACTAGTAGTGGTGGAGGAATGGATCCTGGATTATATGTCAAGATTAAGTGCCTAGCTTGTGGGCATCGCAGTGATAGGTACGCTGATGTTCAATGCTTTGAAATGCTGATTAGACTTTTAGGGATCATTTGGTATGGAGGTTCGAATTTCTAGGAATATCTTTCACTAAAACATTATCCATTGAAATGTTATGCCCTTGAAATTTATTTCTAGCAAGATAATAAAATACATTTGGATATTATAGTGTAAGATGTGACCAAAACATTGTCTGTGAGTGCATAAAAAACTAAAATTTAACATTTCTCTATCTCTACTTTCTATTTTAATATGTATGAATGCTTTTATTAGTGTCTTTGGTTTGCAATTGCTTTGTTATGGAGTAGTTCTCTTGATTCTAGGATGTAGGTAGTAGACCTTTTGATATGTGAACATTTTTTCATTTAATCTACTGAGTTTGCTTGTTTCTTGTTTGATGAAATATATGTTTATGGTCCATATCTACCATATTAATATGAGCTTGATGCCAAAAGCATGAGATTCATATCCCATGAGGGTTTGGGGATGGACGACTAAAAGACCTAGATCTACATCAGTAGACAACTACATTAACAAAAGTAGAAAAATATAAATAGTTAGTTACTACTAATAACTGCTACACATCAATATTTAAAGTGTTTCTATTTAAAATATTCTCACCAATTCTCATGCCATGAGTATATACATATAGTCCATGATGGTTTTTTTAAGTTGACTTCACTAATAATTGCAAATGATCCTTCTCCATAATGGGATGTGCCCCTCATGATAATGAAATATAAATGGTGCACATTGTTGTCATAGGATCAGTTATCATGATTTTTGATTTGGTCTGTGTATTGCTGGATGTTTCCTTGATTCTTAACATAATTTTTTCCCTTGTTTTCTTTTAGTATGGTGGTGAAAGGAGTTGTGTGCAAGAAGAATGTGGCTAACCGACGCATGCTTTCAAGGATTGAGAAAGCTCGTTTTCTACTCCTTGGTGGAGCTCTTGAATATCAGCGAGTATCTAATTTGTTTTCTAGTATTGATACTCTGTTGCAGCAGGTTTGTTGGGCCGTTATTCTTGACATACATGTTTCATGTAGATGCTTAACTAGTATTTCATATTTCATAAATTATTCAGGAAATGGATCACTTAAAGATGGCAATTGCAAAGATAGATGCTCACCACCCCAATGTTCTTTTGGTTGAGAAATCAGTTTCACGTTTTGCTCAAGATTATCTTCTTGCTAAAAATATTTCACTTGTTTTGAATATCAAAAAGCCACTTCTAGAGCGTATAGCACGCTGCACTGGTGCTGAGATTGTCCCTTCAATTGATCGTCTTGATCGTCTTTCATCATCTCCTAAGCTAGGGCATTGTGACATCTTTCATGTGGAGAAATTCATTGAAGAACATGACAGTGCCTGTCAGGAGGGGAAGAAACCCATAAAAACATTGATGTTTTTTAGGGGATGCCCAAAACCCTTGGGGTGCACGGTAAGTGCTCAAGTTTCATGGTTTATTTCTTACTTTAGTTATTAAGTACATATAGTTGCAAACTCAAACATTATTGTTGACATTTTTATTGGGCCAACTCTTGAAGAAAGCAAACTCAAGAGCAATTGATTTTACTGGTTCTTTAATTTCTGCCCCCTTACTTTTTTTCCCCTTTTAATATGATGTTGCTTCCTCAAGTTATTTTATGTTTCTGAAGATAGCTTCATTGATGCTGATGTTTTCTCATTTGAGTTTTTGAGACACAAGGTCCTTAAAGATTTATCTGAGTATCCTTTTTTTGTTTTACAGATTTTACTTAAGGGTGCCAGTGGCGATGAGCTGAAGAAAGTCAAACATGTTCTTCAATATGGAGTTTTTGCAGCATATCATTTGGCATTGGAAACATCTTTTCTTGCTGATGAGGGGGCATCTCTTCCAGAACTTCCGTTGAAATCTCCCATTACTGTTGCACTTCCAGATAAACCCTCAATCATAAACCGATCTATATCCACAGTTCCTGGCTTCATAACCTCTCCAGCTGATAAGTCACAATCTAATAATCTTGTTCAAACTTCTGGTAAATCAGATTCCAATTTAGGAGCAGAAACTGGATCAGCGTTACCACTTTCTTCTGAATATAATATTTCTCAGACCAATTTGTCTCTCCCTAACTCTAACAGTACAGCTGTAAGTAGGCATGATCTTTTGGTTGACAGAGGCAACCAACTGAATAACATGGGAGAGCAACGCCTAACTCCTTTTGTTTCTTTGTCTCACCCAGTCCCAGATCCGAGATATTTCTTTGGCCATTCTGCATGTCATTCTGGAGAACAGAATAACACAGGCTTTTTAAGGGGTAATGAACCTGGATGCATGGAAATTCATAACGAAACAACTCTAATTCATCCATCCCAAACACCCAACTTTCACAAAAGCATAGGAACCTTAAAGGATGCTAGGGGGACAAACTGTGATGTGCAAAGAGATGACTTAAAAACTATAAAAATACAAGAAGATAATGTAAGAAATGATGACCTGATTACAAAGGAAGAATTCCCACCATCTCCATCAGATCATCAGAGCATTCTGGTTTCTCTATCTTCACGTTGTGTTTGGAAAGGTACTGTTTGTGAACGTTCACATCTATTCCGCTTCAAATATTATGGCAGTTTTGACAGGCCTCTTGGGAGATACTTACGAGACCACCTGTTTAATCAGGTTTCTATTTTTTATTTTGTTTTATTTCCTTTACATGTGTGTTTCCTAGAGTGATTTATCTGAAGTAGCTTTCTATTCTAACACCATGTACTTCAGAGTTACAAGTGTCGCACCTGTGAGATGCCATCAGAAGCTCATATATATTGTTATACTCATCGCCAAGGTAGTCTGACAATATCAGTTCAAAAGCTTGAAGAATTTGTTTTACCAGGAGCACATGACGGCAAGATATGGATGTGGCATAGGTGCCTACGTTGCCCACGAGCTAATGGACTACCTCCTGCCAGTCCAAGAGTTGTAATGTCTGATGCTGCTTGGGGTTTGTCTTTTGGTAAATTTTTGGAGCTTAGCTTTTCAAATCATGCCGCTGCAAGTAGAGTAGCTAGCTGTGGTCATTCACTACACAGGGATTGTCTACGATTTTACGGGTACTTTTCTTTTACCTTTATTTTCTTTTAACACTTGAAAAGATAATTTGTACTGTTCTTGTTCATCATTGATGTTTGTCCCTACATGACCAGATATGGGGAAATGGTTGCTTGCTTCAAATATGCACCGATCAATGTACACTCTGTCTATTTGCCACCTTCGATTCTGGACTTTAACTACCAGCATCAAGATTGGGTGCAAGAAGAAGCAGATAAGGTCTCATTTAACTACCAGCACTAATGGTTAGTGCAGAATTATTCAACACTATTGGTGGTTAACTTAATTATTTTATATAATTTGACAGCTGAGTGATATTGCACTTGATTTCTTCACTCAAGTGCAAAAAACACTGCACCAACTTGAAGAGAAAATGTTTGACGTTGGTTCTCATGATGGAAACATTAAAGTCCTTGAAGGGATTTTGAAGAAAGAGAAAGAAGAGTTTGAGGTGAGGAAACATAATTACTGCCTCTTTTCTTTTATATAATTTTCCATGTCTTCATGCAATGACTTCTTTCTCATATGGATGAGGATATCTGCTACTTTACTGGTTTCAGGAATCTATTCGGACAGTATCTAAACAGGAGGAAACAGATGTGCAGCCGTTTGTTGATATTCTTGAAATTAACAAGTTGCAAAGGAAATTGCTGTTCCTGTCCTATGTATGGGATAAACGAATAAAATTTGCTGCTACTGCATGTAGTAAAGGTTTGCCGATCAGGAATAAAGAGGATCTAGCTCCTAGGGTAGGAAGGAGCTTCACAAAGTCAGACTCTTCAGTTTCTATAGCCTCTGCTGAATCCCATAATGGGAGCGGAAGTAAAGATGAAAATGATCAATGTAAGCAACCTTCAGATCGTGAGAAACTAGATTTAGAACATGAGAGCGCCAAAGTTCTCTCTACTAGCACAAGTGCAAGCGATGAGAATGATTCTCTAGAATTGAATGTTGGTCCATGTAAGGTTGTTTCTGATGGGCAATTTCCTGTCATGGATGAGCTCTCTAACACCTTGGATGCAAAGTGGATAGGTGACAATGGCCCTACATTAGTTGATTCAAGCAAATTGAATCCAGAAGACCTAGATGAAACAACTCATGTGATTTCATCTTCCAAAAATTTTGAAGAAAGCTGTCACATTGATTCAAATTCAACAGCATCTTCAAATACTTCTAGAGCAGGGCCATCAGGCGACCATGCTGAAGATGCATCTGTCTGTATCATGACATCTATATCGGACCTCTATGCTTCTTTCAACAAGGATATTGATGGTGCCCTTGGTGCATATCATCCTGAAAATATACATATATTTAAGGAGTTATTGCAGAAGGGATGGGGAAGTCTGTTTCTTCCCCTTGGCGTTAATGATACTGTCATTCCAATATATGATGATGAACCAACAAGCGTCATAGCTTATGCTCTTGTTTGTGCTGATTACCAATCTCAAATATCTGATGAGCCTGAGAAGCTAAGAGATGGCAGGGAGTCTCCAATTTCTTTTACCACCAAGGATTATGGAAACTCTTACATCTTTCAATCATTTGATGATATTCCTTTTGAAAGTTTTAAGAGTTTCGGGTCCATTGATGACAGCACCTTGTCGATATCGGTTAGCAAGGGTCCCCTGACCGTAGATCCACTTGCATCCACCAAATCAATGCATGTTAGGGTCTCTTTTGCAACAAGGTATAGTGTGACATGCTACTATGCAAGACAGTTTAAAGCATTAAGGAGAATTTGCTGCCCATCTGAACTAGACTTTATAAGGTCTCTTAGTCGATGCAAAAAATGGGGCGCACAAGGTGGGAAGAGCAATGTCTTTTTTGCTAAGTCTCTGGATGATAGATTCATTATAAAGCAGGTTACCAAGACTGAATTAGAATCATTTATTAAATTTGCCCCAGAGTATTTCAAGTATCTAACTGAATCCATAAGAACTGGGAGTCCAACATGTTTGGCAAAGATTCTCGGCATTTATCAGGTATCTAATCCTTTCATCCTTTTTTCATATCTGATTTTCCATATCCTCTTACTGAAGCTGGTGGCAGTGCACCAAAAATCCTAATCTGTCTAAAATTTGTCCTCTTATGCTTCTTAGATTGCTTTAGGGGGAAAAAGTGTGCCTCTTCACTATATCAATCACACTTCTTAACTATTGACATCACACTTTTTGAAGCATAAACTGAAAGCATCAGATTTGCTCTTATTAATCCCTCACTAAAACAGCCTCCTTTATTTTGTATGCTAACATGAACATGACCACCAATCTGGATAGATCTTTTTCTTATTAACCATTTTCATGTGCAAGCAGTACTTTATCCTTTTCTAAGACAAACATTTTCTTTTTATTGTAATATAAGGTTGTAGTCAAAAGCTCGAAGGGCGGAAAAGAAACTAAGATGGATGTTCTTGTAATGGAGAACCTTTTATATGGAAGGAGCGTCAAGTGGTTGTATGACCTTAAAGGATCTTCCAGGTCTCGATATAATGCAGATTCAAGCGGTAACAATAAGGTGCTGCTTGATCAAAATTTGATCGAGGCAATGCCTACTTCTCCAATTTTTGTTGGAAACAAAGCAAAGAGACTTCTGGAAAGAGCAGTGTGGAATGACACTGCATTTCTTGCGGTAAGTACTGTTTTTATAGGCCTGCTCCTTACATTACAAATATTGTCCAGGAAACAGGTCCTTTATGAACACACCAATTTCTGCAAATTATTGGAATTGTGAAGTATAAATCTTATATCTACTTGGACGGGGTAAAAACTGAGAAAGTAAATGATGACTAGTTCCCACATGAATGCATTCTCTCTGCTGAAAAAAATTTACAATTTGGAGAAAGCCTACTTCTCCAACCTATACAATATTTTTCTTAACTCAGATTATATGATAATTGTTTGTCAACTACTAAGAATACTAAAGTGATCGAAACTGCTAACATTGAATGCTCCCCATCCTTTCTAATTCCTTCTGTTTTCCCAACTCTTTTGTTGACATTTTTCATGTTTTCTTGTAGTCCGTTGATGTGATGGATTACTCTTTGCTCGTGGGGGTGGATGAGAACAAGCATGAGCTGGTTCTTGGGATCATTGATTTTATGCGGCAATATACGTGGGACAAGCACCTCGAGACATGGGTGAAAGCTTCGGGGATTCTGGGAGGACCCAAAGACGCATCTCCTACTGTGATCTCACCCAAGCAGTACAAAAAAAGATTCAGAAAAGCAATGTCAGCGTACTTCATTGTGGTTCCGGATCAATGGTCACCACCCACCATTATACCAAGTCAATCACAGTCTGACCTTGGCCAAGATGATCAACTAGCTGCCTCACCAAATTAATAAAATGCCAATGCCAACATATTTTTAAGGTTTGAAATGGCTACACTGATCCTACCATGACACCAAGCTGGTTGCAGCCAGCCCGATCCATCTTTGCCAAGTGAACCCGCTTTGCTGCTCTCCGCATCATGCTGTTCATGTGAATGCCATCAAAATGTACAGTGGGTGATTGCTCACATTTTTGTGTCATTTCACACCAAATCTACCCTCATATATAAAGTCTTATAGTGTTCTTAGATTTCTGCCTCTCTCCTTGTTTTCTCTACACATGCCCCATTTATTTGTCTAAGGTATGAAACATGGATGGTGGTCTCCAAATCCATAAACTTACTCTTTGTCTGCCATTTATTTGTTTTTGTGTCCATGAACTCGATTGTCGGAGGGCAGTAGTGTATGTGATACTGGAAGTAGAGGCAGCACTAGAATAAAATGTACATTTCAGCCATCACAATCAATCTGATTGCATGTATTTCAAGAGCCCAGATCATAGTGATGGAATAATCTTTTTTCTTGTTGCAACAATAACATTTATTGGCAATTAAGTTGATTAGTGGTCACTTTAAGCAACTAATGAATTAATTAATCATACTATCTTCATGATTTGTGCTCTGTATGTGATGTAAAGTAATATATTTTTACCGAAATAATCTGGATCAATCGAGAAGATGATGGAAACTTTATGATTTATAAAATTGAAATTCTCTGAAATTGTCACACTTTAATCAAATCGATTTTTATTTTTAATTCAAATTGGATATGTATTGTCCCACCAATTGAATTGAAGTGATTTGAGAAGCAAAGTTGCTCAAGTTGCATTGTCCTTGTTGATAAGAAAAGGACATTCTTTCTTTTTCTTTAGTGGCTATGGTACATTGCATCCAGAGGAACACTGTCTTCTTCTTCTACATGGAAAGCTTTTGAAATCATAATAGCCCTACCAATCGAACCGATTCATTAGTAACCAAAGGCCATCGATTGGTCTTATTCGATTAAGCTAATCGAGTTAATTGAGACAACCAACTACTCCCATATTTAAAGAGTTGTCTTATTCTTCTTCTTCAATTGAGTTAATTTAGAGAGTATACCTATTGATTTAGTAGATTTAATAAAAGGAAATGACAATGATAACATAAATAAAAATATTTGTTTAGAAATAATGCAAATGGATTAGTAATGTTTTATGCAATACAAATAATTAAATTTAATCATCTTATATATACATAATTAACATCTTAAATTATAAAGATGTCCCAAAATCTAACACATATCCTTTCCACAGCAAGACAAATCTAATACATCCACCAAATTAGATATCAATCCATCCTTGATGTTGACTTTTCTATTTCTATAAGTCAAATCATAATTTCAAAATAAAAAATCGATCAAACGTGTTGTCTCGAAGCACTGAATGTGCTTCATGTAATTTAATTACTGAGTTTTGTCCCCGGGTATGCTACTATGGAAGGGTATTTAAGTTGTCATTTAGATATCCTCAGTTCTATCCCTAATTATAATATATTTATAGAAATTTTTTCTCCAAATGAGACGCGCAACCAAAGGATGGTGGACTTCTGGGCTGGTCACCGCGCTCGCTTCCCAATTTATCTTAATGGTGGTAGAAAACTTCCGTAAGATCGGGTCGATCACGTATGAATAGCCAATGAGGCTATTTATCTCTATATATATCTATATATCTTCGTGTGTAGATTCGTCCGGACTTAACTCGAGGCGCTTGGAATTGATCTAGGCATCTGTGGATAACATGACCCAGACACTTGGAATGAATCTAGGTGCCTCGACTCATTTGGTATTTATTTATATTTTTTGTTTTATTTTATGGTATATTATATATATTTAGGGTTCAAAATTTTAAGATTTAAGAGTTGGGCTATAATAGGTTTAAATCAATAAGATTTTCCTTCTAGGATTCAAGCTTCCTTCTTATGTTATAATGTTTAAGATTAAAAAATTTAAATGTTCATGGGGTATATTATATGTATTTAGAGTTTAAGATTTTAGAATTTAGAGGGTGGGTTATAATGAGTTTAAGCTAATAAGATTTTCTTCTAGGGTTTAGGCTTTCCTCTTGGATTATAATATTTAAAATAAAATCTTTTAGGTACTCACGGGATATAATATATGTATTTAGGAGATTTGAATTTTTTTATTTTTAAAAATAAAAAATTAAAATAAAATAAAAAGAATCGAGACGTCTGAATTTAATCCAGGCGCCTCGACCAAATTTAGTATTAATTGATGATGCATCTTTAACGGATAAGGGGATAAACTTCTTCGGTGAACAATTTGATTGTTTCTATAGTAAAATTCTATTGGTGTAGTTGGCACCAATGATCAGACCTAAGTTTTGATGAATGCCAAATGGATTAAAGTTAGGTCTGTTGTGATCTAACCTTTCTACCAAGTGTGTAGGACTTGACGAGTCTAACATCAGGCTAAAATCTAGTTAGATCTAGAGGACTTGATAGTTGGTATAGAAGTCTAGATAGGTCAAGAAGTGACCTATATCTAGCGAAAAGTCTAGCTGAGTCCATAGGACCTAACAATTGACCAAAGTCCAGTTGGATCTGTGAACCTAACAACTGGCGAGAATACCTGGTGGGTCATAAGGGAGTTAAGAGATTTTGCGTGCTAAGTAAGGTAAGTCTAGGGATGGCAATGGGGCGAGTTTAAACCCGACCCCTTATTAAACTCACCCTATTCAGGGCAGGTTGAAACCAGGTCAAACGGGTTATGGGGCGGGTCTAAACTTATTGACCTGGTTTAGAAGTGTGTTCAGGGTGGGTTACGGGTTTCAATGAACCCTCCCCGAACCCATCACACACACACACACTGATCCTGTCCAAAAGCGGGAAGGTGGAAAACTAGGGATGTGGCGGCTTTGCTGACTGATTGTAGATCTCGTTCCGCTCTACAAAATAATTAACATCAGTGCCGAGCTATGGAAGGGGTCCCAGCGTTGGCCCTCTGACGCTCAAGTCAGTCACCGGAACTGTAGAAGAAGTGGAGCAACAGTAGAATTAGGGCAAAACAGTAATCACTCATACCTCCGTCGGTGATAGACCCCCTTTATATAGAGCCCTGGTAGGCGACGTGCATGCTTCTCGAGGCATGGACACATTCTCCAATATGTCCTATGAAAGGATCGTCAGGAAAGTACCTCCGACACCATACCTTAACAGGATATGCATATCCTTGACAAAACAGTAGAAACTTTCGCTGTACAATTCGTTTGTCGACTATGCCTCGTGTCAGCGGCACTATCTGTTAGGATGTATACTAAAAGCCTAGCTTTTGGTATAAATATTTATCTAGAAATAAGAATCAAATTGGTCAAAAGTCTACATTTATGATAAATGTAGTTGTTCAATTAATTTATATTGTATATAACATGGTGTGTGAAGTCACACACAGAGGATCATGTTATCGGTACCTTATAAATTATAAACAGTAGCTCACGACCAAGATGGAAAGGAACAAACCATTGGAAGGTCGTAGTGTAATTAAGTATTAGTTTATCTTAACTATATAATTACACTAGTACACTTAGAGTGTATTGAGTAGGACCATTAGAGGTCATTTCTTTTTATACTAACTTTATAAAGGAACAAAGACCTCAGTTATTATGGAATTGTGTGCTCTTAATCCTAATATAATAACAAACACATATATTTGATATTTATTTCTTTAATTTATCAATGGGTGAGATTTAGTTCGATAAATCAATAAGCCCGATAAGTTGGGAAATAATATCACTTATAGTGTGTGTTGTTGATTATAGAAGGAAACTGTGTCCTAGTGATCTAGGTTGATAATGTCTCCAAGAGGAGCTCATAAGGATTGTCATGTTAAACCCTGCAGGTGAACTTAGTACGACATGACGATAAGGTTGAGTGGTACTACTCTTGGACTAAGATATTAATTAAGTGAGTTGTCAGTAACTCATTTAATTAGTGGGCATTCGATATCTTAAACACAGGGAGACTAACACACTCATAATAAGAAGGAGCCCAAAATGTAATTTGGGATTGGTGCGGTAGTTCAATAATAGTTCTTTAGTGGAATGAATTATTATTGATGGAATTAAGTTATGTGTTCGGGGCGAACACGGGAAGCTTAATTTCATTGGGAGATCAAAACCAATTCCTCCTCTCGGTCCCTATCGTAGCCTCTTGTATATAGAGATTTATACCCACCACATACCCACCTTCTTACCCACTCTTTGGTGGTCAGCCAAGCTAGCTTGGAACCCAAGCTAGGGCCGCCCAAGACCCAAAGGTTGAGCCAAGTTAATTGGCCGGCCATAGCTTGGAGCCCAAGCTTGATTGGCCGGCCATATTAAAAGGGAATTTATTTTTAATTAAAATTATTTCTTATGCGGATATCATGGTTTTAAAAGAGAGTTTAAAATTTAAATCTTTCCTTTTATAGCTTTCTACAAAAGATTAAGAAAAGATTTGAAATCTTTCCTTATTTGTAGATTGAAAGGAAATTTTAATTTTGAGAAAACTTTCCTTTTTTAACCATGTTCATGATTTAAAAGAGAGTTTAAAAATTAAATATTCTCTTTTATAAGTTTCTACAAAAGATTAAAAAAAAATTTGATATCTTTCCTTATTTGTAGATTGAAAGGAGATTTTAATTTTTAGAGATAACTTTCCTTTTTGAAAATCATCCACGTGTTTAAAAGAAAGATTTTAATTTATAAAATTTCCTTTTTATAATCCACCATGAAGGGAAAAATTATTGGATAAATTTTTTATAAATTTTCGGAAACAAATTAGGAAGTTTTAATTTTTGTGTTAATTAAAACTCTCCTTGTTTTATTTTTAAAAGTGGCCGACCATTATAAATTGAGAAAAGAAAATTATTTTTAATTAAATAAATTTTCCTTTTCATGGCAAAAGAATTAAGGAAGTTTTTATTAAAATTTTCTTATTTGCCAAGACCAAGGATTATAAAAGAGGGGGTAGAGGTGCCTTTAGGGGAATAACTCTATTTATTTTTCTCCTTGGGTGTGGCCAGCCCCTCCTCTTTCTCTCTTCTCTATCTTGTGGCCGAACCTCATCTCATCCTTAGAGTCCTTGTGGTAGCCGGATCTTGCTTGGAGAAGAAGGAGAGAAAATGAGGCGATATTTCTAGCATCCCTTGGAGCTTGGTGGTGGCCGAACCTCTTCATCTTTGGAGGAGCTCTTGGTGGCCGAAACCTAGAAGGAAGAAGAAGGTGCTTGGTGGTTCTCATCTCGGAAGATCGTTGTCCACACAACGTCCGAGGTTAGAAGAGGAATACGGTAAAAGATCAAGAGGTTATTTTGCTTACAAAGAAAGGTATAACTAGTAATTATTTTTCGCATCATACTAGTTTTCTTTGTATAGTTATTTATGGAAATACCAAACACAAGAGGCATATGATTCTAGAGTTTTCGAAATAGTTTTTTCGAGTTTGTGTTTTTTTTTTCGAATTTGTGATTCGATTGTTCTTTTTGGTTAACCTAGAGTTATTTAAGGAAATAAATATTAGCTTTCCTTAAAAGGCTTTGCCTAGGCGGTGGTGGTTGCTCCCATATCCAAGAAGGCCATGTGCCTCGCCATGCAGTCTTGGAAGCCAATTTTGGAAATTAATATTTATGGAATTAATAACTTAGGTAGATTTGAATCAATAGTGTTAAGTTCTGCTTGCGATTCAAATCTAAACCATTAAGAACAGATAAGTTAAATTTGAAATCAATGATGTTAAGTTCCATATGCGATTCCTAATTTAACTTCTAAAGAACACAATAGGTTATTTAAGGAAAGATTCGACACTTGTATAAAAAATTTTTGTACAGTGGAACCGGTACAATTTTCTTAGGACTAACCAACAATTGGTATCAGAGCTAGGGTTTGCCTCTGTGTGTTTGGTTTTCAAATTAGGTTATGCACATGTTATACATAATTTAGGCAGGATAATAGTAGGATGTGCTAACTTTGTGGTTGCAGGCTCCAACTATTATGGCTTATAGATGTTGTGTGTGATTGGACCCTTGGACATGTCAAGGGCATTATTTTGTTTGTGCATGTTTGTATGTAACTAATACAGCAGGAGTTGTATTAGCCCTAGGATTTTAGAATTTTATTTTTGATCTAGATTACATGTACATTCCCTCGTGGAATATAGGATCGATATATGTAAAATTCTATTTTTGTCGCAGTTTGGATTCTTGTGAGGTGTGGTACTTTTGGAGCACCAGAGGCGCAGCGAAATAAGAAGCAAGATGGATGCGACAACTCGACCCGATGGCGGTGGCTAAAGATGGCAGCAGCTAGGGTTGGAGCACATGGAGGACAGTAACAGGAAAAGACCATAATAGTTGGAAAATAATTTCCATATTTATTGCTTTATTTACTGTGATGTGTGTGTATGCATGTGATGTATGCTAGGATAACTTAAAATTCCTCACTTTAAATAACTAAGTGGGAGAGAGATTTATTTTAATAAATTCCACGGTCTCCATTACTGGTTTGTAAGTGAGGCAAACAAACTTGCGCGTTGGCTCTGAGTGCCTTCCTCCATACCGGATGCGTTTGTTTGCGGATCACTAGATCAAACTTCCATTTAGGATGACTATAGGAAATTAATTAAGAGCGTGTGATCTTCTCCATCGAAAGGGGCATAATCTTATTAATAGACTTAGTGTCAAGTAATGGTATACACTTAGATACGTCTAATAGTATCCTCCCCATCGGAGTCACTGCTATTATTTATGTGACCGAAGAAAACCAACTATTAATTTGTCATAAAGATAAGTTGACAAGATAATAAAATTAAAACTCCCTCTTACAAATGTTGAGATTTTGTATACGTCCACACTATCGTGACATACAAAAATTCATGATGTATGAGATAATTTTATTTGTCAGTTTGACAAGGAAATAAAATTAATGGGAAAACCCCCTCTAACAAATGTTTGGTTTTGTATACGTCCACACTATCGTGGCATACAAAATTCACGGTGTTTGAGGTAATTTTATTTGTCATAAAGACTTATTGACAAGATAATTAATGGGTAAAATCCTCCTCTTACAAATGTTCAATTTTGTATACGTCCACACTATCGTGGCATGCAAAATTCACGGTGTTTGAGGTGTTGGTGAATTTAAATAGTATTGTTTAAGGAATCAATGTTATTTTAAATTCAAAAGTTTTGACCAAATATTTGATCAAAGATAGATCAACTATTAATTTTATTTGTCATAAAGTAAAGTTGACGAGATAATAAAATTAATGGATAAAATCTCCTTTTTTGATTTTGTATACGTCCACACTATTGTGGCATACAAAATTCATGGGGATTTTAAGGTGTTGGTCTTGACCAAATATTTTTATGATTCTTAGGATTTAAAATGTTTGACAATCCCTTAGTTGTTATACTATAGAATAGACTTAGTAGTCCCAATTGTAATGATTGAAAATAGGACTTGGACATTTAGGTAGATTGTCCTCTTAGAACTAAGAATAAAATATGTGTATTTCATTCATTAGTTAATACATGATTAGTGGTGTTATCTACCGGTACCTGGTGTGTAGATACGAGAGCCACTGATCATGTCTTCAATTCATTGCAGAGGTTCCAGGAAATCCGATAACTATATGAAGGGGAAGTCACCGTCTACATGGGCACTCTGCAAAAGTGGTAGCTGTTGCAGTGGGAGATGCTTATCCTCTGATAGGAATAAAATATAGATTTTAAGAAATTATCTTTACGTACCAAGTTTAGAAAGAATTTGATTTCGGTTTCTAAACTAATCAAAGAATAGATATTCTATCTATTTTGATAACAAACTTGTTATCAAGAAAATAGGAAAGATATATGTTCTGGTACGTTGGTTGACAATTTATAAATCCAATAACTCCCACAATGCAATAAATGGAAATTAGTAACACATCTTCTAACTTTAATAAGGAAAAGGAACCTTCGGAAATGAACCAATCACATCCTTGGCAGTCTAAGGCTAGGTTATATTAACTTGAGTAGGATTCAAAGGATAAAAACCAATGAACTCTTAGGTTCATTGGTAGTGGAAATCTTTCCAATCCTGCGGGTCTTACTTGGAAGGAAAAATAACCAAGAAGTTTTTAAAGTCTAAGGGGTATAGAGCCGAGGATATGTTGGAATTGGTTTATTCTGATTTGTGTTGTCCTATGACTATCCAGACAAGAGGAAGGTTCAAAAATTTTGTCTATTTTATAGACAACTATTTGAGATATAGATACATTTACTTGATGCACCGCAAGACTAAGTGCTTTGATTAGTTCAAAGAGTACAAGGCTGATACGGAGAAACATCAAAGTAAAAGTATCAAGTCACTATGGTAAGATCATAGTGGCAAATACCTCTTGGGAGAATTTAAGAGTCACTTATCAGAAGTAGGGATTCAATCCCAACTAACTACATCTGGTACACCCCAACAGAATGGTGTAGTAGTAAGAAGGTATAGGACTCTTATGGAAAAGATTAGATCGATGATGAGTTATTCAAAATTACCAAATTCGTTTTAAAGGATATACAATGGAAACGGAAGTGAACGTAGTACCTTCTAAGTCAACTCTCTACTCTCATAGAATTGCAGAATAGGCGTAAGCCTAATCTGAAGCATATTCGGATTTGGGTGGTCTAGCACATGAGAGACACTGATAAGTTGGGCAGGAGTTCACTTGTTTGTGAGTTATCCTAGAGAAACAAAAGGAGATTTATAGTCCTCAAAATCGGAAGGTCATTGTTAGTACCAATGCCCGATTTTAGAAAAGGACTATACAATGAACCACAAGCCCATAAGTAAAATTGTTCTTAAAGAAATGACATGTCTAATCTAGTACCAACTGTACAAGATGAAATATCACAATAAACTGCAACACGTATCACAATTGATACACAAACAGTGCCTCGTCGTAGTGGGAGGGTTGTTAGGCAACCTAAAAGATTCATGTTTTGGAAGAGTTTTTGGACTTGATCCTTGGTAGACATTAACCTGATCCCCGGACATATGACGAAGCACTCCAAGATAAAGATGCAGCATCTTTGCAAAGAATAAAGAATTAGAATATATGTATTCTAATAGAGTCTGGGAGCTTATAAAATCACCAAATGGTGTAAAAGTCATTGGGTGAAAATAAGTCTACAATAGGAAAAGAGGGATAGACAGGAAAGTAGAAACTTTCAAAGCAAGGCTTGTTGAAAAAGGAAACTTTTCATCAGTAGCCATGCTTAAGTCTATTTGGATTCTTTTAGCTATGAGATTTAGCAAGTGGATGTCATGACATATTTCCTTAATGGAAATCTTGAAGAAAACATCCATATATAGCAACCAGAAGGGTTCATTGCAAAGAGCATCTTGTATGTAAGCTCAATCTGTCTATGGACTGAAGTAAAGCTTCAAGGTCTTGTAACATCCGGTTTAATAAAGTAATCCAGACCTATGGATTTATTTTATAATCGAATGAGTTTTGTGTATACAAGAAGTGTGATGAAAACGTGATGGTATTTCTTGTACTATACGTAGATAACATTTTTGGTAGTTGAAAATAATATCAAAGTGTTGTCAGAAGTAAGGGTATGGTTGTCCAAACAATTCGATATGAAGGACTTGGGAGAATGCATATATTCATGGGATCAAAGGGATCGCAAGAAAAGAATATATTTTACTTATCCCAAGCTTCATATATCGAAACAATCCTTGCTCGTTTTAAGCATGCAAAACTCCAAGAAAGGTTTCTTACCTTTTCAGCATGGAGTAGCTTTATCTAAAGAGATATCTCCGAAGATATCAAAGGAAATAGAGGAAATAAAGGCAGTTCCTTATGCTTCGGCTATCAGAAGCCTAATGTATGCTATGCACGAGATCAGAAATCTGTTTTGCCAAGGGCATAGTTAGCAATATCAAAGTAACCCTGGACAAAGACATTGGACTGTGGTAAAGCATATATTGAAGTACCTTAGAGGCATTTGAGATTATATGCTAGCTTACAAGACAGATAATTTGGTCTCTGTGGGTTGCACGGATTTTGACTTCCAATAGGATAGGGACAATAGTAAGTCGACCTCGGGGTTTTGTGTTTACTTTAGGAGGTGAAGTCATAACTATGGAAGAGTGATAAGCAAAGGTGCTTTTTCAGACTCCACCATAGAAGCTGAGTAAGTGGCAGCCTTTGAGGCAGTCATAGAAGCTGTATGGCTCAGATACTTCATGATGGACTTAGACATGTTTTGTGGTTTGCCCAAAAATTATTACAATGTATTGTAATAATAGTGGCGCAGTAGCAAACTCGAAGAAACCATAAGTCCATAAGGCAAGTAAACACAATAGAGCGCAAGTACCACTCAATACGAGACATCGTATAACGAGGAGAAGTTGTTGCCGCCTAGATTACATCAGGTGATGACTTGTAGATCGTTTCACTAAGATCCTTAAGGCAAGAGCTTTTGATGGGCATGATGAAGGGTTGGGAATCAGATGTATGGCAGCAGATATGGCAGCTTAGTCTTTTAGTATAAGTGGGAGATTGTTAGGATGTATACTAAAAGCCTAGCTTTTGGTATAAATATTTATCTAGAAATAAGAATCACATTGGTCAAAAGTCTACATTTATGATAAATGTAGTTGTTTAATTAATTTATATTGTAGATAACATGGTGTGTGGAGTCACACACAGAGGATCATGTTATCAGTACCTTATAAATTATAAACAGTAGCTCACGACCAAGATGGAAAGGAACAAACCATTGGAAGGTCGTAGTATAATTAGGTATTAGTTTATCTTAACTATATAATTACACTAGTACACTTAGAGTGTATTGAGTAAGACCATTAGAGGTCATTTCTGTTGGACCCCGTGGTGTTTTGATGTGATCAACCAAGTTGGTTAGGTCCTACTTTGTGTTTGATCCCTGTGTCTGAGTGTGCATGAGCTTAGGAGCACAGGAAGTTGAGCGGAAGACGCAGTTAGCGAGAAGGACGGCACGGGAAGGGAGCCGACGAGCTCGGTGCGTCCGAAGGACGAGAGAGCTGCGGAAGAGTACTCCAGTGGACGTGAAGAGCGTGCGCGGCATTCGAGAGACGTTAAGCCGGGACAGAAGGCTGCTCGAGGAGAAGGCCGGGAATTGGGTTCGGGTGAGCCCTATTCCGGTTGGCCGGAATCACCCAAAAGAACGGAGCATCGGAAGCCCACGCAAAGGAGCTGGAAAAAGGAGTTGTGCTGGAAAATCCAGCTCAAGGCGCCTTCAACAGTCTTGAAGGCGCCTTTAAGGCTTGTTCAAGGCGCCTTCAACAGTCAAAGTTGACCGTTTGCGCAGCGGATAAAGTTTTATCCGCTGACCGAGCTGGAGGCGCCTTGAACCCAGTTGGAGGCACCTTGGACTCTCAGGATAAGATTTCCAGGACCTATATAAAGGCCCCTGGAGCTAGGAAAGAAATTACAACTCAAGCAATCAACTGTATACTTTTTCCTAGCAATAGTTCTAAGCTTCCAAAGTGTAAAAGGTTTCTCCGCCTTCAGCAAAGGAGATTTTTCTACTGAGTTTTTTCTACTGCCCTGGATTAACAACCTCCTTGGTTGTAACCAGGTTAAATCCTGTCTACTACTTAATTTCTATTTCCTTGCTTGTTTTAATTTTACTATTGCTTTTCTGAGTTGAAATCCGAGGAGGGTATAGTTAATTTTTGTTTACGGTAATTCACCCCCTCTTGCCGGCCTCCGCTGCACCTACAATTAGTATCAGAGACTGATCGCCTCAGAAGGACTAACCGCCAACTGAAGCACTACGATCAAGTCGATGGCCGGAGCGAACATCCATCCCCCGAAGTTCGACGGAGACTTCGCCACATGGAAGCGTAAAATGGAGGTATTTTTGAAACGGATTTTGATATTCTTATTACAATAAAATATGGTTTTGCAGCGCCAAAAGATAAAGAAGAAAACACGTGGAGCAAGAAGGAGCAAGCCGATTTCGTCGCCAACGGAAAAGCTGAATTCCACCTCCTCAGCGTTCTGCCACCTCAGGAGGTAAGTCGGATCGGAAGCTACGACTCAGCGAAAGATCTCTGGGAGAAATTCCTGGAGCTTCACGAAGGTATTTCTAAAACGAAGCTGGCGCGACGCGACATCCTCCGGACACAACTAACAAACCTCCGGATGAACAACGGCGAGAAGGTAGCGCAACTCCAAGCGAGAATCAAGAAGCTGATAACGCAACTAACGAACCTTTGAGAAGAAGTAACCAACCGGGATTCCATCCGATATGCGCTCAATGCCTTCCCGAGAACTCCAGAGTGGGCCTCCTTAGTAGATGCGTACTACATCTCTAAGGACCTCGAGGTAAGTAGTTTAGAACAATTGTTTTCCACTTTTGAACTTCACGAATCTCGAGTTTCAGAGCCCAATGGAGTAGAGAAGACCAGTCAGAACATTGCCTTAAAGGCAAAAATGAACAGTTCTGACTCCGAAGCCTAAGTCGACGAATTCGAAGCGGCACTACTGGTAAGATGCTTCAATAAGTTTTTTAGTACTAATAAATTTAAATCGCAGAGGCATCATCGAAAAAAGAGGACGGTTCGTTGCTACAACTGCAACGAAGAGGGGCACATCAAAGATGACTGCCCAAAGCTAAAGAGAAAGGAAAAAGAAAGAGAAAAGTCAAAATACAAGAAACCAGAACCCTCTAAGCACAAGAACCTGAAGGCTACCTGGTCAGATTTGTCATCCTCTGAGTCAGACATCGAAGAATTCTCGGGGTTAGCGCTAATGGCGAACCATCAGCCGGAAGAAGACTCAAGCACCGAGATGAGCATCGATGAAGGGGGAGGAACATCAGAAGAAGAGAGCAGCAGTGAAGGGGGAGTGTCACCAGATCAAGTAAGTAAGGTACGTAATCTAACCCCAACTCAATCTTTTAAATTTATTAAAGCTCTTTCTAAAGAATTAGATAAATTAGAAAAAGAAATGAAAATTTGAAATCAGAAAATAAAAATTTAAAATTGGAAATTGAAAAATTGAAATCTGATCCATGCTTAAAGATAAATGGTTTTCCTAAATCAAAACTTAAAATTTATGAAAAATTAAACTGGTATATAAGGAAGCATCAGGGTCAACTTAGGAAAGTTCCTAAGAATTATATACCCCCTAAGTTTTTGACTAATCCTGTAGGAAGGAACCTTTATTGGGTTCCAAAATCTTTGCTGGTTTAAATTTCTCTTTTAGTTAAAAGCTTATAGTGAGAAAATTAAACATTGAAATTCTTTATGGAAGCTTTGTCTAAGGAAGTGGTTGTTGCTCCAATAACCAAGAAGGCCTAGTGCCTCGCCACGACCTGGAAGCTAAAATATTGAAAGAAAATGTTTAATTAAATTTATGAAAAAGCATTAAAAACAAGAATTAAATAATACTTTGAAAGTTTATCAACCATTTTTTTACTTAGAAACTTTTCTTGAAAATTCTGACTTAGAATTTTTTTTTTGGAACATTCAAAAAAGTTTACTTAGGATTTTTTTTAATTGACTTAGAATTTTTTTGGGGAAAATTCAGTTTAACTTAGAATTTGTTTTTTTGTAAAATTCTAAAAATTCATTTTTGCTTAGAAATTTTTTTTAAAAAAATTCAATTTAACTTAGAATTTTTTTTTCTAAAAATCCATTTTTGCTCAGAATTTTTTTTTACCTTAATATTCTCTTGTTGGAACCCCATTTTTGTTGTGATCAAAGGGGGAGAGAAAGGTACAAGATTAGGGGGAGTTAGGAAAATTATGATTTTACCTATCTTTTTTGAAAATGTCTTACAATTTTATTTATTGCAAACGTTCTGCTTAACTGGTTAGTTTAGTAATTTTTTCTTTAAAATTACTTTTTAATGTCTATTTTTTTCCTAACTTGAACTTGGGTTGATGCACATCAAAAAGGGGGAGATTGTTGGACCCCGTGGTGTTTTGATGTGATCAACCAAGTTGGTTAGGTCCTGCTTTATGTTTGATCCCTGTGTCTGAGTGTGCAGGAGCTTAGGAGCACAGGAAGTCGAGCGGAAGACGCAGCTAGCGAGAAGGATGGCACGGGAAGGGAGCCGACGGGCTCGGTGCGTCCGAAGGACGAGAGAGCTGCGGAAGAGTACTCCGGTGGGCGTGAAGAGCGTGCGCGGCGTTCGAGGGACGTTAAGCCGGGACGGAAGGCTGCTCGAGGAGAAGGCCGGGAATTGGGTTCGGGTGAGCCCTATTCCGGTTGGCCGGAATCACCCAAAAGAACGGAGCATCGGAAGCCCACACAAAGGATCTAGAAAAAGGAGCTGTGTTGGAAAATCCAGCTCAAGGCGCCTTCAACAGTCAAAGTTGACCGTTTGTGCAGTGGATAAAGTTTTATCCGCTGACCGAACTGGAGGCGCCTTGAACCCAGTTGGAGGCGCCTTGGACTCTCGGGATAAGATTTCTAGGACCTATATAAAGGCCCCTGGAGCTAGGAAAGGAATTATAACTCAAGCAATCAACTGTATACTTTTTCCTAGCAATAGTTCTAAGCTTCCAAAGTGTAAAAGGCTTCTCCGCCTTCAGCAAAAGAGATTTTTCTACTGAGCTTTTTCTACTGCCCTGGATTAACAACCTCCTTGGTTGTAACCAGGTTAAATCCTATCTACTACTTAATTTCTATTTCCTTGCTTGTTTTAATTTTACTATTACTTTTCTGAGTTGAAATCCGAGGAGGGTATAGTTAATTTTTGTTTACAGCAATTCACCCCCCTCTTGCCGGCCTTCGCTGTATAAAGGAACAAAGACCTCAGTTATTATGGAAGTGTGTGCTCTTAATCCTAATATAATAACAAGCACATATATTTGATATTTATTTCTTTAATTTATCAATGGGTGAGATTTAGTTCGATAAATCAATAAGCCCGATAAGTTGAGAAATAATATCACTTATAGTGTGTATTGTTGATTATAGAAGGAAACAGTGTCCTAGTGATCTAGGTTGATAATGTCCCCAAGAGGAGCTCATAAGGATTGTCATGTTAAACCCTGCAGGTGGACTTAGTCCGACATGACGATAAGGTTGAGTGGTACTACTCTTGGACTAAGATATTAATTAAGTGAGTTGTCAGGAACTCATTTAATTAGTGGACATTCGATATCTTAAACACAGGGAGACTAACGCACTCATAATAAGAAGGAGCCCAAAATGTAATTTGGGATTGGTGCGGTAGTTCAATAATAGTTCTTTAGTAGAATGAATTATTATTGATGGAATTAAGTTGTGTGTTCGGGGCGAACACGGGAAGCTTAATTTCATCGGGAGATCAAAACCAATTCCTCCTCTCGGTCCCTATCGTAGCCTCTTGTATATAGAAATTTATACTCACCACATACCCACCTTCTTACCCACTCTTTGGTGGCCGGCCAAGCTAGCTTGGAACCCAAGCTAGGGCCGCCCAAGACCAAAGGTTGAGCCAAGTTAATTGGCCGACCATAGCTTGGAGCCCAAGCTTGATTGACCGACCATATTAAAAGGGAATTTATTTTTAATTAAAATTATTTCTTATGTGGATATTATGATTTTAAAAGAGAGTTTAAAATTTAAATCTTTCCTTTTATAGCTTTCTACAAAAGATTAAGAAAAGATTTGAAATCGTTCCTTATTTGTAGATTGAAAGGAAATTTTAATTTTGAGAAAACTTTCCTTTTTTAACCATGTTCATGATTTAAAAGAGAGTTTAAAAATTAAATATTCTCTTTTATAAGTTTCTACAAAAGATTAAGAAAAGATTTGATATCTTTCCTTATATGTGGATTGAAAGGAGATTTTAATTTTTAGAGATAACTTTCCTTTTTGGAAATCATCCACGTGTTTAAAAGAAAGATTTTAATTTATAAAATTTCCTTTTTATAATCCACCATGAAGGGAAAAATTATTGGAGAAATTTTTTATAAATTTCCGGAAACAAATTAGGAAGTTTTAATTCTTGTGTTAATTAAAACTCTCCTTGTTTTGTTTTTAAAAGTGGCCGGCCATTATAAATTGAGAAAAGAAAATTATTTTTAATTAAATAATTTTTCCTTTTCATGGCAAAAGAATTAAGGAAGTTTTTATTAAAATTTTCTTATTTGCCAAGACCAAGGATTATAAAAGAGGGGGTAGAGGTGCCTTCAGGGGAATAACTCTATTTATTTTTCTCCTCTCTTTTTCTCCTTGGGTGTGGCCGGCCCCTCCTCTTTCTCTCTTCTCTATCTTGTGGCCGAACCTCATCTCATCCTTGGAGTCCTTGTGGTGGCCGGATCTTGCTTGGTGAAGGAGAGAAAAGGAGGCGATATTTCTAGCATCCCTTGGAGCTTGGTGGTGGCCGAACCTCTTCATCTTTGGAGGAGCTCTTGGTGGCCGAAACCTAGAAGTAAGATGAAGGTGCTTGGTGGTTCTCATCTCGGAAGATCGTTGCCCACACAACGTCCGAGGTTAGAAGAGGAATACGGTAGAAGATCAAGAGGTTATTTTGCTTACAAAGAAATGTATAACTAGTAATTATTTTCCGCATCATACTAGTTTCTTTGTATAGTTATTTATGGAAATACCAAACACAAGAGGCATATGATTCTAGAGTTTTCGAAATAGTTTTTTCGAGTTTGTGTTTTTTTTTTCGAATTTATGATTCGATTGTTCTTTTTGGTTAACCTAGAGTTATTTAAGGAAATAAATATTAGCTTTCCTTAAAAGGCTTTGCCTAGGCAGTGGTGGTTGCTCCCATATCCAAGAAGGTCATGTGCCTCGCCATGCAGTCCTGGAAGTCAATTTTGTAAATTAATATTTATGGAATTAATAACTTAGGTAGATTTGAATCAATAGTGTTAAGTTCCGCTTGCGATTCAAATCTAAACCATTAAGAACAGATAAGTTAAATTTGGAATCAATGATGTTAAGTTCCGTCTGCGATTCCTAATTTAACTTCTAAAGAACACAATAGGTTATTTAAGGAAAGGTTCGACACTTGTACAAAAATTTTTTGTACAGTAGAACCGGTACGATTTTCTTAGGACTAACCAACATTATCTCCCAAAAAGATGTCGAGAGATACTATAGTGGTCCCGTTGCTTGCCCGAGCAGGGTAGCCGCTCGGCCAGGACTCCTCCTCTCCCTCCATGGCCAGGTCCCGCTGCTTGGTCGAGCGGGGTAGCCGCTTAGTTGAGACCCCTCAGCTCTGTCGACCTCAGTCGCTCTTTCGTACGGTGACTGTGCAGTAACATACCTTACCCGTTCGAGCAAGCTATCCGATCTCCTTTGGTGCCCTATTGCTCCGTACTGAGCGTCGGCTGTGTTACGTGTCATCCCGAGCTGGATGAGTGGTATGCTCGGACATGTCTCCAGCCGGTCGGGCCTTGACTGACCCGACCGACCATTGCAATTGTTTTCCATTCGAACCTTTGACACCTGGGCGTTGACCACCTTGACTTTGACCTTCACCTTGGCAGTTGACCCCATGCCAAGTGGGCCTCCATTTATCGCCGCATCACAAACCTGTTGGAGCAATCTGGGTACCCTAGGTTTTGATGTTTGGGCAAAGGTTTAAGTTAGGTTTATTGTTGTATTTGATATGCATTGTGAGTGTGCAGGATACAGGTACAACAAGGAAAGTCCAAGGGTGAATCTTGGCGGTATAAGTCCAAGCATGTAGTCTTGGCAACGTAAGTCCAAGTGTGATCTTGGCAAAGGAGGAAAGTCCAAGGATGAGTCTTGGCGGTGTAAGTCCAAGCATGTAGTCTTGGCAACGTAAGTCCAAGTGTGACTTGGCAATGGATGAAGTCTCGGAGGCGTGACCTCTTGGCAAAGGAAGACCCGACAACAATGACAAGGCCGATGGAAGCTCCAGAAGGCAAGACGTGAAGGATGGGGAGGCATCCGAGGGACGCAAGGCTGATGGAGGAGGCTAGAAGGCTAGGTCTAGGTTGGTCGGGCGAGAACGAGTGCTGAGTGAATGTACTCGGGGTAAAATCCCAATGTTAGGGTTTACCGTAGCAGTATTGTAGCGTTACTGTAGCAGTACTGTAGCAGTCGACTGGTGGTTTCATCAGTCGACTGGTGCAGTCGACTGGTGCAGTCGACTGGTAGCGAACAGAGGGTTGGTATCGAGCCGTTGGGCTGCAACGGTCGAATTTCCACGAAGGGCAGTCGACTGCATGTTTTGGCAGTCGACTGGTAGGCGGGGTTTTCTAACCCGTGGCCTATATAACCAAGCATTGGAAGCTTGGTTGAAGTTGACGAAATTAGTGGTGGTTAACCCTAATTAGAGTCTCCAAGTGCCCAAGTGATCTAGCGTGCTTGTACGAGGTTGTGGCGAGGTTTCTCCACCCACAAGGAGCTACGCGAGCTAGCCGGAAGTTCTCCGGGGAATCATCCACCGACGGATCGGGATCGTCCACCTTACGGACAGTCGTGGAGTAGGAGCTTTATCTCCGAACCACGTTAAATCAACGTGTTAGGTTTGCTTTCTATTGTTAGTGTTTATCTTGTATTTCCGCTGTGCACACTAACCATTGTAGGAAGTAACGATTTGGGTGAGACGCTATTCACCCCCCCTCTAGCGGACATCAAGGTCCCAACAAGTGGTATCAGAGCAAGGTGAGCTCTTGTTGGACTAATCGCCAAGAGAGCGGCTAGAGGAAGAATATGAAGTCGGAGGGACCTCTCGGATGGGACATCCGAATCCCACCTCCATACGAGCGTGAGGACTTCGACTATTGGAGGAAGTGCATGGAGATGTGGTTCCAAATGAATTGGGACCAATGGATTGCGTTGGAGGAACCGTTTAAAACTCCAACGGACAAGAAGGGAAAACGTCTCCGACGTCGATATTGGACCAAGGAGCAAAGGGAGCAATCGAAAACGGACAAGGAGGTAACTAAAATTTTAATTAATTTATTACCTCTTAATGCGATATTGAATGTAGGTGAATACGAGAACGCAAGTGACCTTTGGAAAAAGGTAATTGCGCTTCATGAGAGTCCTACACCAATCCAAGGAGAGGAGGAGCCCAAGGAGAATGACTCATTGGTCCAAGAGGAGAAGGACCAATCAGATGTTGATACGTGTTCAACATCCGAGGAGGAGAAGGAAGATGAGGAGGTATCATCCACATCTTCAAGGGAGGAAGAAGTGGAGCCGTCCACATCTTCAAGTGAAGAGGAAGAAGAGCAATCCAAGGAAGAGGAGATCTTGGAAGCTCAACCCTCCACCTCAACTACCAATAAGAGCACAAAGGACCACATCAAATGTTTTGAGTGTGGTAAGATGGGGCACTACAAGAGTAGGTGTCCTTCGCTCAAGATGGTAAAGGAGGTAAACCCTAAACTCACTAAAGTTAATTTAGAAACTAATGTGAGTTGTAGGAAGAAGAAGAAGGAGAAGAAGCACATTAGGTGTTTCACGTGTGGTGAGTGGGGACACTACCACACAAAGTGCCCAAGGAGAGGAGAGCTCAATAAATTGGCGCACTTGAAGAAGTGGGAGAAGAAGTGGAGGAAGAATGGAGGCTTATGTCAAGGGGGAGCTCCAAAGGTAAAGGGTAAGGTAAACCCTAATTTGAATTTAAGTTCAAATTCAAATTCCTCCATGCATGTTAAAAATAATATGAATTATTTTCCCATGCATATTTATGGTTTTAGATATAATGATAGGAATAGGGTTAATGTAGGTGATAACCCTAGGAAATCATTTTCAAATGATAGACCTAAAAGGAAACAACCTATCTTGCCTAAGGAGAAGAAGGTGGTTGAAAACCTAGGCATTAATCCCAAGAAAGGGAGACATATGTCTAGGAAGGTGGGTAGGTCTAGGGATGCCCAAGGTGGACATGTTGACTTTAGGGTTAGAACCCTAGAATTGGAAAATCAAGCCTTGAAGACAAAGCTTGAGGAAATGGAGAAAATCCTAGAGAGGTTCATTATTGGACCTAAAGGACTTGACATGTATTTGGGTGGTCAAAGACCCAAAAATGTCAAATTAGGTCCCTCCAAGACCAAAAGGAGATCAAGTGCTAAGGTAGCACATGACATTGGTAAGAGAGGTGTGACCAAAGATAAGAGAGAGTCATCCAAGGCCAATAAGAAGGAATATGCTAGGGTGGCATATAATTATGGCAAGGATGGGATGTCCAAGGTTAAGGGCAAGAAGAAATTAACTAAAGACAATGTGTCTAAGGTTAAGAAGGTGAGTTTTGTAGGCCAAGTATCACCCGATGTGCACCGAAGTGGCCTAGCCATAGTGGATGAGTCACCAAGGGAGGTGACTAAGGTTAAGATTCCTAAGGTTAGGAAGAGCCTTTGGGACCCATGGTAGATGGGTTATCAAATGTGCCAAGTGGTTTGGAGACGGACTTGAGTCTCAAACCTAGGGAATTGACACACATGGGTTGTGTTTCATGCTTGAAAATGTGACATTGGGGTCATATAACATGATAATTGGTTTTGGATGTATAGATGTCATATAAACCAATGCTAGGGATGCATTGTGGGTTAGTATGGACAAATACATCAAGAGGAAGCCAAAACTAGGACATTAGGTCAAGGTTCAATTGAACTTTTTAGCTAGTTTTGTGTTTTGTATCAATCTTAGGATTGGTGATAGATATATTTATATATATATTTTTCCCAAGTAGATATTGATATAATAGACCTCTCCACAAAATTTGGGGATTTTTGGAGGTCTATGGAATTTTTGGCGCATTTCTGAAGTTGGACAGAAAAGGCTAATTTTTTCATGAATAGTGTACCAGTCGACTGGTACAGTTACCAGTCGACTGGTAACACTGTTCACGAGCAAAGAATGTCTCTGTAAGCTCGTTTTCATGGGGGCAGTCGACTGGTACTTCTTGCAGTCGACTGATACGGTCTGAAAATGTTTTTCAAGCATTAGAAAATGACCAAAAGAGTGGTGAATATGTATGTAATCTTATGAGGGATTAATACATGATGTTTATGGTCATTAGAGGTCAAAGAGTCCAATAATTGGGATATTGTTGGAGCTCTTTTTGATGTATGGCAAAGGGGGAGAAGTTTAGGTTTAAGTGGGAAACTTACATACCTTTGCAAGAAATCCTAGCTCAAGGGGGAGCTTAGGTGAAGGGGGAGCGATTGCTCATTTATTAGCAAAAGGGGAGAAGTTTACCTTTGCAAGAAATCCCAGCTCAAGGGGGAGCTTAAGTGAAGGGGGAGCCTAGGATTAGGTTCCATGATTTATGCATGTGTAGATTACATATATTTATTTGCATATGTATTGTTATATTGTTTCCCTAACTTAAACGGGTTGCCAAACATCAAAAAAGGGGAGATTGTTGGAGCCATCTGGGTACCCTAGGTTTTGATGTTTGGGCAAAGGTTTAAGTTAGGTTTATTGTTGTATTTGATATGCATTGTGAGTGTGCAGGATATAGGTACAACAAGGAAAGTCCAAGGGTGAGTCTTGGCGGTATAAGTCCAAGCATGTAGTCTTGGCAACGTAAGTCCAAGTGTGATCTTGGCAAAGGAGGAAAGTCCAAGGATGAGTCTTGGCGGTGTAAGTCCAAGCATGTAGTCTTGGCAACGTAAGTCCAAGTGTGACTTGGCAATGGATGAAGTCTCGGAGGCGTGACCTCTTGGCAAAGGAAGACCCGACAACAATGACAAGGCCAATGGAAGCTCCAGAAGACAAGACGTGAAGGATGGGGAGGCATCCGAGGGACGCAAGGCTGATGGAGGAGGCTAGAAGGCTAGGTCTAGGTTGGTCGGGCGAGAACGAGTGCTGAGTGAATGTACTCGGGGTAAAATCCCAAAATTAGGGTTTACTGTAGTAGTACTGTAGCGTTATTGTAGCAGTCGACTGGTGGTTTCATCAGTCGACTGGTGCAGTCAACTGGGGGAGTCGACTGGTAGCGAACAGAGGGTTGGTATCAAGCCGTTGGGCTGCAACGGTCGAATTTCCACGAAGGGCAGTCGACTGCATGTTTTGGCAGTCGACTGGTAGGCGGGGTTTTTTAACTCGTGGCCTATATAACCAAGCATTGGAAGCTTGGTTGAAGTTGACGAAATTAGTGGTGGTTAACCCTAATTAGAGTCTCCAAGTGCCCAAGTGATCTAGCGTGCTTGTACGAGGTTGTGGCGAGGTTTCTCCACCCACAAGGAGCTACGCGAGCTAGCCGGAAGTTCTCCGGGGAGTCATCCACCGACGGATCGGGATCGTCCACCTTACGGATAGTCGTGGAGTAGGAGCTTTATCTCCGAACCATGTTAAATCAACGTGTTAGGTTTGCTTTCTATTGTTAGTGTTTATCTTGTATTTCCGCTGTGCACACTAACCATTGTAGGAAGCAACGATTTGGGTGAGACGCTATTCACCCCCCCTGTAGCGGACGTCAAGGTCCCAACAAAACCTCCCCCTCAAGTCTAGTCGAAGGAGGTTGCAAGTCCGACTAACTGGACCAGTAGAGTCTTTGGAGACTTCCATAGTTTCACCGTTCGGCTTCATATCGCTAGGCTAGGTCTGTAATTACCGCTCGGACCATGCTTTTCAAAGAAGATTGTGTCTTGATCGTTCGACTATGTGATAATCCCTTATCTGTGCCCGGTCGAGACGATGAGTGACAACACTTGGCGAATTTTCTCCTTTCTTTACACCTCCTTGGCTGAACGTCCTAATGTCATCCAGATTTCTTGAAGACCATGCAAATCTCTGATCATTATGGCCGAACACGCAGTCATACCTTTTAATTAAGTCTCATTAATGCCTTCCGCTATCTGAACGTCATGTGACCCACTTTATGCTGTCGCACGTTTGACGTGATAGGCGGATATCCACCAGCGATGTAATAGGTATCATTTCAAATTCAACGGCTAGATATTCTCCTAGTTTTTTCATAACACTGGATTGGATGGCTCAGGTCGATCGGTCGCGAGGCTTATAAACCCCTCGTACATCGCCGTCTTCTTCCTTTCTCACGCTTTCATCTTCAAGCTCTCTCAGTGACGCTCCGCTTCTTCTTCTTCTCCGGCGATCTTTCCTATAAGGTCCTTCACTTTTTTCATTTGAATCTGTTCGTTGTTCTTCCTCGACCCTTTTTCGATGACCAATTCCTTGTAACCCCCCGTCCTCATCCCTGGGCTCTAGTATACTTCCACCGAGTCTAGGTTCGATGGGGATGACGTTGAGAGCTAAACATATGCTTATCAATTTCCTTCTGGCTACCAAATTGGTATTCCTTCTGCCTTTGATCGGCCACATGAACTAACGTCAGGTTTTTTATGTTTCTTTAGGGATTAGTTCACCGTCGGTCTATGATTCCTTGTTCATCCATTATTCTCCGCTATTTGTAAATATTTTTATATTTCTCTTAATCAATTGGTGTTAAACTCCTTTCGGCTGCTATGCGGGGTCATAGTTTTGTTCTGCCTGCACGACATTCCTTTAACTTCTCGACTCTTCCATTACTTTTATTATCCAAGATTGTTCAAGCCGGGGAGCTTTCTGTTCTAAGCCCGAGTGAGCTTGGTCTTCTTTGATAACATGTTGTCCTCCAATAAGTATTGGAGGGACCACTACTTCTTCGTTCGCTTTCCCGAGCTGCCAGATTTCTCGACCGGTTGGCAGCTAGAAGTGACAAACCCACCACCACTCAAGAAGTACAAAAGTCGATCGGACTATCTCTAGGCAGCTTCAAGCTTGGCCGGTCAAAAGTACCATATTTATAAGTTACTGTTGGAGGGTGTCCTTTACGTATTCAGCTTGAGTTCGATCCACACGAAGCTTTCGTCCATCCTAGGTATGCTCTTTCTTTTCCCAATCTTTGAATCTAACTGATTTTTCTCCTCTTTTGTAGCTCGAATCATGTTGCGAGCACATTTGAATGGAAAGTGCAAGCTTGCAGATGTAGAGATCAACGCTACGGTCGTGGCCAAGCTGGAGAGTCGTGACCTGTTGTTAGTCCGCTCCCACGAGGATATGCTCGACGGCCAGGCGGGAATGCAAGTGCTAGGGAGCGAAGGGGGATCAAGCCAAATTACTGCTAGTGGAGTGGCAACTACAGCGGACCTTTCGCTCAAACGACCGTCGATGATTTCGATCACGGTGGCTTCGGAGTCAGCTACGTCCGGCGAACCTCTGAGACATCATAAGAGACATCGCGCGAAAGCGTCCTCCCGTTCTACCACTTCTGCATTGCAGACTCCAGCACGAGGCGGTTCATGACCACCTTTCGAGTGAGGAGAGACATCTATGTCCACTCACCCCCACCCCCACCACCCCGCCCCCCCGGCGAACAAGTAGAGGTAGTGCTCCACACCTTCCTTTCATTTGACTAGACACCGTTCTTGTCCAAGCTACCTCAAGGGACCATTTGTGCATCGTCGGTCGCCTTCATGCCACCTCCATCCTTATCGACAACCCAAGTGTCTCGCATTCGACCAGTTTCGACATCTCGGTCTTTGGCCAAGGTGAATTCAGACACCTCTGGCCTGAGTAGCCAGAGGCAAATAACTGCGATTATCCATTTACCGATTGACGAGTATCGTGATGTGGATGACCCAGTGTCCCGTACCCCTGAGCACCAGATAAGGATCCAAGGACTGTTCGCACAAATATAGGTCGATGCCAGGGCCCGTGCGGAGGTCATCTCTCCGGGGGAGCTCGCTAACAATCACACCCAGATGTGCACTGGGGTATGTATGCTGCTTTTCCATTTACTCTTTATCCGTTCGACATTTATAATTTTCCTGTTGCTGTAATTCTGGGTAGAGAGTCTGACCATGTGCCACAGGCTCGCCTATTTGGAGCACAAAGTCTAGCAGATGCAAGCTCCGAGCTGCCAATTAGTTGCTTCATAGGCGCACTTGGAGCAGATGAGCATCGAAGTAGCCCAATTAAAGGTCGACGTACATATGAGCTCCAAGCTGCTGGAGGCAGAAAAGGGCAAGAGTGTCGAGCAAGTAATGAAGCTAGCAAGGCTCAACAAGCAGGCCACATCCTTCGAAGCAAAGATCCATTCGACCAACACTAGGAAGCTCTGAGCCATCGAGGATTTAGAGATCAAGAACAAAGAAGCTCATGTCCTGGTTCAGAGCTTGAAGGAGACGGAGACCACCCTAAATGCCGAGTGGGAGGGTCGGTCAGCCGAGCGATCCGCAGTGAGGGCCCATCTCGACGCAAAGGATGAGGAGCTAGCCACTCTGATGGTGGACATAGAAGCATCTCGATCGGCCTTGGAAGTTTACCAAAGCGTGGAGTCTAGCCAGTTGGAGATGCAGAAGCAAGCTTACCTCTGCTTGGACTCCTTCAATGGCCGACTCATCAATTGGGCACTTCGCCTCTTCAACCTGACCATTGATGAGACGATCGACCAGCTGAAGGACAACGACCATATCCTTACCACTCTGAGCAACCAGGTCATCAGTCGGGATAAGCTGACCGAGTCATTGCCCGATGATGTGTTGGATTACTGATAACCATGATTTTGTTACATTATTTTGATTCATAATGCATGTTTTTAATGATATTGTTCATAGATGAAACCTATGTTTACATCATATTTCATGCATTAGATTTATTTTGGACTTAATTGCAAATTAGCTTATAATCATGATATTTGATGCTAATAGTTGATATATTCTTTGTAGGTATCAAAAGGATGATGATCCGATCAAATCAGATCAGAATTGTGATCAAATTTAGGGCTAAACGAGGCGATCAAGCTTTAAAAGCATTATGGACCGTTCATCCAAGATCGGAGCCGATCTAAGCCATCAGTTGAAGATTCGGCCCATCCAACCTAATAAAGAGCAGATCTTAGCCGTTGATGAAGATCCAAAACTTTTGATCCAGATTTGAAGTCATCAGCTGTTAGATGAAATCAGAGCATTCTCAATCGTTGATCAGATTTGAGGTTGATTTAAAAGGCTACAGTGTTCTGGGAGCTCGATTTTCTTCCTCGCGATTCTTTTTCCACTGTTCATCCTTCATCCCCAATGCTCCTTCCACAAGCCAGATCCGTGAGCAAGCTTTCTTGAGCGTCGGCGATCTCTGATCTTCCGACATTCGTTGTCCGAGGTCAGAGAGTGGCAGAGGGCATTCCCTAGTCCGTAGTTGGATCTCTATTCCCATCTGCAATCAAGATCAGTGGGCGTTCCCCATCTGTGATTTCCATCAACCAATAGAGCTCGAAGGGCGTTCCCAGAAGCTTCCGATTTCATTTCGACTTCCATTTAATTCGTTGCACCTGAATTGATCTGATTAATCGATTGAGTTCAGCGATTTCCAGAATTTAGCATTTGATCTTTGTGCGATGAGAGTGTCAGCCAGTCCGTGAGCTCGAAGGGCGTTCCCAGAAGCTGTGATTGAAAGCTGCACTAGCTGGGAGCTTGGTTCTTCGCCGGTGATTGCCCGAAGGGTGTTTCTAGAGGCAATTCTATTTCACAACAGAGATGAGAGGTTTGGTTTCGGAATTTGGGTTGTGGAATGCAATTTATTCTTGTTTTTCTTTTCATTTTTTATACATTTGCTCAGATCTTCAGATCTAATAGGTTAGATTGCAATTTAATTTCCATTTGAATTCTCTATTTCGATTTCTTCAAACTAGTGTTAAGTTTCAATTCAAAAATTTAGAAAACCCCTTTGTTTGATTCATTGGATTTGCACTGAATCTGTTGTTGCTATGATTGAGTTTAATTGTTGAATACTTAACTTGAGGTATTGCTTGTTTACCTCTGTTCATTGTTATTGTTAATGAGCTTTTAAGTTTAATTGTTGAATTAGAGTGTAATTGTGAATTGGATGACATTTCGATACCTGCAAGTTTGTTTGAACTTTTGAGTTTCCTTGTTATTGTGATTGGGAATTGAAAATGTAGCAATTGAATTATTTGATTTAATGATGCATTAGAATCCGAATTCAATTGTTGTTAACTTGATGAGGTGGAGTTTAATCATGTTTAGATGAGAATGAACCTTCTTTGATCTTATTTTTGATTGTAGAAGAATTCAATTTGCAATGTGAATCAAATGGAAAAGCACTAATTGACCTTGTTGATGTAATAATTCAATTTAAATCAATTCTAGAATTCACACACATTCATTAGTTATTCTCAGAAAAATACAACTTGGGACTCGTTACTACATCACTTATCTTAAGTTTAGTTGAGTTTCCAATCTTTATTAACTTGGAGCGCCTTGTGACATGCAAAAATGCCAACTACTAAATTTTGGCGTCGTTGCCGTGGAGCATAACTAATAGTATGTGTTTATTTTGGATTGCGCATTGATTGGTTTATTTTATTAGCATCTTTCTTGATTTGATTGCTTATCTTTTGTATTTACATATTGGCTTATTTCTGAATTGTCAAGTTCTTTAATTTTCATATATTCACGTGTTTGAAACTTTATGCTCTTGAGTCTTCTAATTTTGATTGTTAGTGTTGTAGTGTAAGAACAGGAGATTTTTTTTTGCATGGATCCAAATTGTCAAAATTTTGGAGGTGGAATGGAGAATCAGTATTTTCAGCCTGAGCATCAGTTTTACTGAACCATGGATCAACAAAATAGGTATGAGTCATTTATAATGCTTATAATGCTAATTGGGTGGATCATTCACATTTCAGGTATGGAAATGCACAAGGACAATTTATTGAGTCATATCCAACCTACCAGAATTCATATGAGTTTCAAGAGGTTTCAACATCTTCTTTGCCACATCCTTTTCAACAGAATGATCATCAATTTGGAATGTCAACATGGAAATTCAATGAGGTTATGCAACAAATGAGAGAGCATCAAGAGCAACAATTCTCAAGGATACAGAATATACAGATTCAATTAGATCAAATTGCATCATCTATCAACCAGTTACAAACACAAAACTCCAGTGGGGAGATGGAAAGTAGAGATTCTGTCAGGTCTGACCCTACTTCCATTACTTCACAAGATTTCTCTAGTTTTATTTGTGATGATGATGTAGTTGTTTAGATTTCGGATTCTACTAATATTGTTGCTTTAGATGTTGTGAATGATGCAGGAACTGAAGAATTACTTGATGAAGACAAAAGTGTAGGGGATTGATTACTGGAAACAATACCCCAAGGATCACCTAAATTTGATGATGATGATGATGAGAGTGTAGGGACTTGTGCTATGGAGGTAAGGACCCAAGAATCACTACCCGTGATTGAATTTTCACCTGAGCCATTACTTGATGAAGCGGAGGTAACAATCACAATTATAGAACCTTTAGGTACCTTTCAACACAATAAGGTTAGTATTTCATGTGATTTATCAGAAAATTTTATAGAGGTACCAGTAATTGAATTTGTAGAATGTGATGCCCATTTCTCTTTTCATGAAAGTGTTCGGAAGGTATTGTCTATCTTTGCTTTTGCAGGGCACAATAGATGTTTGAAGTGGGTACTTAAACTGAACCATCTCCGACCTCCAGAAAGAAGTTTCATGGGAAAAATGATTAATAAAAAGAATTTGAGTGCAACCAAAAGTACTCCACTACCGACGTGGATTCTTTTACTAAATCTTCTTTAACCACCCAAAATTAAGGGGAGTTTGTTCCTTATTTTTATTTTTGCTTTATACATTCCTTTAGTTTAATACTTTGCATTTGCATTTTACTTCCATAATTTGCATTCTGTTCAGTTGACATAGCATATCATTTTGAATAAATTCTCCATAGAATTGTTCTAGTAATATTTTTAAGATGGTAAAAGTTTCTTAAATTTGACCATCAAATTTTAGGTCATTTGACATGATTGGATGCTTTACTTGCATGATATTGGTTAGTGTGGTGGTGGATTCTATTTTGATCAATTGAGTTTGATTGTATAAAAATTACCTTGAGAGGGCCACTTTAAGTCTATACTCTATTATATTTTTGTGTGATATGTACTCATAGCAATTAAACTCTAGAACTTGTTTTGCTTCTTTTCAAAGTCATAATAGCATATGTATGCATGGAAATGAAGGATTTTGTCATTCTTGTTCCATCATAATTTCCAAATTCTTTCCCCACAATTTTCTTGAAACATTGTCATCTAGCATTTTAACCATTGATCATCTTTGCTTGTCATATTTCTATTAAGAGTTTTGGTTGAATTCTTGATGAGTTAGATTTTGCAAGATGGATAAAGGATAAGTGTGGGGGAGGATTGGCATATGTTTGAGGATGCTGCTGGGAATTGAATGGAGTCATGAAGCCAATGGCAAGAACTTTGTTCAAGAACAGTGGAGTAGACATAAATGTAGAGGGCTTATAAGACAATCCGAAAAACTGTGATGATTGGAGCTGTACTGGAATTCAATTGTGTGCCAATTTGCTTGGATCTGATTTCTACTATGAAGCTTAGTTTACATTTTAAAAGAATTCAAGAAATAAAAATTTGAATCTAGGTTATGTTTGCTGGAAATTCAGAGAAGATCAGGAAAGAAATAAACCCAGAAACATAACAGGGTGCGAGCCACTTACCGTTTTGCGGAAAATTTCCAAGTGTGCCTCCATGGACTATCGATCAGCGACATTATATTCATCGATCATCTTTATTTGTAGTAGGCTTAGCTTTAGAGTGGTCAATCAGCCGTTTTTCATTATAGCCTCGGGTTTAAAGTCACCACTCGACTATTGATGAAGACTGAGATTTAATGTCGCCACTCGGGTTTAAGGTGGCTCCATGGAGACACAAGCTTAAGGTCGTCGCTTGATTGTCGATGAAGACCAGGGTTTAATGTCACCGCTCGACGGTTGAAATGCGTAGACATGAGTTTAAGGTCGCCGCTCGACCATTGATAAAGATGAGAGTTTAAGGTCACCGCTCGACCGTCGATGAAGACGAGAGTTTAAAGTCACCGCTCGACCGTCGATGAAGATGAGGGTTTATGGTCACCATTCGACCGTCGATGAAGATAAGGGTTTAAGGCAAGATGAGGGTTTAAGGTCGCCGCTCGACTGTTGATATAGACGAGGATTTAAGGTCGCCGCTCATCCATTGACATAGACGAGGGTTTAAGGTCGCCGCACGACTGTTGACATAGACGAGGGTTTAAGGTCGCCGCTCGACTGTTGGTGAATACTAGGGTTTATAGTCGTCGCTCGACTTTTAACTTGGCCAATTAACTCAAGAGTCTGGAATACTTGTGATTTTATTCATATTTATCCTGCATCCAGAAGCCATACATGCACTTATATAGGTACAACTATATTTATTCACGTACCTTTCACACGACCCTATAAGGTTGGAGATGGTTCATGTGTTGGAGTGTATACTGAAAGCCTAAGCTTTTGTAAACATTTATGTTAAATAAAGAATCACATTTGGTCAATATATCTACATTTGTTTGTAGTTGTTCAATTAATTTATATTATACATAACATAGTATGTGGTGTCACATATAGAAGATGATGTTATCAGCACCTTATAAATTATAAACAGTAGCTCACGACCAAAATGGAAAGGAACAAACCATTGGAAGGTCGTAGTGTAATTAGGAATTAGTTTATCTTGACTATATAATTACACTAGTACACTTAGAGTGTATTGAGTAGGACCATTTGAGGTTGTTTCTTTTATACTGACTTTATAAAGGAACAAATATCTCAGTTATTATGGAAGTGTGTGCTCTTAATCCTAATATAATAACAAACACATATATTTGATATTTATTTCTTTAATTTATCAATGAGTGAGATTTAGTTTGATGAATCAATAAACCCGATAAGTTGGGAAATGATTTCACTTATAGTGTGTGTTGTTGATTATAGAAGGAAACTGTGTCCTAGAGATACTAGGTTGATAATGTCCCCAAGAGGAGCTCATAAGGATTGTCATGTTAAACTCTGCAGGTGGACTTAGTCCGACATGACGATAAGGTTGAGTGGTACTACTCTTGGACTAAGATATTAATTAAATGAGTTGTCAATAACTCACTTAATTAGTGGGCATTCGATATCTTAAACACAGGGAGACTAACACACTCATAATAAGAAGGAGCCCAAAAATGTAATTTGGGATTGGTGCGGTAGTTCAATAATAGTTCTCTAGTGGAATGAATTATTATTGATAAAATTAAGTTGTGTGTTCGGGGCGAACACGGGATGCTTAATTTTATCGGGAGACCAAAACCAATTCCTCCTCTCGGTCCCTATCGTAGCCTCTTATTTATAGAGTACTATACCCACCTATACCCACCTAAAGGGGGCCGGCCAAGCTAGCTTGGAATCAAGCTAGGGCCGGCCTAAGCATGGTTTAGGGTGGCCGACCCTAGCTTGAACCCAAGCTAGAGGGGGCCGGCCATAATTAAATTAAAAAGGAATTTTAATTTTAATTTTTATTATGTGGAAGATATAATTTATTAAAGAGAATTAAAATTAAAATATCTCTCTTAAAAGGATCTACAAAAGATTAAAGAAAGAGATTAGATCTCTTTCCTTATTTGTAGATTGGAAGGATATTTTATTTTCTCTTTAAAAATTATTCACATATTGAAAAATTAAAATTATAGAAATTTCTTTTTATCAACCATGAAGGGATTTTTGAAGAGAAATTTTATTTTTAAAATTTCCGAAAACAAATTAGGAAGTTTTAATTTGTTGATTGAAACTTGTCTAATTTGCATCTCTTGATGTGGCCGGCCATTATAAGATTAATTGGGAAATTTTATTTTATTTTTCTCAATTAAATCATGTCAAGGAAATTAAGGAAATTTTATTGTATTTAAATTTCCTAATTTACCAAGACTAAGGAATATAAAAGAGGGGGTTGGGGTGCCTTCATTAGACACAACCTCTATTATTTTTCTCCCTCTCTTATTCCTTGGTGTGGCCGGCCAACCTCTCTTCCCCTCTTCTTCTTTGTGGTGGCCGAACCTTTCTCTTGGCTTGGAGCTCTTGTGGTGGCCGGATACTACTTGGAGAAGAAGAAGAAGAAGGAGAGAAAGTTTGCATCCCTTGGAGCTTGGTTGGTGTTTTTTTTTCTTCATCCTTGGTAAAGCTTCCTTGTTGTGGCCGAACCTAGCTAGGAGGAGAAGAAGGTGGTTGGTGGTTTCTCATCTCGGAAGATCGTTGCCCACACAACGTCCGAGGTTAGAAGAGGAATACGGTAGAAGATCAAGAGGTCTTTCTAGAAGGTATAACTAGTAATTTTTCCTTTCCGCATCATACTAGTTATTTATGGAAATAATACCAAATACAAGAGGCTTACGATTCTAGTATTTCGAATATATTTTTTGATGTTGTGTTCTTTTGTTTTATTTTTCCTTGTGATTTGATTGTTCTTTTTGGTTAACCTAAAGTTATTTTAGGAAATTAAATATTAGCTTTCCATAAAAGGTTTTGTCTAGTCGGTGGTGGTTGCTCCCATATCCAAGAAGGCCGTGTGCCTCACCACGTCAGTACTGGGAACCAATTATGGAAATTAATATTTAATGGAATTAATAACTTAAGGTGATTTGGGTCGAACGTGTTAAGTTCCGCAGGAGACCCAAGTCAAAACCTAAAAGAACGAATAGATTAAGTTTTGGATCAAACGTGTTAAGTTCCGCAGGTGATCCAAAATTTAATTTAAAAGAACACATGGTAGCTAGGAAAAGGTTCAGACCTTTGTACAAAATTTTTGTACAGTGAAACCTCTACGTTTTCCGAGTAGCAACCAACAATTGGTATCAGAGCTAGGGTTTTGCGTCTGTGTATTTGGTATTAGTTTAATTATGCACATGTCATACATAATTTAGGCAGGATAATAGTAGGATGTGCTAACTTTGTGGATGCAGGATCCAACTATTATGACTTATAGTTTTATGTGTGTGATTGGACCCTTGGACATGTCAAGGGCATTTATATGTGTGTGCATGATTGTATTATAAAATACAGCAGGAGCTGTATTTAGTTTTATTAGGATTTTATTTTTGATCTAGATACATGTACATTCCTTTTATGGAATATAGGATCAAAATTGTAAAATTCTATTTATGTCGTGGATCGAATCTTGCAAAGCGTGGAACCTACTGAGGACCAGAGGCGCAGCGGAACAAGGAGCAAGATGGATGCGACAGCTAGACCCGGTGGCGGTGGCCAAATATGGCAACAGCTTGGGATGACAACACACGGAGGACAACCATAGATAAAAGCCATAATAGTTGAAAATTAGATTTTTCTATTTATTGCTTTTATATTATGCTGTGTGTGTATGTTAGTATACATGTTTAGTAGGCTAGCATAGTTAAAATTCCTCATTTATAAATAACTAAGTGGGAGAGGGATTTTTAAGTAAAACCCATGGTCTCCATTACTGGTTTGTAAGTGATGCAAACAAGCTTGCGCGTTGGCTCTGAGTGCCTTCCTCCATATCGGATGAGCTTGTTTGTGGATCACTAGAACAAACTTCCATTTGGGATGACTATAGGAAGTTAATTAAGAGCGTGTGATCTTCCCCATCGGAAGGGGCACAATCTTATTAATGGACTTAGTGTCAAGTAATGGTATACACTTAGGCACAACTAGTAGTATCCTCCCTATCGGTGTCACTGCTATTATTTGTGTGACCAAAGGATACCAACTATTAATTTTATTTGTCAAAAAGTTAGGTTGACAAGATAATAAAATTAATGGGTTAAAACCCTCCTTTTACAAATGTTGAATTTGTATACGTCCACACTATCGTGGCATACAAAATTCACGGTGGTTTGAGGTGTTGGTTAATTTAAAATAGTATTGTTTGAAGAATCAATATTATTCTAAATTTAGAGTTCTGACCAAAAGTTATTTGTGATTCTTAGGATGACTTTCAACCCACTGTCCATCATACTTCAACAAAATAGACTTACTGGACCTAATTACATAGATTGGAAAAGGAACCTGGGCATTGTCCTTACTGCTGAAAGCTATAAATTTGTACTGACTGAGCCTTGTCCTGAAGCACCTACTGGTGAATCTACCCAAGAGGAGATCGAATATCATAGGAAATAGGTAAAAGCAGATGAGATGGCGCGGTGTTACATTTTGGCTTCAATGTCAAATGTATTGCAATATCAGCATCAAGATTTACAAACAGCTTATGATATTATGAACAATCTCAAGGAACTCTTTGGTCATCAGGATCGGGCTTCTAGACAAGAAGCCATGAGAAAGATAATGACAGCCACCATGCAAGAGGGTACTCCTGTAAGGGATCATATCCTAAAGATGATGGCTTATCTGAACGAGATACAGATCCTTGGAGGAGAAATTGATGGGGAAACCCAGATCGATATGATCCTCCAAACACTACCTAGAAGTTTTGAGCAATTCCGCCTGAATTACAATATGAACAAAAGGGTATATTCATTGACGGAACTACTGACGGAACTTCAGGCAGCAGAAGGATTGTTTCGTCACAATTCTCATATTCACTATGCTAAAAATGGTTCTACTTCTAAACCGAAAGGAAAGAAGAAGAAGAAACAAATTGGTTCAGCAAAGAAAGTGAATAAATCTCAGAGTACGGGACCTAAAGTTGGAATGAAGAAGCCGAAGGGCAAGTGCTTCATCTGCAAGCAGTCAGAGCATTGGAAGGCGGATTGTCCTCGTAGGAATCAAAACAACAAAGGTATATCTCATACTCTAGTTGTTGAAACATGTTTAGCGGTGTTATCTACCAGCACCTGGTGTGTAGATACAGGAGCCACTGATCATGTCTGCAATTCCTTGCATGGGTTCCAGGAAACCCGACGACTAACTGAAGGAGAGATTACCGTCTATATGGGCAATGCTACTAAGGTGGTGGCTGTTGCAATGGGAGACGTCTACTTATCTTTTAGTAGAAATAAAAATTTGGTTTTAAGAAATTGTCTTCATGTACCCAGTTTTAGAAAGAATTTAATTTCAGTTTCTAAAATATTTTTAGATGGATATTCAGTTTCCTTTAGTAACGATGTAGTTATTAAGAGAAATAAAGTAATTATCTGTTCTGGTACATTAGTTGACAATTTGTATACTTTAAATCCAATTTCTCCCACAAAGCAAAACATGGAAATTTATAACTCATCTTCTAACTCAAATAAGAGAAAAGAACCTTCGGAAATGAACCAAGCATATCTTTGGCATCTAAGGCTTGATCATATTAACTTAAGTAGGATTCAGAGGCTTATAGCCGATGGACTTTTGGGTTCATTAGAGTTGGAAAATTTTCCAACTTGTGAATCTTGCTTGGAAGGTAAAATGACCAAGAGACCTTTCAAGGCCAAGGGGTATAGAGCCAAAGAAGTATTAGAATTGGTTCACTCTGATTTGTGTGGTCCTATGTCTGTCCAGACAAGAGGAGGTTTTGAATATTTTATCTCTTTCATAGACGATTATTCAAGATATGGATACATTTACCTAATGCGTCGCAAGTCCGAGTACTTTGATAAGTTCAAAGAGTACAAGGCTGATGTGGCGAAACGACTAGGTAAAAGTATCAAGACACTACGATCTGATCGTGGTGGCGAATACCTCTTAGGAGAGTTTAGGAATTACTTATCAGAGGCCGGGATTCAATCCCAACTGTCTGCACCTGGTACACCCCAACAGAATGGTGTGGCAGAACGAAGGAATATGACTCTTATGGAGATGGTTAGATCGATGATGAGTTATTCAGAATTACCAAATTCGTTTTGGGGATATGCTCTGGAAACAGCAGTATACGTTCTGAACTTAATATCTTCTAAATCAGTTTCTTCTACTCCTACAGAATTGTGGAATGGGCGAAAACCCAGTCTAAGACATATTCAGATTTGGGGTAGTCCAGCACATGTGCTGAAACCAGATGCTGATAAGTTAGAATCTCGTACAGAAGTTCGCGTGTTTGTGGGACATCCCAAAGGAACGAAATGAGGTTTATTTTATAGTCCTAAAGACCAGAAGGTCATTGTTAGCACCAATGCCCAGTTTTTAGAAGAAGACTATATAATGGATCACAAGCCCAGTAGTAAAGTTGTTTTAGAAGAACTAAGAGAGGACACGTCTACTTTAGTACTAACAGTACAAGATGAAGTATCACAAGAGACTGCAACACGTGTCACACATGATACACAACCACAGACAGTACCTCGTCGTAGTGGGAGGGTTGTAAGGCAGCCTGAGAGATTCATGTTTTTGGGAGAGTCTTCGGACTTGATCCCGGGTAAACATGAACCAGATCCCCGGACATATGACGAAGCACTCCAAGATATAGATGCAGCATCTTGGCAAAAGGCGATGAATTCTGAAATAGAGTCTATGTACTCTAATAAGGTCTGGGAGCTTGTAGAACCACCTGATGGTGTAAAAGCCGTTGGATGCAAGTGAATCTACAAAAGGAAAAGAGGGACAGACGGGAAGGTAGAAACCTTCAAAGCTAGGTTTGTTGCGAAAGGGTACACTCAGAAAGAGGGAATCGATTATGAGGAAACCTTTTCACCGGTAGCCATGCTTAAGTCTATCCGGATACTCTTATCCATTGCTGCTCATATGGATTATGAGATTTGACAAATGGATGTCAAGACAGCTTTCCTTAATGGAAGTCTTGAAGAGAACATCCATATGAAGCAACCAAAAGGGTTCATTGAAAAAGGCAAAGAGCATCTAGTGTGCAAGCTCAATCGGTCCATTTATGGACTAAAGCAAGCTTCAAGATCTTGAAATATCCGGTTTAATGAAGTAATCCAGTCATATGGATTTATTCAAAGTCCGGATGAGTCTTGTGTATATAAGAAGTATAATGGAAACGTGGTGGTATTTCTTGTACTATACGTAGATGATATTTTGTTAATTGGCAACAATGTCAAGGTATTATCAGACGTAAGGGTATGGTTGTCCAAACAATTTGATATGAAGGACTTAGGAGAGTGTGCACACATTCTTGGGATCAAAGTAATAAGGGATCGCAAGAAAAGAATGTTGTGTCTGTCCCAAGCTTCATATATAGATACAATCCTTGCTCGTTTTAGCATGCAGGATTCCAAGAAAGGTTTCTTACCTTTTAGGCATGGAATAGCTCTATCTAAAGAGATGTCTCCTAAGACATCAAAGGAGATAGAAGACATGAAAGTGGTTCCTTATGCCTCGGCTATAGGAAGCCTTATGTATGTAATGCTATGCATGAGACCTGATATTTGTTTTGCCGTGGGCATGGTCAGCAGATATCAGAGTAACCCTGGACAAGGACATTGGACTATTGTAAAGCATATATTAAAATACCTGAGAAGGACTAGAGATTATATGCTAGTTTACCAAGTAGACGATTTGCTCCCTGTGGGTTACACGGATTCAGATTTCCAATCAGATAGGGACAACAGTAAGTCTACATCAGGCTATGTGTTTACTTTAGGAGGTGGAGCCATTTCATGGAGGAGTGTTAAGCAGAAATGCGTTTCGGACTCAACCATGGAAGCTGAGTATGTAGCAGCCTCTGAGGCAGCTAAAGAAGCAGTATGGCTCAGGAACTTTCTAATGGACTTAGATATGATTCCTGGTTTGTCCAAAATCATCACAATTTATTGTGATAATAGCGGTGCAGTTGCAAACTCGAAGGAACCACGAGCTCATAAGGCAAGTAAACATATAGAGCGCAAGTACCACCTGATACGAGATATCGTAAAGCGAGGAGAAGTTGTCATCGCCAAGATTGCATCAGCGGATAACCTGGCAGATCCTTTCACTAAGGCCCTTCCGGCGAAAGCTTTCGATCGGCATGTGGAGGGAATGGAAATCAGATGTATGGTAGAAGATATGGCAGCTTAGTCATTAGTATAAGTGGGAGATTGTTGGAGTGTATACTGAAAGCCTAAGCTTTTGTAAACATTTATGTTAAATAAAGAATCACATTTGGTCAATATATCTACATTTGTTTGTAGTTGTTCAATTAATTTATATTGTACATAACATAGTATGTGGTGTCACATATAGAAGATGATGTTATCAGTACCTTATAAATTATAAACAGTAGCTCACGACCAAAATGGAAAGGAACAAACCATTGGAAGGTCGTAGTGTAATTAGGAATTAATTTATCTTGACTATATAATTACACTAGTACACTTAGAGTGTATTGAGTAGGACCATTTGAGGTCGTTTCTTTTATACTGACTTTATAAAGGAACAAATATCTCAGTTATTATGGAAGTGTGTGCTCTTAATCCTAATATAATAACAAACACATATATTTGATATTTATTTCTTTAATTTATCAATGGGTGAGATTTAGTTTGATGAATCAATAAACCCGATAAGTTGGGAAATGATATCACTTATAGTGTGTGTTGTTGATTATAGAAGGAAACTGTGTCCTAGAGATACTAGGTTGATAATGTCCCCAAGAGGAGCTCATAAGGATTGTCATGTTAAACCCTGCAGGTGGACTTAGTCCGACATGACGATAAGGTTGAGTGGTACTACTCTTGGACTAAGATATTAATTAAATGAGTTGTCAGTAACTCACTTAATTAGTGGGCATTCGATATCTTAAACACAGGGAGACTAACACACTCATAATAAGAAGGAGCCCAAAAATGTAATTTGGGATTGGTGCGGTAGTTCAATAATAGTTCTCTAGTGGAATGAATTATTATTGATAAAATTAAGTTGTGTGTTCGGGGCGAACACGGGATGCTTAATTTTATCGGGAGACCAAAACCAATTCCTCCTCTCGGTCCCTATCGTAGCCTCTTATTTATAGAGTACTATACCCACCTTCTATACCCACCTAAAGGGGGCCGGCCAAGCTAGCTTGGAATCAAGCTAGGGCCGGCCTAAGCATGGTTTAGGGTGGCCGGCCCTAGCTTGAACCCAAGCTAGAGGGGGCCGGCCATAATTAAATTAAAAAGGAATTTTAATTTTAATTTTTATTATGTGGAAGATATAATTTATTAAAGAGAATTAAAATTAAAATATCTCTCTTAAAAGGATCTACAAAATATTAAAGAAAGAGATTAGATCTCTTTCCTTATTTGTAGATTGGAAAGATATTTTATTTTCTCTTTAAAAATTATTCACATGTTGAAAAATTAAAATTATAGAAATTTCTTTTTATCAACCATGAAGGGATTTTTGAAGAGAAATTTTATTTTTAAAATTTCCAGAAACAAATTAGGAAGTTTTAATTTGTTGATTGAAACTTGTCTAATTTGCCTCTCTTGATGTGGCCGACCATTATAAGATTAATTGGGAAATTTTATTTTATTTTTCTCAATTAAATCATGTCAAGGAAATTAAGGAAATTTTATTGTAATTAAATTTCCTAATTTACCAAGACTAAGGAATATAAAAGAGGGGGTTGGGGTGCCTTCATTAGACACAACCTCTATTATTTTTCTCCCTCTCTTATTCCTTGGTGTGGCCGGCCAACCTCTCTTCCCCTCTTCTTCTTTGTGGTGGCCGAACCTTTCTCTTGGCTTGGAGCTCTTGTGGTGGCCGGATACTACTTGGAGAAGAAGAAGAAGAAGGAGAGAAAGTTTGCATCCCTTGGAGCTTGGTTGGTGTTTTTTTTTTTCTTCATCCTTGGTAAAGCTTCCTTGTTGTGGCCGAACCTAGCTAGGAGGAGAAGAAGGTGGTTGGTGATTTCTTATCTCGAAAGATCGTTGCCCACACAACGTCCGAGGTTAGAAGAGGAATACGGTAGAAGATCAAGAGGTCTTTTTAGAAGGTATAACTAGTAATTTTTCCTTTCCGCATCATACTAGTTATTTATGGAAATAATACCAAATACAAGAGGCTTACGATTCTAGTATTTTGAATATGTTTTTCGATGTTGTGTTCTTTTGTTTTATTTTTCCTTGTGATTTGATTGTTCTTTTTGGTTAACCTAAAGTTATTTTAGGAAATTAAATATTAGCTTTCCATAAAAGGTTTTGTCTAGTCGGTAGTGGTTGCTCCCATATCCAAGAAGGTCGTGTGCCTCGCCACGTCAGTACTGGGAACCAACTATGGAAATTAATATTTAATGGAATTAATAACTTAAGGTGATTTGGGTCGAACGTGTTAAGTTCCGCAGGAGACCCAAGTCAAAACCTAAAAGAACGAATAGATTAAGTTTTGGATCAAACGTGTTAAGTTCCGCAGGCGATCCAAAATTTAATTTAAAAGAACACATGATAGCTAGGAAAAGGTTCAGACCTTTGTACAAAATTTTTGTACAGTGGAACCTCTACGTTTTCCGAGTAGCAACCAACAGCCTGCTCCACGGTCGCTCGAGTTATCTTCTGTTTTCGTCCTTCAGGTAGTAGGCTCTTGAGAGGAGTTTTTGTACGACCTTGTATGGTCCCACCCCTGGGGCTACGAGTTTGGTGACGTCGCCTATCGACTTTATTCTTTTCTACACTAGATCGCCGACCTGGAAGACCTCGGGATCACCCTCCGATTGTAGTCTGCTTTATTCGCCGCTGGTACGCCATCAGCCGAACTACAGCCTTATCCCGCACCTTGTCCACTAAATCAAGCTCCATAAGTCTTCGCTCGGCGTTCCCCTCATCTTAGAGCTGCACTTGATCAGATTCTACTCGGACTTCCACCGGGGTTAACGCTTCACCGCTGTACACCAGATGAAACGATGGTCGAGCCAAGCTCATATACCTCTAACATCTCTCAGTTGGTGACTTCCGCTTGGTCGTTGCTCTGGGGGTAAGCCACTGAGGTGAAGGCTTGCTGAATGTCATAGCCTTCACACCACTCCCTGAGCCTTCGATGGGTGAACTGCCCCTCGTTATCTGAGACAAGTCGGCAGAGGATGCTGAACCGACACAAGATGTTCTGCCAGATGAATTTGATGACCATCTATTCAGTTATCTTTGCTAACGGCTTGACTTCCACCCATTTTGAAAAATAATCCACTGCAGCGAGTAATAATCTTTGCTAAGTGGTTGCCATTAGAAACGGTCCAACGATGTCTATGCTCCATTGGTTGAACAGGCAAGACACCGTGGATTCCTTCATCTCCTCAATCGGGCGGTGCAAGATATTATGTGATACTTTTGGCAGGACAAACAAGTAGCTACTGTCCGGGCGGCGTCTTCTTAAAGTGTGGACCAAAAATATTTGGCCAGAAGGATCTTCCAGGCTAGTGATCGACCACCCGGATGACTTCCACAGAAACCTTGATGTACTTCTTGGAGGATGTACTCTATGTCTTCTGATCCACCACACTTGAGCAGTGGCCAAGAGAAATCTCTCTTATAAAGTTGGTCCCCGATCAACGTAAATCGTCTAACCCTCTTTTTTCAATGGACGAGTCATTTCCTGATCAGTTGGGGTGCCGCCTGACTAAATCCTGGTCTTGGACAAACAGGATATAATTAATAAACTCTTATTTTATTATTGTCCTAACCTCATTTTGTAGGATATATTTTGTTTTTGGACTAACACATTTTACTGGACGAAAGGAGTAAAAATAGCCTCGAATGAACAGTGTCTAAGACACCTTTAAGGCGCCTCGAATCATAGGTTGAGGTGCCTTGGACAAGCCAGAGGTGCCCTCAAGAAGATAAATCTATGGATAAGGCTTCGTGACGCGAAGGTGCCCTGGAGGCGTTGGAGGCGTCTCTGAGGCACATTGGAGGCACCCTAGCGCAGATAAAAACCACAATAAGAGTAGGTTATCTTAACCGAGGTTTTTGAGATCATTTTTGCACTCGGAGGTGCCTCAGACGAGGATGGGAGGTGCCCTCAACAGCCTATAAAAGGAAGGTTTGCCCAAGCTTTCAATACAACTCCTACAAGCAAACTTTCAAGTTTCCAACTTCTCTGACTTCATCCTCCTGCTATGCTACGATGTTGCTATGCTCGATTACTATTGAGAAGCCGCCCAACATCGGACTCGATCCGATTTTCTTCAAAGTGTTGGGTAATGAAAGTTTTAATTAAAGTACTTAATTACTGCATAAAGAAAAGTGTAGGTTGTTACACTTGTTCTTGTTTTACTATTGTACTTAATTCCCTCTTCCGACAATTCTAGAAGAGGATTTTAAGTTTATTTTCCATCAATACGGTCTGAGTAATTGTGGATCTTGGAGTAGGAGTCGTCAAAGTAACTCCTCATGTACTTTTTTTTTTTAAATTTCTGCTTTATCATATTTCGTTGCATACCAACTTTTAAAAATAAAAAAAAGGTTTTTATAGCCACATGATTCATCCTCCTCTCACGTGCATAATGATCCTACAAATTCAAGAGATGAACATTAGTAGAAAATGCGACAATGAAAGTCAAAAGAAGAAATTCATAGGTGGTCCCCTATTATTCTTGATCCTTCTTCAGTAAGAAAAAAAAGGATGTGGGAAGAGGTTGAAATCATCAAAAGAGAATACAACCTCAAAGTCCTGGCTATATCATGGATGTGGTCATCGAGGTGTGTCACATGATAAACGCAACTGCCCAATTTTATAACAAGGATATGTGTCGATTAATTCTACATTTGTATTATATTTTTATAAATATGATGATATATCAATTGCCAGATCAACTATAGATAATCATTATAACATCGTCGATGACACATATGAAAAAGATTTGACATTTATAGCTAGTATTATCAAAGTTTTATTTTATTAAATTATAATGGTTGAATAAGCAATTGAAGTTAATAATTGTCTTTATTGTTGCAAGTTCTAACAACATGCGCTTGGATGAATGAAGGTTTAACAAACATTCACGACTTGTTTGAAGTTGTATTGGTTGAGTTCCCACATATTGCTCTATTATACTAAAGTCTAATTCATTTATCAGGGAGATGCCCCGAGTAGTTGTATTATGGCCAGTGCGGCTATGTTCAATTAAATATAATCTACTTGAATTAGTTCCTAGTATCAATTGTCTAAATTGTTTGGATAATCATTTATGTATTTTCTTATGCAATTAGTGTCATTTGTTTCATTGTTTGATCTTTGATGGTTCTTTTGAATATTTGTTTTGTGGTTGTAGTTTAGTATTTAAATATTTTCAGTTCGTACAAGCTGTGAATCACATTATTGTTAGGATGTATACTAAAAGCCTAGCTTTTGGTATAAACATTTATCTAGAAATAAGAATCACATTGGTCAAATGTCTACATTTACGATAAATGTAGTTGCTCAATTAATTTATATTATAGATAACATGGTGTGTGGTGTCACACGCAGAAGATCATATTATAGGTTCCTTATAAATTATAAACAGTAGCTCACGACCAAGATGGAAAGGAACAAACCATTGGAAGGTCGTAGTGTAATTAGGTATTAGTTTATCTTAACTATATAATTACACTAGTACACTTACAGTGTATTGAGTAGGACCATTTGAGGTCGTTCCTTTTATACTGACTTTATGAAGGAACAAAGACCTCAATTATTATGGAAGTGTGTGCTCTTAATCCTAATATAATAACAAGCACATATATTTGATATTTATTTCTTTAATTTATCAATGGGTGAGATTTAGTTCGATAAATCAATAAGCCCAATAAGTTGAGAAATGATATCACTTATAGTGTGTTTTATTGATTATAGAAGGAAACTGTGTCCTAGTAATCTAGGTTGAGAATGTCCCCATGAGGATCTTATAAGGATTGTCATGTTAAACCCTGCAGGTGGACTTAGTCCGACATGACGATGAGGTTGAGTGGTACTACTCTTGGACTAAGATATTAATTAAATGAGTTGTCAGTAACTCACTTAATTAGTGGGCATTCGACATCTTAAACACAGGGAGACTAACACACTCATAATAAGAAGGAGCCCAAAAATGTAATTTGGGATTGGTGCGGTAGTTCAATAATAATTCTTTAGTGGAATGAATTATTATTGATGAAGTTAAGTTGTGTGTTCGGGGCGAACACGGGATGCTTAATTTCATCGGGAGACCAAAACCAATTCCTCCTCTCGGTCCCTATCGTAGCCTCTTGTATATAGAGATTTATACCCACCACATACCCACCTTCTTACCCATCCTATAGGGGCTGGCCAAGCTAGATTGGAGACTAAGCTAGGGCCGGCCATGGTTTGGTTCATGGGTGAATTCATGTGGCTGGCCATAGCTTGAACTCAAACTTAGGTGGCCAACCCTATTAAAATAAAAAGTAATTTTAATTTAAAATTTTTTTCTTATGTGGATAACATGATTTAAAAGAGAGTTTAAAAATTTAAATCTTTCCTTTTATAAGATTCTACAAAAGATTAAGAGAAGAGCTAAATCTCTTTCCTTATTTGTAGATTAAAAGATTGATTTTAATTTTGGTAAAAACTTTCCTATTAATCATATTTATTATTTAAAAGAAAGTTTAAAAATTAAAAATTCTCTTTTATTAGTTTCTACAAAAGATTAAGAAAAGATTTAATATCTTTCTTTATTTGTAGATTAAAAGAGATTTTAATTTTTAGAGATAACTTTCTTTTTATCCACATGTTAAAAGAAAGATTTTAATTTATAAAATTTCCTTTTTATTAACCAATCATGAATGGAAAAATTATTGGAGAAATTTTTTATAAATTTCCGGAAGCAAATAAAGAAGTTTTAATTTGTGTTTAAAATTTTATTTGCTTGGAAATTTTATGGTGTGGCCGACCATTGTAAATTGAAAAGAAAAATTATTTTTTAATTAAATAAATTTTCTTTTTCAATAGAAAAAGAATTAAGGAAGTTTTTATTAAATTTTCCTTATTTGCCAAGACCAAGGATTATAAAAGAGGGGGTAGAGAAGGCTTCATGGTGAATAACTCTATTCTATTTTCTCCCTCTTTTCTTCCTTGGTGTGGCCGGCCATCCTCTCCTCCTCTCTTCTCTTTGATGGCCGAACCTTATCCTTCTTGTGGAGATTCATATGGTGGCCGGATCAAGTTTAGAGAAGAAGAAGAAGAAGGAGAGAAAGAAAGTTTTGTTTCTAGCATCCCTTGGAGCATGGTGGTGGTGGCCGAACCTCTTCATCCTAGGAGAAGTTTTGATGGCCGAAACTTGTAAGGAAGAAGAAGGTGCTTGGTGGTTCTCATCTCGGAAGATCGTTGCCCACACAACGTCCGAGGTTAGAAGAGGAATACGGTAGAAGATCAAGAGGTCTTTCTAAAAGGTATAACTAGTATTTTTCCTTTCCGCATCATACTAGTTATTTTTGAAAATAATACCAAATACAAGAGACATGCGATTCTAGTATTTCGAATTTGTTTTCGAGGTTGTGTTCTTTTATTTTTTTTCTTTCCCTTGTGATTTGATTGTTCTTTTCGGTTGACCTAAAGTTATTTAAGGAAATTAAATATTAACTTTCCTTAAAAGGCTTTGTCTAGTCGGTGGTGGTTGTTCCCATATCCAAGAAGGCCATGTGCCTCGCCACGTCAGTACTGGAAGCCAATTTTGGAAATTAATATTTAATGAAATTAATAACCTAGGTGATTTGGATCGAACGTGTTAAGTTCCGCAGGAGATCCGAGTCTAAACCTAAAAGAACAAATAGATTAAACTTTGGATCAAACGTGTTAAGTTCCGCAGGCGATCCAAGTTTAATTTAAAAGAACACATGGTAGCTAGGAAAAGGTTCAGACCATTGTACAAAATTTTTGTACAGTGGAACCATTAGGTTTTCCGAGTAGCAACCAACAATTAGTATCAAAGCTAGGGTTTTGCCTCTGTGTATTTGGTATTAGTTTAATTATGCACATGTCATACATAATTTAGGCAGGTTAATAGTAGGATGTGCTAACTTTGTGGATGCAGATCCAACTATTATGGCTTATAGTTATTATGTGTGTGATTGGACCCTTGGACATGTCAAGGACATTTTATTGTGTGTGCATGATTGTATTATAAAATACAACAGGAGCTGTATTTAGTTTTATTAGGATTTTATTTTTTGATCTAGTTACATGTATATTCCTTTTATGGAATATAGGATCGATGGATGTAAATTTTATTTTATGTTCGATCTAGTTTACATGTACATTCCTTCGAGGAATATAGGATTGAAAAATGTAAAATTCTATTTATGTCGCGGATTGAATCTTGCAAGGTGTGGAACCTTTTGAGGATCAGAGGCGCAGCGGAACAAGGAGCAAGATGGATGCGATAACTAGACCCGGTGGCGGTGGCCAAGGATGGCAGCAGCTGGGGTTGGCGACACACGGAGGACAGCAATAGATAAAAGCCATAATAGTTGAAAATTAGTTTTTCTATTTATTACTTTTTATGCTGTGTTGTGTGTGTTTGTTAGTATGCATGCTAAGTAGGCCAGCATAGTCAAAATTCCTCACTTTAAATAACTAAGTAGGAGAGGGATTTATTTTTAAATAAATTCCACGGTCTCCATTACTGGTTTATAAGTGATGCAACAAGCTTGCGCGTTGGCTCTGAGTGCCTTCCTCCATATCGGATGAGCTTGTTTGCGGATCACTAGCTTAAACTTCCATTTTGGATGACTATAGGAAGTTAATTAAGAGCGTTTGATCTTCCCCATCGGAAGGGACACAATCTCATTAACGGACTTAGTGTCAAGTAATGGTATACACTTAGGCATGTCTAATAGTATCCTCCCCATCGGAGTCACTGCTATTATTTGTGTGACCGAAGAAAACCAACTATTGATTTGTCAAATAAATAAGTTGACAAGATAATAAAATTAAAAACCCCTCTTACAAATGTTTGATTTTGTATACGTCCACACTATCGTGGCATACAAAATTCACGGTGTTTGAGGTAATTTTATTTGTCATAAAGATTTATTGACAAGATAATTAATGGGTAAACCCCTCCTCTTACAAATGTCTAATTTTGTATACGTCCACACTATCGTGGCATGCAAAATTCACGGTGTTTGAGGTGTTGGTGAATTTAAATAATATTGTTTGAGGAATCAATGTTATTTTAAAATTCAAAAGTTTTGACCAAATATTTGATTAAAGAAAGATCAACTATTAATTTTATTCATCATAAAGTAAAGATGACGAGATAATAAAATTAATGGATAAAATCTCTTCTTTGATTTTGTACACGTCCACACTATCGTGGCATACAAAATGCATGGGGATTTTAAGGAATTGATCTTGACCAAATATTTTTGTGATTCTTAGGATTTAAAATGTTCGTCAATTCCCTAGTTGTTATACTATAGAAAAGACTTAGTAGTCCCGATTGTAAAAAAAAATGGAAATAGGACTTGGAAATTAAGGTAGTTTGTCTTTTTAGAACTAAAGAACAATAAAGGTGTATTTAATTCATTAGTTGAAACATGTTTAGTGGTGTTATCTACCAGAACCTGGAGTATAGATAAGATGCCATTAATCATGTCTGCAATTCATTGCAAGGTTCCAGGAAACCCGACAACTAAAATAAAAACACCGTCCACATGGGTACTACTGTAAAAGTAGCAGCTGTTGCAGTGGGAGAGGTTTATTCTCTAATAGGAATAAAATATGGATTATTAGAAATTGTTTTTACATACTAAGTTTAGAAAGAACCTGATTTCAGTTTCTAAACTATTATAGAATAGATATTGTGTCTATTTTGATAACAAAGTCATTATCAAGAAAAATAGGGAAGTTATCTATTCTGGTATGTTGGTTGACAATTTATAATCCAATAACTCCCACGATGCAACAAATGGAAATTAGTAACACATCTTCTAACTTTAAGAGAAAGCAACCTTCGGAAATGAACCAATTATATCTTTGGCATTTAAGGCTAGGTTATATTAACTTGTAGTAGGATTCATTGGTAGCTAATGAACTTTGGGTTCATTAGTAGTGGAAATCTTTCCAACCTGTGAATCTTACTTGGAAGGAAAAATAACCAAGAAGCTTTTAAGTCTAAGGGGTATGGAGCCAAAGATATGTTGGAATTGATTCATTCTGATTTGTGTGATCCTATGACTATCCAGACAAGAGGTAGTATCGAATATTTCGTCTATTTTATAGACAACTATTCAAGATACAAATACATTTACTTAATGTGCCGCAAGACTAAGTGCTTTGATTAGTTCAAAGAGTACAAGGCTGATGCGGAGAAACGTTAAAGTAAAAGTATCAAGTCACTATGGTAAGATCATAGTGGCAAGTACCTCTTGGGACAATTTAGGAGTTACTTATCAAAAGTAGGGATTCACTCCCAACTAACTGCACCTGGTACACCCCCAACAGAATGGTGTAGTAGAAAGAAGGTATATGACTCTTATGGAAATAATTAGATTGATGATGAGTTATTCAGACAATTACCAAGTTTGTTTTAAGGGTATACTCTGAAAAAGAAAGTGAACATAGTACCTTCCAAAGTCATAACTCTCTACTCATATAGAATTGCTAAATAGGCGTAAGCCTATTTTGAAGCATATTCGGATTCGGGTAGTCCAGCACATATGCTGAAGAGAGACAATGATAAGTTGGATAGGAATTCACTTGTTTGTGGGTTATCCTAGAGAAATGAAAGTAGGTTTATAGTCTTAAAAATCAGAAGGTCATTGTTAGCATCAATGACTGATTTTTAGAAGAGGACTATTTAATGAATCACAAGCCCATAAGTAAATTTGTTCTTAAAGAAATTATAAAGGACATGTCTAATCTAGTACCAACTGTACAAGATGAAATATCATAAGAAACTGCAACACGTATCACAATTGATACACAATTATAGACAGTACATCATCGTAGTGGGAGGGTTGTCAAACAACCAAAAGGATTCATGTTTTGGGAGAGTTTTTGGACTTGATCCCAAATGAACATGAGTCTGATCCCGGAAATATGATGAAACACTCCAAAATAAAGATGCAGCATCTTGGCAAAGAGCAATGAATACAGAATTAGAATATATGTATTCTAATCAAATCTGGAAGCTTGTAGAACCACCAGATGGTGTAAAAACCATTGGGTGAAAATATGTCTACAATAGGAAAAGATGGATAGAAAGGAAGGTGGAAACTTTCAAAGCAAGGCTTGATAAAAAAGGAAACTTTTTCACTGGTAGTCATGCTTAAGTCTATCCGGATTCTTTTATCTATTTAGCAAGTGGATGTCAAGACAGCATTCCTTAATGGAAGTCTTGAAAAAAAAGCATCCATACAAAGCAACCAGAAGGGTTCATTGCAAAGGGCAAAGAGCATTTTGTGTGCAAGCTCAATCAGTCTATGGACTGAGGCAAAGCTTCAAGGTCTTGGAACATCTGGTTTATCAAAGGAATCTAGACCTATGGATTTATTTAGTAACCAGATAAGTCTTGTGTATACAAAAGGTGTGATGGAAACGTGGTGATATTTCTTGTACTATACGTAGATAACATTTTTGGTAGTTGGAAACAATATCAAAATGTTGTCAGAAGTAAGAGTATGGTTGTCCAAATAATTCGATATGAAGGACTTGGGAGAATGAATATATTCTTGGGATCAAAGTAATAAGGGATTGCAAGAAAAGAATATTATCCCAAGCTTCATATATCGGGAAAAAAAAATCCTTGCTCGTTTTAAGCATGCAAAACTCCAAGAAAGGTTTCTTACCTTTTTAGCATGGAGTAACTTTATCTAAAGAAATGTCTCCGTAGACATCAAAGGAGATAAAGGACATGAATGCAGTTCCTTATGCTTCGGCTATGAGAAGCCTAATGTATGCAATGCTGTGTACGAGACTGGATATCTATTTTGCCGTGGGCATAGTTAGTAGATATCAAAGCAACTCTGGACAAGGACATTGATCTGCGGTAAAGCATATATTGAAGTACCTTAGAGGCATTAGAGATTATATGCTAGCTTATAAGGCAGATAATTTGTTCCCTGTGGGTTGCATGGATTTTAACATCCAATCGGAAAGGGACAATAGTAAGTCAACCTCGGGGTTTTGTGTTTACTTTAGGAGGTAAAGTCATAACTATGGAAGAGTGATAAGCATAGGTGTTTTTCTGGACTCTACCATAGAAGTTTAGTATATGGTAAGCCTCTGAGGTAGCCATAAAAGCTGAATGACTCAATAACCTCAAGATAGACTTAGATATGATTTCTGGTTTATCCAAAGATTATTACAATTTATTGTAATGATATTGGTGCAGTAGCAAACTCGAAGAAACCATAAGTCTATAAGGCAAGTAAACACAATAGAGCGCAAGTACCACCCAATACGAGAAATCGTATAAACGAGGAGAAGTTGTTGCCGCCTAGATTGCATCAGGTGATGACCTATAGATCCTTTCACTAAGGTCCTTAAGGCAAGAGTTTTTGATGGGCATGTTGAAGGGTTTGGAATTAGATGTATGGTAGCAGATATGACAGCTTAGTCTTTTAGTATAAGTGGGAGATTGTTAGGATGTATACTAAAAGCCTAGCTTTTGGTATAAACATTTATCTAGAAATAAGAATCACATTGGTCAAATGTCTACATTTATGATAAATGTAGTTGCTCAATTAATTTATATTGTAGATAACATGGTGTGTGGTGTCACATACAGAAGATCATGTTATAGGTTCCTTATAAATTATAAACAGTAGCTCACGACCAAGATGGAAAGGAACAAACCATTGGAAGGTCGTAGTGTAATTAGGTATTAGTTTATCTTAACTATATAATTACACTAGTACACTTACAGTGTATTGAGTAGGACCATTTGAGGTCGTTCCTTTTATACTGACTTTATGAAGGAACAAAGACCTCAGTTATTATGGAAGTGTGTGCTCTTAATCCTAATATAATAACAAGCACATATATTTGATATTTATTTCTTTAATTTATCAATGAGTGAGATTTAGTTCGATAAATCAATAAGCCCGATAAGTTGGGAAATGATATCACTTATAGTGTGTGTTGTTGATTATAGAAGAAAACTGTGTCCTAGTAATCTAGGTTGAGAATGTCCCCAAGAGGATCTCATAAGGATTGTCATGTTAAACCCTGCAGGTGGACTTACTCCGACATGACGATGAGGTTGAGTGGTACTACTCTTGGACTAAGATATTAATTAAATGAGTTGTCAGTAACTCACTTAATTAGTGGACATTCGACATCTTAAACACAGGGAGACTAACACACTCATAATAAGAAGGAGCCCAAAAATGTAATTTGGGATTGGTGCGGTAGTTCAATAATAATTCTTTAGTGGAATGAATTATTATTGATGAAGTTAAGTTGTGTGTTCGGGGCGAACACGGGATGCTTAATTTCATCGGGAGACCAAAACCAATTCCTCCTCTCGGTCCCTATCGTAGCCTCTTGTATATAGAGATTTATACCCACCACATACCCACCTTCTTACCCATCCTATAGGGGCTAGCCAAGCTAGCTTGGAGACCAAGCTAGGGCCGACCATGGTTTGGTTCATGGGTGAATTCATGTGGCCGACCCTAGCTTGAACTCAAGCTTAGGTGGCCGGCCCTATTAAAATAAAAAGTAATTTTAATTTAAAATTTTTTTCTTATGTGGATAACATGATTTAAAAGAGAGTTTAAAAATTTAAATCTTTCCTTTTATAAGATTCTACAAAAGATTAAGAGAAGAGCTAAACCTCTTTCCTTATTTGTAGATTAAAAGGTTGATTTTAATTTTGGTAAAAACTTTCCTATTAATCATATTTATTATTTAAAAGAAAGTTTAAAAATTAAAAATTCTCTTTTATTAGTTTCTACAAAAGATTAAGAAAAGATTTAATATCTTTCCTTATTTGTAGATTAAAAGAGATTTTAATTTTTAGAGATAACTTTCTTTTTATCCACATGTTAAAAGAAAGATTTTAATTTATAAAATTTTCTTTTTATTAACCAATCATGAAGGGAAAAATTATTGGAGAAATTTTTTATAAATTTCCGGAAGCAAATAAAGAAGTTTTAATTTGTGTTTAAAATTTTATTTGCTTGGAAATTTTATGGTGTGGCCGGCCATTGTAAATTGAAAAGAAAAATTGTTTTTAAATTAAATAAATTTCCTTTTCAATGGCAAAATAATTAAGGAAATTTTTATTAAATTTTCCTTATTTGCCAAGACCAAGGATTATAAAAGAGGGGGTAGAGAAGGCTTCATGGTGAATAACTCTATTCTATTTTCTCCCTCTTTTCTTCTTTGGTGTGGCCGGCCATCCTCTCCTCCTCTCTTCTCTTTGATGGCCGAACCTTATCCTTGTGGAGATTCATATGGTGGCCGAATCAAGTTTAGAGAAGAAGAAGAAGAAGGAGAGAAAGAAAGTTTTGTTTCTAGCATCCCTTGGAGCATGGTGGTGGTGGTCGAACCTCTTCATCCTAGGAGAAGTTTTGATGGCCGAAATTTGTAAGGAAGAAGAAGGTGCTTGGTGGTTCTCATCTCGGAAGATCGTTGCCCACACAACGTCCGAGGTTAGAAGAGGAATACGGTAGAAGATCAAGAGGTCTTTCTAAAAGGTATAACTAGTATTTTTCCTTTCCGCATCATACTAGTTATTTTTGAAAATAATACCAAATACAAGAGGCATGCGATTCTAGTATTTCGAATTTATTTTCGAGGTTGTGTTCTTTTATTTTTTTTTCTTTCCCTTGTGATTTGATTGTTCTTTTCGGTTGACCTAAAGTTATTTAAGAAAATTAAATATTAACTTTCCTTAAAAGGCTTTGTCTAGTCGGTGGTGGTTGTTCCCATATCCAAGAAGGCCATGTGCCTCGCCACGTCAGTACTGGAAGCCAATTTTGGAAATTAATATTTAATAAAATTAATAACCTAGGTGATTTGGATCGAACTTGTTAAGTTCCGCAGGAGATCCGAGTCTAAACCTAAAAGAACAAATAGATTAAACTTTGGATCAAACGTGTTAAGTTCCGCAGACGATCCAAGTTTAATTTAAAAGAACACATGGTAGCTAGGAAAAGGTTCAGACCTTTGTACAAAATTTTTGTACAGTGGAACCATTAGGTTTTCCGAGTAGCAACCAACAATTATAGCAACTATGGTTTTGTAGCTATTATAACCTCAAACTTGTGTTATAGCAGCTACGGACCCGTAGCTGCTACAATGTGTCTATACAATGTTGGAAACTGTGTTATAGCAGCTATAATTTCGTACCTGCTACAATCTCAAACTTATGTTGTAGCAGCTACAGACTCGTAGTTGCTATAGCATGTTTATATAAGGCTAAGAACCATGTTGTAGTAGCTATACTTTTGTAGCTGCTACAATGTCAAACTTGTGTTATAGCAGTTACGGGTCCATTGATGCTACAATGTATTTATACAAGACTAAGAACTACGTTGTAGCAGCTACGGTTTCATAGCTGCTATAACCTTAAACTTGTGTTATAGAGCTATGAATCCATAGCTGTTATAACCTTAAACTTGTGTTATAGTGCTATGAATCCATAGCTGTTATAACCTCTTTGTACAATGCTAAGAACCACGTTGTACCAGCTACGGCTTCTTAGATGCTACAATCTCAAACTTGTATTGTAGAAGCTATGGATCAATAGCTGCAACAAGCTCTTTGTACAAATCTAAGAACCACATTATAACAACTACGAAACCATAGTTGTTACAATGTGGTTCTTAGACTTGTACAAAGAGGTTTTGCAGCTATTGATCCGTAGCTGCTACAATCTCTTTATACAAGACTAAGATGAACTTAATACATACTGTTCAACATTAAAAGTAAAAGTTCTAAGAGATACAAAAGATGACTCAAAATAATTGTTATAACATAAACCAAAAGGAAGATCAACAAAATGATCCTAAGGCCTTTCTAGTAGATTGATGGCCTCTTTTACAACTGCATTAACCTCTATCATTTACCCATTCAACTTAGCAAGTGTAGCAAGAGTCTTTTTTAGTGTTTGAAGGGTAACCTTCAACTCCCTCACCACTTGATCTAGCTAAGATTTGTTGATGTAGAAGGACTTGCTAAGTTGTTCAGAGGCATGAAGGGGAAAGAGTCTTCCCAAAACCCCATAGAAGCGTCAGAACTCAAATCATCGAGAACTATCAAGGACTAGAAGAAAGTCTTGGTTTAAGGTGATTCAAATGCCCCATGATTTGCAAAGAGTCTTACGCCGCTATATGAAGGTGAAGGGGCAACATACGCTAGAATGTAATATTTATAATAGTGTAAATCTCATCAATTCTAGAGTTATAGCCCATTAAATGCAAGAGAGGAGTTGGTGAAATTTAATTCAGGGAGTCGAAGCATAATTTCCAGAATGATAACCCATTAAATGCACGGGAGAAATTGGTTAAATTTAATTAATTAAGTTAACGTTGTAGAAGCTATGGATTCGTAACTGATATAATGTAATTGAACAAATCATGACCACATTGTAGCAGTCATAGCGTAGCTGCTACAACACAGATTTAACATTATAGCTGCTATGAACTCGTAGCTGCTACAATATGATTCAACAAATCATGACCACATTATAGAAACTATGGTTATGTAGTTGCTACAACACAAACTTAACGTTGTAGCAGCTACAGAGTCGTAGCTGCTATAACGTAATTGAACAAATCATGATCACATTGTAGCAGCTACGATTTTGTAACTGCTATAATACAAATTTAATGTTGAAGCAGCTAAGAACTAGTAGCTGTTACAATGTAATTGAACAAATCATGATAACATTGTAGTAGCTACGATTTCGTAGCTTCTATAACACAAAGTTAACATTGTAGCAGATATAGACTCCTATTGCTAAAATATGATTCAACAAATCATGAGCAACTACAGCTTCATAGCGACTACAACACAAGCTTAACATTGTAGCAATTATGGACTTGTAGCTATTGCAATGTAATTGAATAAATCATGACCACATTGTAGCAACTACAGTTCTGTAGCTGCTACAACACAAACTTAATATTATAGCAGCTAAGGACTCGTAGCTTCTACAATTTAATTGAACAAATTATGACCACATTGTAGTAGCTATGATTTCATAGCTGTTACAACACAAACTTAACGTTGTAACAGCTATGGACTCATAGTTGTTGCAACATTATTGAACAAATCATAATCATATTATAGTAGCTATGATTTCGTAGTTGCTACAACACAAATTTAACATTGTAACAATTACGAATTCGTAGCTGCTGCAACATGATTAAACACTATCAAAGGACCATATTGTAGGAGCTACGGTTCCATAGCTACTACAATACAGACTTAACATTGTAGTAACTATGGACTCATAGCTTCTACATCGTGATCATACAAATACAAACTTAAAATTTGATACAACCAAATCAATATCATGCAAACAACATCATATCATATTTTTTAAATACAATTTATAATTTAAAATTTGTCATTGATATTATATATAAAACAACATCACACTTATACCTTTCAGCTTTTGTCTATCATAATTTTATGCCCAACCCTAAATCTATAAACTTTCATTTCAGTTTGTTTGAATTCAGTTGATATCTGAAATATCAAACTCTCTACATAACGTATTATAAAAAAGTACAATCTAACCTGCAAGCTATTTTTTTTTAACTTGTAAGAATCTAATTACAATCAATAATATGATACATAAATAAATACTTACGATTTTCTTTGTGTGGAGATATTTTCTTGAATCGTTTCAAACTCCCTAATGGAAATATGTGCTAAACCTTGATGTCTTCTGTGACAGTATAACCAGTTGAGACTCTTAAAAAACTGTACTTACGCATAAATGACATTAGTAATTAATATATATTAAAAGTTTATTGTAATAGAATATAGAACTTGATACTTGCCATTTTCTTAAAGATAGAAGTGTAATTTTATGTAGCACCGAGAGAGTTATAATGAATTATTTGACCTTCATCTATGTCTATGACCATTAGATGCCAGTGATCATCTTTATTACTAAAAGGATAGAAGATATATCTGATGATCTTATTTTCATCACTTTTCACAGTTTGGTATAATGCGTCGACATGCAACATTAAAAAACATATCCTAAGTAAACAAGAACAATTTTTAGTGGACTAAATACAAAATAAATAAATAAGATTAGCTTAGGTAGTCAAAAACTTAACTCAAACCCAACCCCACAACATATGGATGGGCAGTATAGTGTCTTAGAGGTTTTGACTTCATTTGCTATAATTGTAAAATATACAATTATAGGATTGAAAGTGCTAGAGAGGGGGAGGGTAAATAACGCTCGTGGTTTTTTCACATTTTTTGTTAAAACTATCAAGGAATCATAATAGAAATAAAGAGTTTTTACTTGATTTGAAGTCTGTGATGACTTCTACTCTAAGGCCCATGATCGTCGATCGCTTTCATTAAGCAATATACTAATAATTCGAAGAATTACAAAAGAGATCTCGATTACAATGCAAATGCGAATATAAAATTTACCGACAACTAAAGATTCGTAGATTCGTGCTTTCGGTCGTCGGAGTAGCGTTATAGCATTGTCAAGTCATCTTTGGAGCAGTGCGCAAGAGAGTGAATTGTTGGAATTGTTATTCTTGAGGTGATGGTCAAACCCTCCTTTTATAGCCCTGTCCAGGTGCCTGGACTAGTCTTGGGTGCCCCCACAAGGCTGATTTAGCGTGACCTCAGTGAAACTCTATCCAACGAATTTTATCCATCTCCGGGTGCCCGAACTATGATGTATGCTGGTCAATCATCGTGCGCCACCTCAGCTCCTACTAGTTGCCCGTTCGGTACCTTCTCAGGCGCCTGGACTAACTCTGAACGCTCAGACCTTTGAGCGCCTGGACGGGTGCCTAGAGCCCCTTTTTCAACTACATGATTTCTTACATCACAAGGTTAACAAAATAAGTAATAATATGGAAATAAAATATTTGACAGTCTCTCGACTGCCCAATTTTTGTGAAATCCTAGGTCAAACCGACACCTATTATTCCTTTTACAGAGAACACGTCCTCACCTACTCTTCTCAGAAGAGTTTACCTAATGTCAAATTGGCCCTCCAGATTGTTTGAACTTTTGCTTAACATCCAAGACTTTAGGACTTTCCACTGGATGTTCGATCCCCGACCGTCCAGACTTCCGTCTAGTGTCCGTGACTTTTAGGACTTTCACCTACTATCCTCGACCCATAGGATTTTCCGCCTGATGTCCTCAACATGCTAAGACTTCTACCTAGTCCCTCGGACTAGGACTTCCTTGCCTAGCCGTAACAAGGGCTTTTCCATTTGCCTAGTATTCAATTGTTGGTTGCTACTCGGAAAACCTAGAGGTTCCACTGTACAAAAATTTTGTACAAAGGTCTGAACCTTTTCCTAGCTACCATGTGTTCTTTTAAGTTAAATTTTGGATCGCCTGCGGAACTTAACACGTTTGATCCAAAACTTAATCTATTCGTTCTTTTAGGTTTTGACTTGGGTCTCCTGCGGAACTTAACACGTTCGACCCAAATCACCTTAAGTTATTAATTCCATTAAATATTAATTTCCATAATTGGTTCCCAGTACTGACGTGGCGAGGCACATGGCCTTCTTGAATATGGGAGCAACCACCACCGACTAGACAAAACCTTTTATAGAAAGGTAATATTTAATTTCCTAAAATAACTTTAGGTTAACCGAAAAGAACAATCAAATCACAAGGAAAAGAAAAAATAAAAGAACACAACATCGAAAAACATATTCGAAATTCTAGAATCGTAAGCCTCTTGTATTGGTATTATTTCCATAAATAACTAGCATGATGCGGAAAGGAAAAATTACTAGTTATACCTTCTAAAAGACCTCTTGATCTTCTACCGTATTCCTCTTCTAACCTCGGACGTTGTGTGGACAACGATCTTCCGAGATGAGAACCACCAAGCACCTTCTTCTTCCTTACAAGTTTCGGCCACCACAATTCTCCAAGAGAAGTAGAGGTCCGGCCACCACCACCAAGCTCCAAGGGATGCAAGAAACAAAACCACCTTTCTCTCCTTCTTCTCCTAGCTAGAGCCGGCCACCATCAAGAGCTCCAAGAGAGGTTGCCGCCGGCCATAAGAAGAAGAGAAGAGGAAGAAGCTAGGGTCGGCCACCAAGGAGGAAAAGAGAGGAGAAGAATAATAGAGTTGATCACCCATGAAGGCACCTCTACCCCCTCTTTTATAATCCTTGGTCTTGGCAAATAAGGAAATTTAATTAAAAACTTCCTTAATTCTTTTTCCATGAAAAAGAAAAATTTATTTAACAATTTTCCTATTCTCAATTTACATGGCTGGCCACCATCAAGTTATAAACAAGGAGAGTTTTAATTAATTAAAACTTCCTAATTTGTCTCCAGAAATTTATAAAAAATTTCTCCAATAATTTTCCCTTCATGGTGGTTAATAAAAAGGAAATTTTATAAATTAAAATTCTTCTTTTAAACATGTGGATAATTTTCAAAAGGAAAGTTATCTCTTAAAAATTAAAATCTCTTTTCAATCTACAAATAAGGAAAGATATCAAATCTTTTCTTAATCTTTGTAGAAACTAGTAAAAGAGAATATTTAATTTTAAAACTTCTCTTTTAAATTATTATCATGGTTAAAAAGGAAAGTTTTTCTTAAAAATAAAATCTTCTTTCAATCTACAAATAAGGAAAGATTTCAAATCTTTTCTTAATCTTTTATAGAAAGCTTTTAAAGGAAAGATTTAATTTTAAACTCTCTTTTAAAACTATGATATCCACATAAGAAATAATTTTAATAAAAATCCTTTTAATATGATGTGGCGGCCACCTAAGCTTGGGCTCCAAGCTATTGGCCGACCACCTTAAGGCCAACCTTTAGCTTGGCCGGCCCTAAGCTTGAGCTTCAAGCTTAGCTTGGCCGGCCCCTATTGGTTGGGTAAGAAGGTGGTATGTGGTGGGTATAAATCTCTATATACAAGAGGCTACGATAGGGACCGAGAGGAGGAATTGGTTTTGGTCTCCGATAAAATTAAGCATCCTGCCCCGGACACATAACTTAATTTTATCAATAATAATTCATTCCACTAGAGAACTATTATTGAACTACCGCACCAATCCCAAATTACATTTTGGGCTCCTTCTTATCATGAGTGTGTTAGTCTCCCTGTGTTTAAGATATCAAATGTCCACTAATTAAGTGAGTTACTGACAACTCATTTAATTAATATCTTAGTCCAAGAGTAGTACCACTCAACCTTATCATCATGTCGGACTAGGTCCACCTGCAGGGTTTAACATGATAATCCTTATGAGCTCCTCTTGAGGACATTATCAACCTAGTATCTCTAGGACACAGTTTCCTTCTATAATCAACAACACACACTATAAGTGATACCATTTCCCAACTTATCGGGCTTATTGATTCATCGAACTAAATCTCACCCATTGATAAATTAAAGAAATAAATATCAAATATATGTTCTTGTTATTATATTAGGATTAAGAGCACACACTTCCATAATAACCGAGGTCTTTGTTTCTTTATAAAATCAGTATAAAAGAAACGACCTCAAATGGTCCTACTCAATACACTCTAAGTGTACTAGTGTAATTATACAGTCAAGATAAATTGATACCTAATTACACTACGACCTTCTAATGGTTTGTTCCTTTCTATTTTGATCGTGAGCTACTGTTTATAATTTATAAGGTACTGATAACATGATCCTCTGTGTGTGACACCACACACCATGTTATCTACAATATAAATTAATTGAACAACTACATTTATCATAAATGTAGACATTTGATCAATGTGATTCTTATTACTAGATAAATGTTTATACCAAAAGCTAGGCTTTTAGTATACACCCTAACAATTAGGACTTTTACCTTGCCTAAACTCACTTAGGGCTTTCCACTCAATCAAACTTATTAGAGCTATAATAATCCTTAACTTTGAACCCTTTGCCATTTTCAAAATTTGGGTTTCATCATTTAGTGCTTCCTGCACCAACAATATTTATGCAATCGCCATCGGTGTACTCAGTCCAATCAAATAGGGCATACTAAAAGCACCATAAGTCTACATAAATAGATAAAAAAATATAATAATAAATTATCACTATTATTATAATTAAATAATATTCAAAGCTACTATAATCGCAGCCGCTATGAAAAATTATATTAAAATGTTATCAGTGTTGATAGTGAATTTTAACATTCAACTATTTTCAGTATCGATAGTGAAATTTAACATTCAATTGTATTATTATACAACATGAAAAATATGAAAATAATATTATTCTTGTTTTAATATACAGTTATTGAGACTTCAACAAATTAATCATCGTTATTTTATATATTTATATAACTACACAATCAAATTACTCACTTTATTTGACTGAGCTTTAATAATGCATCTACTACCATGACATCTTTATTCTTTTTAAAACATGTCTTCGCTTCTTGAATAAATACATAAACAAACATATCATTGAGGATTAATAATAACAAGAATTAACTACAATCAACCCTACCTTTAATATTTTGGTTTTGAGATTATAAGTCTTAGCAAGTTTGATTTGTTGATTTAATGAAACTGTGGCTTCACTTTTTGATGGGACAGGGGCTTCCGGATTTTCATGCTGAATAATCTCTTTGTCTTTCTCTTTCCCCTTATTTATTTATTTTCTATCAGTTCTCTTCTTTTTTAGGGCTTGTTCAAATTTTGTGGATAGTGGTCCAATATTCTTTCTGGCACACCTCTTTGTTCTTGTATGTGTTGGCGCATTAGGTTCTATGACCTCTTCATCAAGGGTAGGGCCATTGGTTACTCTTCTGATACCTTGCTTTGCAACAGTCTTTGGAGCTCTATGATTTTATTTTCTTATTCAGCTATGATTGTGTTTTTTACAGCTAAAATTCTATCCTTTTCACCTATAGTCTTGTCCTTCTCAACACTGCTAATGTTAGCATTAATTGCACTCATTTCCAGTAAATCTTGGAGTTTCCTTATTTTTGTATCCTTTGGTTCAATATCCTTGCTCAACTTAGCATCCAAAGTATTGGATCGTGAAAGTCGATAGGGGAGGGGAGGGGGGGGGTGAATATCGATCAAAAAATTTCGTAGAGAGTACGCAGCGGAAACGAAAGAGAACAATGCTAACATGAACCAATTTACTTGGTTCGGTGCCTTGGTCGACTCCTACTCCGCACTCGTCGAGTGCTTTCGTTGGGTAATCACTTCCCTCCAGTGACTTACCTGGTAGACGTCTGGTCACCTCGTCGACCCGTCTGGACTTCGTGCCAGCTATCAGGTCAGTCCGTCGACCTAGCTAGACTTCGTGCCAGACATCCGGTTAGCCCGTCGACCAGTCTGGGCTTTGTGCCAACTATCAGTTCACCCGTTGACCTAGCTGGACTTCATACCAGACATCCGGTCAGCCCGTCAACCAGTCTGGGCTTCTCCTGTACACTTAGTTAAGGTGTTAGATCACAATGAAACTAACTTAACCTACTTTGTCATTCATCAAAATCTGGGTTATACCGTTAGTGCTAACCGCACCAACACAAAGTTCGTACCTCAGCATGTTGATCATCTTTTACTTTGCAACATTGACATTCAACTTGCTTCTAAACATCCTTTGTAGCTTGAACTTAAACATCGTCTGCTACATGCTCCTCCTGAACATCTTCTTCTTACTCAGGAAATGACACATTGGCAAAGTTCCATACAATTTGATCATTAATTTGCTCTTCCACATCTTTTAGGAAATCAATTGATTGCGTATTTTCCTCTAAATATGATAGAACTAAAGTTGCTATTATTTTTTATGAAGGTAACTGGTCAATCATCATCTTTATTGTACTACACTTGAGATTGTTCAGTTCTATTGGCATATTCTTCGAAGGCAAAGTTCTTGTATGTCTCTATTATTCTAACATGTTTACATATACAAACCTGTAATATAATAAGTACGGTGATAATTTTAAATCAATGAAATTACAATAAAATTTAACAACTTATAGCAAGCAGGTGTGCAAATTATTTCATCATTGAAATTTGATTTCCCTAAAGACCCAGTGGCTTGGGCCTCAGTGAGAGCATCACACCAATTTCCTCCATTTGTAAGGTGATATAGTCATATACAGGCTTATACCAATTATATCTACTTAAAATTTTAAAGTCATCTATACAATCAAGTAGTGAATTTATTAGAAGTAAATAACATGCATATAAAAAATATATAAAATAACAAGTTGACAAAACAATAGATCAGATTAATGAGATGATTGTTTGCTGATGTTAATCAGCTTATCCTCTACATTCTTTCTGAGTCTATGAAATGTTGAAGGTAGAGTAGGTGGAGGTGACATTCAAATGCAAAGGGACTTCATCACCATGATTTGAAAATCCTAGAATTAGTGCAACATCTTTTCTTGTGAATATGATCTTTTGATTTTGAAAGATAAAACACTTAGCATGATAATCCTAATTGTCAAATATATTTTGTACAAGAACTATGATATTTGCATTTTGTGGTATGTCTAGGGCCCAGGCAAATAAACTTATACTTATCAACTTCATCTATTGCTCATTTGGTTCTAGTGATAATATAAACAACTTAAACTGGGGATGTTACTTTTCCATTATAATTTTTTTTATGATATACACTAGAAGTAGAGCTTTTGTGGGAGGTTGAAACACTAGATGTCATTTAATTATGTAAACAAATACTTAATATCTTAGTGATACACTACAATGTTAGGTTTGAATAATAAAATGAGATTAATGTGTCGGTCTGGTCTAACCATGTTGTAGCAACTACAATACCATAGCTGCTACAATGTGCTAGTCTAAGAACATTATAGCAACTACGAAATCGTAGTTGCAATAATGCGGTAGGACCACAAATATGAACATTGTAGTAGCTATGGTTCCGTAGCTACTACAATGTTGTATAAACCCTAAAATTGTAGCATTTGGATGGAGGAGAAAGATGTTTAAGGCATGTACATGGGGTATCAGCTCTGCAGATGAACAACGACAGGCAAGCTTGACGAGATAACGCAACACTGAGGGAGTTGATCTACAAAGACGGTGATCGACGGCTCTACGAAGCGAGGTGGTACTGAGGAAAATGAGGGAGTTTGAAGACATGTTAGAAATGTTTGAGTTGTTGAAAGGAATAGGCAGACGAAGAGTTTAGGATTTGTTTTTTTTAACCTAACGGGCTATTGCTATAATAGAAAAAAAAATGGTGATGGGGAACTGCTACAGTGAAAATTGGGCACAATTACATAGCGAGAGTCAAGGTGCATATCAACTCTCTTTCTATATACACACACCCCGTGAATGCCAAAAATATTTTGTTGGTTTGAATTTTTTTTAGACTTAATATTGTAACATAACCCCTAAACCCTAGAGACAATACCCTAAATGGCATAACCGCAAGTTAAAAAAAAATTGCACACCCGTGGTTGCGCACTACGTGATATATATATAGTTTCGTTATCCTGAGCGATACCCCGTGTGTGTCACTCATAGACGACTGAGTGTCTGAAGCATCCGAAAGTGATCCAACGGATCTATATATATATATATATATATATATATATATAATTAAATTAGAAGTAGACTCTAATTTTTTTTATATTATATAATTTTTATCATTAGGAGTAGATTTGGAATTTATTTATTTTTAAAAATCTTTTTAGGAGTATATATATGATCTTTTGACGAATATAAATATGAGGATGAATATTTGATCTCCGGATAATGTGATGAGTATTAGAATGAAAATGGATATGATAAATAGGAATAAGGACAAAGAATATGAAATATCTAAATCCGGGGAATTAGATTTCAGTTTCACAAATTAAATAGCACATAGAAATATTTAAAGCTTAACAAATTGCAAAAGACGAGAACAAAAAATGTAGTGGCATCTTTAGGAGAAAATGTTTTTTTTATCATTGATTTCTTATTTTTACTATTTTTAAAATATTTTTTTTAAAAGAAAACTTAATTAACTTTTGTTTTTTACTCACAATGGTACTCAAAAAGATGTCTTAGAGTGCGTGCCAAAACTGAATCCGTGTGCCAAAACCGCCAAAACCGAATCCGTGTGCTAAAACCGAATCCTAGGGTGTTGGGGGACAGAGATTAAAGAGACAATTTAAAAAAAAAATATTGAAACGGCATCTCTATAATTACTGATGGCAATTTTTTTGAATTTTATTTATTGTTTTTTTTTGTAAGAGGTAAATTTTTATAGTAATTTTTTTTATAAACACAAGTCTATATTTGGATTTTATAAAACTTGAATTTATGAATTTTAGTGTTGGATCATTGAAAATTTTCATTGTTCATTAGGATAAAATAAGAAATACATACGATGACTAACTTAGAAAGTTAGCATCCTTTGATTGCATCCTCCCATTTAGAGAAAAATATCCTGTAAATATATTATAGCTGGGATCGAGCCACAGGTACTTGAGTAACAACTTGAATATCCTACTGCGATACCAAAGTCTCGAGTTTAAAATAAATTAAGGTAGGATAAACTTTATAAGAGGACTCGAACACGGTACCTCTGATAAAATTATGTAAATATTACATTTTTATTTATTACTAAGAGGTAAACCCGAGATCTCAGATAATATGATACCAACATATAGTCACTAGGACAAAGCAATGTCAATTTAATGTTATTGATTCAAAAAAAAAAATTGATTAATCAGGTTGACTAATGTTGAGCTTGGGATGATTGGTCCGATCTCATAGAAGTTTTCCACCGGCCACCAGGATAAATCGGGAAGCGCTCGCAGAGGACAACCTAAGAACCAAACATCCTTGAGTTGCGTGTTCCATTTGGAAGAAATCACAGGTATCTAAATGATAATTTAAATACCCTACTGTTGCACCATAATTTCAAGAACAATACGTTAGATTAAAATTTCTTAGAAAATGAGAAAAATAAGTTATTAGTCCATGCAAATTTCTACTCTAACCAACTGGCTAATAAGCAAGTACATGTTATTGATTCATAGCCCGTATAATTGTTGTAAACATTTTATAAATCTATTTTTTTTATGAGACAATTTTGTAAACTCCCAAATTTAGTTTTATACCATCTGAATTTTAATTCTGTAAAATTAAAAGTTAATTTAATACAATAATTTTGTATAGAATCCAAATTCACTAAAATCATGATATAGAGATTTTCTGAAATTTTTATTTAAAAAATATTTTTATTAAAATCTAAATGTTTTAAGAATTAATGAGCCTCAAATATTATTATTATTTAGAGCAAAAGCAGTATTAAGCAGTATTTAACCAGTAAATCTCGATGGCTAAAATACGATCACTTAGAAAATAAATATAGAATTTTCTATTTGATATATATCAACCTAATTAATGGATGTCAATAAAAAAAAATGAATATAAATTAGTTGGTCAAATTCTGACCTTCAATATTGTCCTTTCACAAGTTCTTCGTTATGGTACGGTAATAAATACATTTTCACACTTGACCCAAGATTCTCTGGACCACATCCTGGTCCAAGAGCTTGGATCTAATAATAAAAGCTGTATTTAACAAAAGTATAGTTCATATTATTTGTCCTCAAATTTTTCTGTCCTTATGTCACCTGTCGATCGGACGGATCAGATTACATTTTAAGGCATCATGACATCTTTAAGATGCGTACAATATCCTCGTGATGTACAAAATATCTTTGAGATGTAATCTGGTCCGTTCGATTAACAAGAGGACATAAGGATAGAAAAATTTGAGGACAAAAATCCGAACTCATGAAAGTAAATAACTCTTTTGATATTATTTTGAAGTAATTAATCATTTTCCCCATTTGTTGTTTTTAAAAATAGCTTCTAATCTTTATATTTCCTATAAATTATCAATAATTTAATTTTTTGCCCATCAAAATCAAGAAAAAACTTTCTTCTTTTTAATTTTTTTAAAAAATTAATTCATTAATTATCAACACACTAATAAATTGTTGACACCAACTTGTAAGATTAAAAAAAAAATCTTAATTGCATAATAACAGACATTTTTAGAGACTTTAATATGTGAAAAATATCTAAGATATATGAATTTTAAAATTAAAATATATTATTTGGAAATGAGAGAAAAATAGTTTTCTTGTAAATGTAAAAAAGAAAGGAGTTTCTCATTGATAAATTAAAAATATATATTATTTGGAAATTAGTCTATATAATTTCACAAATTGCGACAAATTAAACTTTTGGCCGATATAAAGGCACAGCCTCTTCTTCCATCTCATCTCTCTTTCAAAGGTGGAGTCTTTGGCTTCCACACTACTCTGAAGTGTTCTGTTCTCGAGGAGGAGGAGAAGAGTCGAGATCGGACGATGTGTGGCGGAGCGATCATCGCCGATTTCATCCCCACCGCGCGGTGGGTCACCTCAGACTACCTGTGGCCGGATTTGAAGAAAGGGGGAGGCAATGGGGCCAGGAAGAAGAAGATTGGGGACCGCCGGGCTGCGTCGGAGATCGCGGAGGATGATTTCGAGGATGAATTCCCGGAGTTCGACGGCGAGTTGATGGAGTTCGGCTTGGAGGACGAGGTGGAAATCGTCGAAGCCAGTCCCAAGCCCCTCGCTTTCAACACGAAATGTATCAGTTTTACTCCTCTTTCTTACTTTCCCCTCCTTTCTGATAAATAAACGGATTTTTTTCATTCGCAAAAAACTGGATCTTTTTCACTCTCTCTCTTCTATTCCATATATGAATTCATGTAGTTTGGATTATACTTCGTGCATGATGGATCATCGATCCGTCGTCTTGGTATTTTTTTTTTAGCTTGATGTTCTCAAATTAGGTATTGAGTTTTTTTTTCGCAAATTTTAACTTTACTTCAAGTATCTTTTTTTATTCGGGGGAATTTTTGTCACAAGATTTTATTTTGCACTTTTTCTTCGTTAGTTCGAGCAATTTTTCAACAATTCCTAGTTTTATTTATTATATTTGTGTTCTTCCAGCCTTAGATGTAGATTCCTTTGTATCCACTGCTCAGTTATTTGATTATATTGCGCTTTGTATATTTCATTTAGTTCTAGTTTTTGCTCTGTATGTATATCTGTTCATCATGCTTTTACTCTGTCGTTTATAAGTTTGATTTGTTCTCCTTTTGATCAAATCATTTACTAGTTATCTTCTCATCATAATTTGTTTTGGGATCTTTGTTTTCTAACTATAGATCTTGAATCACTAGAATCGTAGTCAGATTTTCTCTTACAGAACTTTCAATGTTGCTAAGCATAAAAAGGTCTGCTTTGAGAACATGTACTAATTCATCAATTACTTTCTCATATTGTAGTAGATGGGCCACTCGCTTGCAACAACGTAGGATTTAATGGACCTGCGGCAAGGTCTGCAAAAAAGAACAGGAAGAATCGATACCGAGGAATCCGACAGCGTCCTTGGGGCAAATGGGCAGCTGAAATTAGAGATCCTCGGAAAGGTGTTCGAGTCTGGCTTGGAACCTACAACACTGCTGAAGAAGCTGCCCGAGCATATGATTCAGAGGCTCGACGAATCCGTGGCAAAAAGGCCAAGGTGAATTTCCCTGATGAGGCGCCACCAAGTATTCAAAACATTTCACCGAGTTTGAATGCCCCCAAAATTTCATCAGAGAAGCTCAATTTTAACCAGAATGTGAACTACTTGAATGCACCACCCTATCAGGATACATGTTCTGTTTTCGACTTTATGGATGATAAGGAACCAGTCAAGCAATCCATAAACACGAACTCCTTTACCGAGAAGAAGCGAAAATCTCCTGATTATGATTGCACAAATGACATTCATTCTGATGGAAGATGCAACTCTTTTGATAGTTCTGAATACATTTGGGAAAGTGAGGCTGAGACACCCCCCGAGATCACGTCGATTATTGCTGGAGCAAATGGTGGCGATGTAGCAGCAACATACCTAGGAGTTTCTGTCGAGAACTCATCGGAAAATTTGTCTAAGGAATTGTCTGTTCTTGAGTCATACATGAAATTTCTGCAAGAACCATATCTGGAGGGGAGCCCAGATGTATTGCCTGAAAGCCTTCTTATTAGTGATATGATTCAGGAGGTGAACGACGAGGATCTTTGGAACTTCAATGACCTTATGCCAATGCCAGTGAATGGTTACTGAGGGATCTCATTCTGTAAATAGTATGCAAGTGTATAATTTTTAAGTGCATAATCTGTTTTCACTTTCTGAAAGAACTCGTCTCTTCAATTTTGTTTCAGGAATCGCGTTGGAGGCCTGGTGAAATAGGCACATCAGCTTATATATGGTTATGCGATGTTGCCTTGTAATTCTCTATTTGAGTACTGAACTCCGGTGTGTGTTGTAGCGAACTGTTTGCTATTGTGTAGAACCTCATATTTCCGTATGATGGTACTCTATGTTTATTGATAAATAATGCTACTTGTTTGTGCTTGTCTAGCCACATTTGTGTGTCTATAACTCATTACTGCATCTGAATTGTTCTTTTGATGTTAGTTTGCAACTTCTCCGTGTCGTGATTGCCTTCAGGACCATATGGTCATAGGCTTTCTCTTCTCAACGAGTGAAAGATTTAGCCTCTGATCTACCTTGAAACAACATGAAGTTTCATCATATCGAATTGTTTGTGACTTGATTAAGAGTGTTTTTGCTGATCTTTTGTCGCTTCATTTGATTGATGTAATGATGTTTAGACTACATCCACGAACTTGATTACTAGGTGCACCGCGATGAGTTAGAAATCTTATTTATCGTCTTGAATCATCCATTGCCATAGGATTACTATGATTCAACTCAAGTCTACATGTATATATATATATACCAAAGCAAAAGTACTCAAGAAATGGGCAAAATTTTACTCCAGGTTTCAAAAGCACTCTCAAATCACAATCTCTTTGGATATCGATGGACAATGTCATCATATTGATACTCTTTGAACAAAGAAACAATTAATATATTCAAAATCAACAATATTTTCTAGAGAATTAGTCATTAGCAGACTGGATATCAACAAGAACATAGCACAATCTGCAAAACACTAGTATTTGTTACATCAATCCATGGATCAACAACAAGTAATAGATTGTCACAGAGCTCTCTCTCAGTTTTCAGACTGAACAATGTCATAATTTAATTAATCCTTACAGTTGTAGCAATATTGATCCTCCTGAGACATTGGAGATGCACAAATGTAGCAGAAACAGCAGTCACACCTTCAAAGAAACAAAAAAAATAAAATTGTGTTTGTGCTATAAGAAAGAACTAAACATAAAACATTAGTGAATTTTTTCTTACACAACTTACCTGCATTTCATAAACCTGCAACCTTCAATCCTCTCTACCATGATCCTGCATTGTGGGCATCTCTGCCACTTGAGCTTCGCCGCTAACTCCCTCAGCAACACATCCTTCTCCTCCTCCTCGATCGCCTCTTGTGAATCCCCACACACCCTTCCTTGGTGCCATGGTACTCTACATCGAGTGCAAAACATTCTTCTGCAAAAAAAAAAAAAATGTAACTATAATGATATGATCTATTTATGATACAATTAACACGATACGATACCGAAACGATATTAATTGGGAGACGGTACCTGCAATGCCCGCATTCTGCCTCTCTCAAGGCCTCATGGCCATCAGCTTCCATCATCCCTGAACAATCAGTGTAAGGGCAGTAAACCTTGGCCTTCACCATGGAGAGGCATAGGATGCTGCACCACCTCTCAAACGTGCTGCCGTGGAGCCACCACTGGCAGCTGAGGGGCTCTAGAGCCCCCTCCCTGCAACCTGGCTCAGGGCACCTGATCATGGCCGTGTTCTCATCGAGCTTCGACTCGACATAGCGGTTGATGCAGGAGAGGCAGAAGCTGTGGTGGCAGGAGCTGATCTCCATGAACTGGTGCAGTGGCTTTGAGTCCATGCAGATGGTGCATGAGATCAAGAACTGTGGATGGCAGTTTTCTTGAAAGAGGATCTCTTGCAGCTGCAACTCCTCTGCTAGTATCTCATCGAGATCTTCTACTTCTCCTTCTCCTTCTCCTTCATCGTCATAGTCGCTTGAGATCGCAGAGAAGTACACTTCTTCCTCGTCTTCCTCTTGTTCTTCTTCTTGTTGTTGATGATTGTAGTAGCAATCATGATCAAAGATGGATGGAGACAAGCCCATTTTTTCCCCTTGGAACAATTTTTCTTTTATTCTTTGGATTTGGTTTTTCGTTTGGAAAATATATAGAGAAGAGGGAATATGAATTGGATTGCTTGAGAGAGACAATTACTTGCTGATCAGTGTGTTTGTGAATTTCTTATGAAATTCCTTGAAATTTATATCTGAAGAGGTGAAGATGGAAGGGTTCAAAGTATAGAGTTTATTTAGACTATTTCAAAAACAATGAAATTGTTCATCTTTAATTTCACCCCATATTCCTTTGCTTTCTCTAGGATGCAATCATAAGTAAACAATTCAATTGGCTGTCTTTTTTCATCAGTTCCTTCACAAATTGGTAAACAAAACAGAAGGGACTTGTTCAATCATCTCATAAAACAAGGAACAAATCTTGTTCGAGCATGATTAATATATATCTTCGAATTATTTGTTTAATTTAAACTAACAATATCTTGCCAACTACCTTTTAATATCTTTGCCAATCATCACATCAATTTATAGTAACTTTTTTTTATATATAAAGAGTAATTTGAATTCAAATAATAGATATATTTTACAATAATTTAAATCTTCAATGTCATAAAATTCTAATTTCCATAATCAAAATCTCATTTTACAAAATAAATAAATAATAATGACAAAGACTTAGAAAAATTAATTTAAATCCAAGGACTTAGAAACTTAATGATGAAGTCTTACAATTAATTATCCTCATCTTGGTAAAATATATATAGTTAATCTATATAGTCAAGAATTTGACCAGCTAAAAAATTAATTAAATATTATTAATAATATTTATATATAACAAATTACTAATTAGTCCTTAATTAAAATATTAATTATTCTCATCTTTTTTTTTTGGTAGAACTTAAAACTAGTTGAAATTTTTTTTGAGAACTTAAAACCAGTTAGAAAATTTATTAGGAACTGTTAATAACATTTACCCATAAAAAATTAATAATTAGTTTTTAATTATACTATTTTTTTTAATTAGTTCATAAATAAAACTGGTCTTAAAATTGAAAATCACAACATCAATTCTATTCTTCTTCTTCTATAAAATTGAAAAAAAAAATATATTTTATGCTATGATCCCTCTCGGATTATTTATTTGAAAATTGAGTTTATAAGGCAAATATATCCAAAGCTAATATTCAGCTCAAAACGAACAATCAAATCAGTCTTATCCAATCAGTACTTGGAATTATTATATATGAGAAAGATATTGTCAGTACGAATTTTATATTGGCTCAGATCAAAAATAAGGGTAAAGGTAAGAAAACAATGGAGGTAACCCTATCAAATGCTCAAACAGTCAAATTGTAATAAATTTAACACGATAGAACATTGAGAATCAGACTATGAGATAACACTACAACAAATTTATTAAAAGACAACACTATAAAGACAACGATTTTTGAGGGAACTGTTGTTAATTTGACAAAAGACAACGATTTTTGACAAAACCGTTGTCTTTTAGCTCTAAAGAAAAAGAAAAGACAACGATTTTTGTAAAAACCGTTGTCGTTGAGCGAATTGTTTTATAATCAACAACGCATTTTACAACGGTTTTCTAAAATCGTTGTTTTTAAGCGCATTTTTTAGAGGATACACATTTTACAACAGTTTTTAAACCGTTGTAAACCTAATTCTTTTGTTCCATTGCCCTGGTTTAATGTCTTCCCCTCTCCGAAATATATTTTGGCGCGTGTTTTCCCTCCCCTTAGTCTTCGGGAACCCTAGGCAACTGTGTCTTTCTCCTCTCCTCATCCCGCGATCTCTTCACGTTCCCTCTCCTCACACAATCTCCTCTTCCCGATCTCCTCACACAATCTTCTCCACTCCTCACACGTTTTTGCCTTCCACCCCTTTGCACGAACCCCTCTCCTCAAAACTCCTCTCTAGCTAAACCTCTCTCGCTGAACATCTCCGACGAACCCCTCTCCTTGAACCTCTCCTTCGAACTCCTCTCAGACTAACCCTCTTCTGCTGAACATCTGAACAAGCCGCCTTCGTTCCCTTTTCAAATGGGGTGAATCCACAGTTACACTGATATAACTCAGGTATGGCTCGAAAAACTCTTCCATCTTTTTAGAAGGGTTTACAGTATTTTTTCATCTTCTTAGAAGGGTTTAGAAAAAGACCATTGTGATGCATTGTTATATGGAGTTTGTAAACAACATACCAAAAAGGTTTTTTTTCCCTACTTTGGTAAAGTATATCATAGTAGTTGTTTCACTTATGTGAATTGAACAAATTATCTTGATACCAATCAATGGAGATGGACCTTGTAAAGTCTCCATGAATGTCTTCAGAATTTTATAGGCAAGTCTGCATTTTCAGTTTCAGGGGCAGATCAGGAACTCATGTGAGTCCCTTGATTTGGTTAGCTGTGGACCATGTGCAGCAACTAAAATAAGGAGACATCTGGTACCTGTAGTGATAATGGAAATTAAAAGCTAAAAAACACAATTTGGAAATCAAAATATATCAGAAACATCATGCTACCAGGAGCAATATTTGAACACAAGTTATTTTTTTTAAAACAAGAGAAGCTCAACTAAAAAGGAGATGAGGAAAACGAATATACTAGCGATGCATTTAAACACGCTACTTCTGGTTTTAAATTTCCCAATTTAAAACAAGAGCTTGCACTACTTCTTGTTCAAGTTTTCCTTAGGTAAGAAGTTGTCCGACAATTATTAAGAAATCACAATACGTTTGATATGATGCCAATAAAGAAGGAAAACATGGTTCCATATAACTTGTCAATCCATACAAGCATGATCTGCAACTAGAAGTTTTTTTTTGCTAAATCATGTTATCCTGGCCTCTTCTTTACAATTCTTCTAGCTTGTCTCTCTTCAAAGTATACTTCTCTTATCTCTACTACATGCTTAATGTTTAAAATAATTGATTCATAGTTGTCACATTTAATATTAATTTAGCTGTATTTACCTTAATAATTAAATGAAATTTAATATATATATTCCAGCATAATTCACTAGATTAATTTTGTGTTGTTTGTAGCATTGCTAATTTAATGTTATTCTTACAATTGTTTTGAAGGATTTGACTCATTATTAGTTGCTTAGTTGTACGAGTAATGGATAAAGATTGGATGTCAAAGAATAGGCTATCACATGAATATGAGGTTGGGGTAGAGTCTTTCTTTCACTTTGCAACGCAAAACGCTATAGATCTAAATGCAATACCTTGCCCATGTGCAAGATGTGGTAATCTAAAGACGAAAGATGTTGACACTATAAGAGCACATTTGTGTTGTAATGGTATGGATTTAACATATCATACATGGATTTGGCATGGGGAGAAATCTAAGATCGGGAACTCAATGAATGATCGAGTAGGCCAAGATGAACACAAATCTTTTGCCGAGGAACCTATTGATATGGTACATGCTGCATATGATAGTTATGCTGAGAATCCAAAACAATTCCATAAGCTACTTGAAGATGCTGAGAAACCTTTATATCCAGGATGTACTAAATTTACAAAGTTATCTTCACTTGTCAAATTATATAACTTGAAGGCAAAATATAGTTGGAGTGATAAAAGTTTCACTGACATACTTAGTTTGATCAGGGAAATGCTTCCAGATAACAATGAATTACCTTTATCTTTGTATGATGCAAAGAAAAGCTTATCTGCATTAGGGATGGATTACGTGAAAATTCATGCTTGCCCTAATGATTGTATCTTATACCGAAAGGAGTATGAGGATTTTACCAGTTGCCCTATTTGCGGGATGTCAAGGTGGAAGTTGGGAAAAAAACATACAATAAATGAAGGAGTTCCAGCAAAAGTCCTTTGGTACTTCCCACCTATTCCAAGATTTCAAAGATGGTTTAAGAACAAAGAGATATCTAAGGAGTTAACTTGGCATGCTGATAAAAGAATTCGTGATGGATACTTGCGTCATCCGGCTGATTCACCCTCTTGGAAATTGGTGGATCACAACTGGCCTGATTTTGCTTCTGAGCCAAGAAATCTAAGATTGGCCATATCAGCAGATGGGATTAATCCCCATAGTATGATGAGTTCTGCATATAGTTGTTGGCCAATTGTTATGATCACTTACAACTTTCCTCCAATTTTATGTATGAAGAGAAAATTTATGATGCTCACTATGATGATTTCTGGTCCCAAACAACCGGGGAATGATATTGATGTCTACTTAGCACCTTTAATTGATGACCTAAAATGCTTATGGGATATAGGTGTTGATACATATGATGCATATCGAGAGAAAAATTTCTTGCTTAGAGCTGTTTTACTATGGACAATCAATGATTTTCCTGCATATGGGAACATGTCAGGTTGTGTTGTGAAAGGATATCATGCATGTCCAATATACGGTGAAGAAACATATTCAACAAGGTTAAAGCATAGTAAAAAAATGTCATATACTGGCCATAGAAAGTTTCTTCCTAGAAGTCATCCTTATCGAAGGCAAAAGAAAGCATTTAACGGGAATCAAGAGTTTAACCTTGCACCAAAACCATTAACTGGCCATGAAGTATTAAAAAGAGTTGAAAGTATTAATTATTGTTTGGGAAAAATGAGTGAGAAGCTTCAGTTAAAGGATGTTGATGAAAAATCATGCTGGAAAAAGAAATCTATATTCTTTGAACTTGAGTATTGGAAACATCTACATGTTTGACATGTTCTTGATGTGATGCACATTGAAAAAAATATTTGTGAAAGTCTCATTGGTACGTTACTTGACATTCCAGGAAAAACAAAGGATGGAGTAGCAGCAAGACTAGACCTTATGGAGATGAATGTGAGAACTGATTTGACACCAAAGATGGGGGAGAATAAAACATATTTGCCAGCAGTGTGTTTTACACTAAGTAAGGCTGAGAATTTTTTTTTTGCAATTCTTTGTTAGGAATAAAGGTCCCAACAGGTTGTTGGTGCAATATCCTTTAGATCAAGGTTGACTGAGTTGACCAAGCTTGGGTCTTGGTCATAGTTTCGATGTTTGACAATACATGTAGACACATGGACAATGCAGGTGCAGCTGTTCATGTGGGGAGATTCTGATCAGGGATTGATCAGTGTGATTGAAGGAGAGTCAAGTAGGTCAAGAGTGACCGGATACCTGACTAGGAAGTCCTAACTGGTATGTTAGGCAGAAGAAGTGAAAGTCCTGGTGAGTGAAGCCAGGCAAAAGGAAAGCCCTAGTGAGTGAAGCTAGGCAGATTGGAAATCCTGGTGAGTGAAGTCAGGTGAAAGTCCTAGTGAGTGAAGCTAGGCAGATTGGAAAGCCCTAGTGAGTGAAGCTAGGCAGGGGAAAGCCCTAGTGATTGAAGCTAGGCAGGTGAAAGTCCTGGTGAGTGAAGCCAGGTGAAAGTCCTAGTGAGTGAAGCTAGGCAGATTGGAAATCCTGGTGAGTGAAGCCAGGTGAAAGTCCTAGTGAGTGAAGTTAGGCAGAAGGAAATCCTGGTGAGTGAAGCCAGGCAAGGGAAAATCCAGATGGATCAAGGATGATCAGACATCTGGTGGAAGTCCAAGTAGGACAAGAGAGTGACCGGATACTTGGCACGACGAGTAAAGTCCAAGTGGGTCAAAGGGATTGACCAGACACTTGGTGGGAAGTCCTAGCAGGTCAAAGGAGTGACCAGATGCTAGGCATGATGTATCAACAGGTCAAGGTTGACCGGATGTTGGTTTGAGAGGCTTGGGACTTGGTTTTGGGCAAAAAAAACCAAGTGCTGGATCGATCAGTGGACCTCTTGGACCGATTAGGATGGAGCCTGATCGGTCCAGGTCTAGCCGTTGAGACACAACGGCTAGATTTCTCTCTGTGTCTTCTTTGTCTTCTTCGCAGGTTCATATAAGAGGGTTTCTACAGGGAAAGGTTCTGAGCTCTGGCTGCCTCTCTTTTCTTTCTGATCTTACTGCAATCAGAGCTTTGCTGAGCTCTCATTTTCCTGAAGCTTCGTGGAAGCTTCCTTCGGCTGGTTCCTGCTGTTGTAGGTGTTTCGTGAAGTTGCTGCTTCATCCAGTCGACGAGAAAGCAAGCTGTGTTTTTACATTCTTACTGCCTTTGTATTGTGCTGTATCTTTGTACTCCTATCTTGCTGTTGCAAGAAGTTTGTGGCGAGGTTTCTCCACCCAGAAGGAGTTTCTATTAGCCGGTTTTCCGGGGTCTCATCCACCGACGGATTGATAGGCTTCGTCCACCTTACGGACACGCCGAGGAGTAGGAGTTTCATCTCCAAACCTCGTTACATCATCGAGTTTAATGTTTGCTATTCTTTGTTTCATTTCTACATTGTATTTCCGCTGCGCTAACTAAAATTTTAGGAAGAAACGCGAATTTGGGGTCGGCTATTCACACCCCCCTCTCTAGCCTCGACCGTCGATCCTAACATATTAGACATTTACAATTTGTTTTTAACATAGGGTCCTCGCCAACCAGATGCGAAACAGTGTGGTTTTTATGTGATGAGATATATGAGAGATATTATTGAAGAATTGGCAACTATCGAGAGAGATTCACGTTGATCAATAGTAATATTTGACATTCAATTCTCAATCTTCTCAAATATTTGTGTGTTTATCATTTTACACTTATCTTCTTTTGATTGTTTTTTACTAATCTAATCTATGTCTTTGTTCACAGTTCATCAAACCCCAGTACTCTAGAGAAGAAATTGATGAAGTGTGTTCCGAGTGGGCAGAATGCATACAAGACTATATTTATGACTAGGTATTTAAAATCATACAATGACTTGATCTATTCGGAAAGTATTTGCATATAATGCAAATTACATAATCTGATCCTAACAGATATGCCCCTGGAAACATCATGATTATTAAAACTTTAGTGTGTAGGACATCCCGGTAGAACATCTCTATTTTATTATTATTCTTATACTGGAATGCATGAAATGTTTTTCAACATCTTAAGATTTTGAGATGTTCAAACATATATATCATTTGCTGGTAAACACATTTCTGTAGGACTAACACACTTGTCAGATTATGATGAACTGATTAACTTTGAGCATCATGAATTGTTTCCTTTCTTAATGGACAGTTTTCTACATACTAGAATTTACACGTAAAGGAGGTGAGCTAGATAAATATTTTGAGCAGTTACCTGATTTATGAACATGATAATACATGGGGAAAATGCAGGAGCAAGACCAATTTAATTAATAGTATTGAGATTCTTGTTTTCTTTGGGAATGAAAATGGTTTCTCAATCAAACAAAATTGAAAATATTTGGAATTTGCAATTTGTTGGACATGATGAATGGTCGGAATGGATTAAAGTTGGATGGAAATAACTTACACTTTGTTGAGAATCACAATGACCAAGTTCATTCACATAGTTGTTTCGACTTACTTATGGCAAACCAAACCAAACCAATTTAGCAATCACTATATGCAAGATACACCAACTATCTAGACTTACCTAGAGTTGCTCTGATCTGACTGCTTTTTTCTTCCCAATGTATTCTGCCCTCCTTTATTTGTTGTTACTAGCTACAGGGATTGTTGGTTTATTCCGTGTAAGACTTCACCTTGACTTAAGCAGGGTGGTGTTATCATATTAGATTATGTATAGCTCATGCGTACTTGGTATGTGTTGGATTCAACTTCATCTGCTTGCTAAAACGTTTTTGCCAATCCTGGTTTCAGTCCTTGTCCACTGCACACTTTTGCTCTATTTCATGCACAGGACGATTTAATTCAATTACCTTATTTCTTTAACTTATCTGCTGTACTATTTGTCCAACTTTGTACAATTAGCCTTGAACTAACAAAAGAAATGAATTTGAAGGGTTGGAACAGCCATATGAACCAGTTTCATAAACTTTTTTCGTGCTCACTTGCTTCACTACTCATGAAATTGTGAAGCGGCAACGTTTCTCGTGTTTATTTGGCCATTCTTTTTTTCTATGGCTTTAACTATATTTTATTTTCATAACAGGGAGAAATTGCTGGGTTTGCAAGCTGGGTATGCAGAAAAAGAACCAGTATGTGAAGAATATTGTTGCACATCCGATCCTGACTTGATTTATTCAGAAAAAGGACAAATTAATTTGTATGGTTGTGGTCTTATAAACTTAATTTTGTGGTTTCTGTTAGGATCTTTCGTACGGCTAGAGAGGGGGGTGTGAATAGCCGCCCCAAATTCTCGCGTTTCTTCCTACGATTAGGGTTAGCGCAGCGGAAAATACAATGTAGAAACGACAAAGAAAGAGATCAAACCTCAACGCATCGATGTAACGAGGTTCGGAGATGAAACTCCTACTCCTCGGCGTGTCCGTAAGGTGGACGAGCCCTATCAATCCGTCGGTGGATGAGTCCCCGGAAAACCGGCTAAATCAAACACTCCTTACGGGTGGAGAAACCAAAGTCTCTAAAGTTCTAACAGAGCCAATGGATAGTGACAAGTGGAATACAAGCAAAGAAAAAAGAACAAAAGAGATGGAAACGAGTTGAGAAGTGGAACTTACTAAGGGAGTAAGGAGTTTGAACGATCGTCAGTGATGGCAAGTAGAGGGCAAAGAAGAAGAAGAAGAAGATGGAAATAAGATGCGAAAACTATAAAGTGTTGTTGAAGCATAAACCTTAAAAACCCTAATGAGGATTTTTTTAGAGTTGTTCGATCAAGGGCATAAAAAAGGGAGATTTAATTTCGATCGTTGAATTTGAATCAGCAGCATTCACATCAAAATCTCAACAAACATCTATCAAATTAGATATTCTTGTCACCTACGTTCGACACGTGACAGCAAACTATAAGTAGCATTTATGAGGGATGGGAGGTAATAATCAAGCTTATGATGAAACGACATGCTCCTCCTGTTCGGTACTCACGATCGGTCACGGACCCCATTTCTCAGCTATCACAGTGATATGCTCGATGTATTCGATCGGTCACCACCGCACCGATCGAATATTCATGATATCCACGGATCGATCACCGATCGATCCACTCATGGTTTTCGCCCAAACCAAGTTCAAACCAACATCCGGTCAATCTTGACTGTTGGTACATCATGCTAGCATCCGGTCAGTCCCTTGACCTGCTAAGACTCTCCACCAAGTGTCCGGTCAATCCCTTTGACCCACTTGGACTTTCCTCTTCGTGCCAAGTATCCGATCACCCTTGATCTACTTGGACTTCCCAACACCGGATGTCCGATCACCCTTGATCCATCCGGATTTTCCTTCCGCTTCACTCACGGGACTTTCACCTAGCTTCACTCACTAGGGTTTTCACCGCTTCACTCACCAGATTTCCAATCTGCCGCTTCACTCACCGGGACTTCAACCGCCTCTGGCTTCACTCACGGGACTTTCCAACACAGCTTCACTCACCAGGACTTCCACTTTCACCTAGCTTCACTCACTAGGATTTTCACAGCTTCACTCACCAGATTTTCACCTGACTCACGTTTCCTTCTACTTAGCTTCACTCACCAGGGACTTTCCATCTGCCTGGCTTCACTCACCAGGACTTCTCCATGCTGGCCTCACTCACCGGGACTTTCCACACACCTAACATCCAGTTAGGACTTTCCCTTTCGCCTCCTCACTGGGACTTCTCATTGCCTGGCTTCACTCACTGGACTTTCCACCGCCTAACATCCAGTTAGGACTTTCCCCTGGCTTCACTCACGGGACTTTCCCTCGTGCCAAGCTCCTGCTTGGACTTCTCGAGCAAGTCTCCATACTTGGACTTTTCCGCCAAGTCTCCATACTTGGACTTTTCCGTGCCAAGTCTCCATACTTGGACTTTTCATGCCAAGCTCCTGCTTGGACCTTTCCAGTGCCAAGTCTCCATACTTGGACTTTTCAGTCAACCAGTCAACCTTGACCTACGGTTACACCAATAATCTCCCAAACATCTATTCTTGTCCCATAACAAGAATAGAACTCCCTCACAAGTGTCAAACATCAACATGCAACTCAACTAGGTCAACCTTGACCTAAAGTTGCATCAACAATCTTCCCAAGTCAAACATCAAAATACAACTCGAGTCAAGTCAACTTGAGTCGGGTCAACCAGGTCAACCTTGACCTAAGGTTGCACCAACAATCTCCCCCTTTTTGATGTTTGACAAAATCATAATCAAGTTAGGTTAACCCGATAACCTAACTTAGGTTTTCCAACCATCTTCCAATGTCCAATGTTCTTTCCTTGAACATTCTCTGGACATTCTCCCCTTAGGTTAACCCGATAACCTAACTTGGGTTCTCCAATAATTCTCCCCCTTTTTGACACACATCAAAAAGAATTCCAATGTTCTTCCTCGAACATTCCTTGACATTCTTCCCCTAGCTTAGGTTAAACCGATAACCTAACTTGGGTTCTCCAATAACTCTCCAATGAGCACTCTCCCCTTTTTGACACATCAAAAAGAGGAATATCAAGGTCAAGAGTTTCTTCCTAATGAAAGTCCCATACCTTTCATTGAAACTCTTAATTTCCCCTTGATACTAAACTCAACAATCAACTTAGTGATAATCCCATATCACTAATCCTTAAAAATCTTAAGGAGTAAAAACTCCCCCTAAAAGCCAACTCCCCCTTGACCATTGCACCAACAATGTCTTTGGGAGTTCCAAACCTTTAGAAATCTACAAAACCCAACTTCCACCTGAAATTTCAGACCAACTGAAATCGAACCTGACGATCGGTCGATCGAAACCATGGATCGGTCCCGGACCGATCAGGCCTTCACCGGATCGCACCTGCTCTGAGTATTTGGATCGGTCTGCGGACCGATCCATCAGAGGCTGGATCGGTCCAGCGACCGATCCAGACTCTGATCAAGGGATTTCAGAATTTTCCTTCCGAAATTCAGAAACTCCTAGAAAATTCAGAAAATTCGAAAAATGTGAAATTCTGAGGATACATTCCTCATAACATATACTACCATGGAAAATAGTTTTCTATGAAAGTAGTTTCCATTTTTCAATCTTGATACAAAGTTCAAAAACTTTGAAAAGTTCAAGTTTAACTCAACTTTGTATCACAATGTTCAATGATGAATGCTATCACTAGGAAAGCTTCATCAAGGTTTTTCAAATCAATTTTAAAATGCTTTTAAAACCATTTGAATTTAGGACCATAATCTTAGGGCTATATGCACATGACTTGTACACAAGCTTTCCCTATGATCCTCCATATCTTGAATTAGGCTCATCTAGGTACAAGAACTATGCACCTTGATCCTAATTCATGATCCTAATATCTCACACACATCTAAAGTGTATCAAGCACATCCATGTCAATTTTGATGTGAGATATGGGTTTAGGTATCTTAGGCTAAGGTCTCATGCATTTTCTAAACACAAATTTGATCTCAATATCAAAATATGTTTTCATCCTTAAATCAATTCAATTGATTATTAATGCAAGAGATGATGACATGGCATAAAATGGTATCATAAATGAGAACATGTGCCAATGTCATGATGTCATGGCATAAAGTTTGAAACTAAACTAACACATGACATATAAACTAGCCTAAGTATTATCATGACATTTCAAATGATAATAAAATAAATATGATGTCATGGCATGGCATATGGCAACCAATCATGGCAAGTTAGCTCAAATAAAATACCTAAATCCGTATCTAAGTATCCTTAGCCTTAGCTAACTTAAAATCTAACCCTAGATTGCCCATATATCCCTAAGAAAACCAAAATCCCAATTATGGTATTTCTCTAGGTTTTCCTCAAATTGTGCCAATTAAAATCATTCTTTTCCATAATGGCACATTTTACTCTTTAAGGAGTAAATAATAATTCTTTTCATTTCCAAAGGTTATCAAGACCTTGAAAATGCTCCTTGAGTGTCAATTTCCTCAAAGTTGGGTTAACTACCCTTCTAATTGGAGTTGACACTCTCTAACCCATCTATGGGGTAGAGAAGATGCTCCTAGGAACCCAATACCTATTAGAGCTCATTGGGTTCACTAAATATTCACTAGGGATGACTTCCTAGCAACTCTCCTAATGACCCTCTTAGGCTTTAAAGCCTTGGTCATTTGGGACTCATCAAGATCAACTCTAGGGGTGACTCCTTGTGACCTTGGTGGTGGTCTTCCTAGCCCTAGGTTTTGTTCCATAATTGAATGGAACATTATGATAAGTGGGCTTGACCACTTGGGACTTAGGTTTGTGACCCAAACCCTTTTTGTCCTTGGACATTGGTTTTGACCCTTAAACCCTAGAGATGACTTCTCCAAGTTCTTAAGAGCCTTTTCCAAAGTATCAAGTCTTGACCTCAAGACTTGATTCTCCTTCTCTAATACCTCAATTTTGATTTGTCATTTTCTTTGAGGCATTCCTAGGCATGTGTCTAGTTGATTTGGGATTCCTACCTAGGTTCTCCTTAACCTTAGATGAGGTAATTCTAGGGTTGGCTTTCCTAGGGTTATCCTTATCTAGGCTCACATGTTTGGCACCTAAGCATGTGTATTGATTTCTAATGTTATCATGCTTATCATTATTGACTAGTGCAATAAAATTTCTAGCATGTATCTTACTAGTATTGCACGAATGAGACTTAAATGATACCTTAGGGTTTGCCTTAGCTCCCCCTATAGAAGTGCTCGGTCTCTTGCCCTTGTGAGGTTGCCTCCCCCTCGGACAATGACTCCGATAATGTCCCCTTCGCTTGCATTGGAAGCACACCACGTGCTCCTTGCCCTTACGTGTCGGGACTCCGGCTACCTTGACCTTTGGCGCCGGTGGAGTCTTCCTTACCCTCTTTGGACACTTACTCTTGTAGTGCCCAAATTCCCTACACTCAAAGCATATTATATGTAACTTATTTGAAATTGAAATGCTTGAGTTACCTAGGTTTGGGGATGGGTGTGAGCTCTCTTCCTCATCCCTTCCGGAGGTAGATGTCTCTTCTTCTTGCTCCGAACTTGAACAAGAGGAACTCTCCTCCTCTTCTTCCTTGGATGTTGAGTAGCCCTCAACTCCCCATTCGCTCCCTCCATGATGTGAGCTACTTGGCTCACTAGGCTCCTCTTCATGGCTTGAAGTGGAACTCTCCTCATGGTACTTGGCCAAGTTATCCCACAACTCCTTGGCATTGTTGTATTCACCTATCTTACGCAAAATATTAGTAGGTAATGAAAATTCAATTGTTTTAGTTACCTCATTGTTGATCGTGGATTGATGGACTTGTTCCTTTGTCCACTTGTTCTTCTCTAGAGGCTCTCCTTCTTTATCCATTGGAGGAGTAAACCCTTCTTGTACACAAAACCAGTTCCACATATTAGTCCTAAGAAAATACATCATCCTTACCTTCCAATATGCGAAGTTGTCATTGTAGAAGGGTGGAATGGTGATGTCTTCTCCGAATTGATCCATCTCTAGCTTTGCTCCCACGGGTGTTAATCCGATGAAGAGCGACCTCGCTCTGATACCACTTGTTAGGATCTTTAGACCGGCTAGAGAGGGGGGTGTGAATAGCCGCCCCAAATTCTCGCGTTTCTTCCTACGATTAGGGTTAGCGCAGCGGAAAATACAATGTAGAAACGACAAAGAAAGAGATCAAACCTCAACGCATCGATGTAACGAGGTTCGGAGATGAAACTCCTACTCCTCGGCGTGTCCGTAAGGTGGACGAGCCCTATCAATCCGTCGGTGGATGAGTCCCCGGAAAACCGGCTAATCAAACACTCCTTCCGGGTGGAGAAACCTGCACAAAGTCTCTTGCAACAGCAAGATAAGTGTACAAGAAATACAACAAGAAGCAAGAACAATAAGAATGTAAAAACACACACTATCTTGCCTTCGATGGTTTCCGTTGATGTGAAGGCCAAAGTTACGGCTGCCGGTGGGTCTATACGGCAAGAGCTCACCAAGGCCGAGATCCAAGCTCCTGCAAAGGGCAAAGAAGAAGAAGAAGAAGTTCAAGGTAGCTTCTCAACCTCTTTTATAACTGCGAAGAAGGCGGAAGAAACTAGCGTTGCGTGGCAGCTAGAACCTGATCGATGCGTGGACCGATCGGGAAAAACCTTTACATTGGTCACGATTGGTCCACGGCCGTCAGAACTTCTGATCGGTGCGGGGACCGATCGAAGCTTTATTTTCCGTCCCGATCGGTCCATGGACCGATCGGGAACCTCTGATCGGTCCATAGACCGATCGAGAACTCTGATCGATGCGGGGACCGATCGAGGCCTTGATCGGTCCCGACCGATCAGCCCCTCGCGCCTCGCTCTGTTCCCGATCGACTCACGATCGGTCACGGACCTATCGTTATCACCTGATATACTGCGATGTATTCGATCGGTCACCGCCGTCGAGAATATTCACAGATCCTGGATCGATCACGGATCGATCCAGACTGGTTTTCGCCCAAACCAAGTTCAAACCAACATCCGGTCAATCTTGACTGTTGGTACATCATGCTTAGCATCCGGTCCCTTGACCTGCTAAGACTCTCCACCAAGTGTCGGTCAATCCCTTTGACCCACTTGGACTTTCCTCTTCGTGCAAGTATCGATCACTCCCTTGATCTACTTGGACTTCCCAACACCGGATGTCCGATCACCCTTGATCCATCTGGATTTTCCTGCACGCTTCACTCACGGGACTTTCACCTAGCTTCACTCACTAGGGTTTTCACAGCTTCCTGGCTTCAATCTGCTCGGCTTCACTCACGGGACTTCACTGCCAGCTTCACTCACGGGACTTTCACCTATGGCTTCACTCACCGGACTTCCACTTTCACCTAGCTTCACTCACTAGGATTTTCACCGCCAGCTTCACTCATTTCCCTAACTGCCCACTGGACTTCTCCACTGCCTGGCTTCACTCACCGGGACTTTCCATTGCCCAGCTTCACTCACTGGACTTCTCTGCCTGGCTTCACCAGGACTTTCCACACCGCCTAACATCCAGTTAGGACTTTCCCTTCTGGCTTCACTCACGGGACTTCTCCTTGCCTGGCTTCACTCACCGGGACTTTCCACACCGCCTAACATCCAGTTAGGACTTTCCCTTTGGCTTCACTCACGGGACTTTCCCTCGTGCCAGCCCTCTTCGACTTCTCGTGCCAAGTCTCCATACTTGGACTTTTCCAGTGCCAAGTCTCCATACTTGGACTTTTCCCGTGCCAAGTCTCCATACTTGGACTTTTCGCATGCCAAGCTCCCTGCTTGGACCTTTCCAGTGCCAAGTCTCCATACTTGGACTTTTCAGGTCAACCAGGTCAACCTTGACCTACGGTTACACCAATAATCTCCCAAACATCTATTCTTGTCCCATAACAAGAATAGAACTCCCTCACAAGTGTCAAACATCAACATGCAACTCAACTAGGTCAACCTTGACCTAAAGTTGCATCAACAATCTTCCCAAGTCAAACATCAAAATACAACTCGAGTCAAGTCAACTTGAGTCGGGTCAACCAGGTCAACCTTGACCTAAGGTTGCACCAACAGTTTCATCTTTTGTGGTTGTCATGATTGGATACTACTTGTGGTCATGTTTGGATAGCTTGTAGTAATTGTATAGAATTGTTTATAAACTTAAGTGAATGTACACATGTACCGGTTTTTGGTTGAGACAAGATGTATATATAAATTAAAGACAACTGATCGAATGTATATATGTTGAAAACTATTTTTGTGAATGTATAAATGTTACGTTGTACGCCAGTTTGTGTGCAATGGTCATGGTTTTAACCGTTATGAAAAGTACATATATATAGACATGCAACTGAATGTACAAAGACAACGATTTTTTAACCGTTGTGAAAAGTATTCTAAGATAATGGTTTTAAACTAAATTTTGAAGAAAGACAACAGTGTATATGTTGTTAAAAGTATATCTGCGATCAAATTTTTACAAAATTGGCAATTACAACGGTTTTATACTGTTGCAGAACTGTTGTCTTTGGTATTAAAAGACAACACTTTAAATCCGTTGCATGACTGTTGTCTAATGTGGTCAAAGACAACGGTTTTAAACCGTTGTCTTTTATTGCACATTTAACAACAATGTCAATTACAACGAATTTAAAGGGCCTATGATAATGATTTTTAACCGTTATCTTTTAATATTTTTATTGTTGTGTAATGAACTTTTTAGAATCACTATATCCAAGATGAATTTCTTTATCACAGTATTATCTCTCGTGCCTTTGGTTTGTCATTGCAAACCCAATTGAGATTCTTCATTTTCAATCCATTATAAGGGTTCAGATTAATAAAAGATTTAATCAATGGATATCATCTTGGAAATATAATTAATTATTAATATAAAGAGATAATTTTAAAAAACTAAATATTAAAATAAATAGGAAAGAATATAATTCACTTATAAAATATTATATTATCTATCTTTAATAATGACCCTAAAATTACTAAAAAGTTGATTCTAACTTACTAGATTTTAACGTACTGTCCAAATATATATTAGTTTGAATGCTTCAAGTAAATTCCCTTGCTGCGTTTGATGAAAGGATCTTCTGAAATTCTGCTAATTAAAATAACGGAAATTCAATGTCCTTGAAAATTGTATTTTAGTCACTAACTTTTCAACCTTGCTTTCAGTCTATGAACGTTCCCAATCAGATAATTATTATTATTTTGCATGAATACTAATTTGTACTGTCTTGTTTGATTATAAAATTTTCAGGATTGAACTGCAACGAAAAATTAATATTTTGTTTAGCACTTTAGAAGGTTTGAATACCGAGGGGATATATTTTATTTTTATTATAAACTAAATTTTCTCTAGTATTTCCAAAAATTATCATCTAAATTATTTATTTATAATTACAAATACAAAATAAAATAGGAAACCGAGATTTACGCAAGTAGAATAATTAAATCAATAATATAAATTTATGTTGTACCAGCTGAAGAACGGTAGTTGTTATAATATGGTCATGATTTATTAAATCATATTGTAGCAACTACGAGTTCATATATGTTACAATATTAAATATATGTTGTAGTAGCTACGAAACCGTGACTGTTATAACGTGGTCATGATTTGTTCAATTACATTATAGCAGTTACAAATCCATAGCTTCTACAACGTTAACTTAATTAATTAAATTTAACCAATTTCTCCCTTGCATTATGATCCTGTCGGGAAGCTGAGAAGATGAACCTGCCGGTGTGACGTACTTGGAATGTTGACCGCATCCCCATGACCCAGAAGATGAGTTGTCTCTTGTGTTGACCAAGTCACCCGGAATCCTCTGGTCAACAACACCTGCAACCAGTGATTGGGTTGCCCCGATCCCTGGTACCTCGATGCTCGAGGTGGGTCCCGCGAACATATAAGCAGTCGAATAAATAGTAGCACAATGAAATAAATAACGAGTACGAGAACGTACCCTGGCCCCGGGGGGCGCTCTCGGATGGATGGATGAGCTAATCGGGATACTGACTGAGTCGTCACGGCCCTGAATCGTAGATAAATGTCCGCCTGGTGAGTAGCTAGTTCAAGTGGCTCGGAGCCGGACGCGATATTGATTCGTAGGATGACACACTGTCCGACTACAACCTCAGCTCGCAGGCCGGAATACAACAGCGGCACGAAGGCCGAACACTCTATCGGCTCGTAGGCCGGGATACAAGAACGGCACGAAGGCCTAACACACTCTCGGCTCGTAGGCCGGAATATATGCATAATGCGATACCTGAGCCCTCAGACGACGGATGCTCGGAGTGTGACGACTACTGCCAGGAGTTGTCGGCGACTGCGGCAGTGGACGTCGGAGGCGCTGGCCGCCAAAGACGGTTGTGGCAGTGGTCGCCCGAGACGACGGCGCTGGTGGCCGGAGACGACTGCGGCAGTGGTCGCAGCGGGAGATGCTGGTGGCGGCAGCCTCTGGAGGTTGATGTCGGCGGCTGCTGGAGGTGTCGGTGGTAGTATCCGCAGCCGCTGGAGGCGGTAGTAGCAGCGGGGAGCACCGGCAGCAGTCGGAGGAGCACCGGCAGCCGTTGGAGGAGACCTTGGCGCTCGCCGGGGGCGGCTACACCTGCTGGACGCGGCGGCGGGAGGCGACGGTAGCGGCGGGAGGCGCTGGCAGCCTCTGGAGGAAGCCTTGGCGTCCGCCGGAGGCGGCTGCGCCCGTTGGACGCGAAGTCGGTGACGCCTGCTAACTACGATGTCCACCGAAAGTGGTTGTAGCTTGTGGAGATGGCGACAGGGGGCCCGCTGGCGGCAGAGGCGACGCCACGTGGAGGTTGTGCGTGAGATGGGAAGCGGCGGCCGAAGATCTCTGCAGGCGAGAGGAGAGGAGAGGAGAAGCGGCCAAACTTCCTCCTATGCTTGGCGGCGAAGAGAAGAATGATCCTTCTCCCTTGTGCTCGGTGGCGGCGCCCCCCTACTTGAGGATGAACAGTGATTCCTTTAAAACAAAAACCCTTCCTATGCCAAAAGACCAAACTACCCTCCTTCTTCCCCCTTATTCCTTTTCTACCCTCAAGCAATATCTGCATCACAAGCCTCCCCTTCAAGTCTAGTCGAAGGAGGCGCTAGTCCGACTGACTGGACAGTCTATCGCAAAGGGCTGAACCGCTCTCGATGTTAAAGTCAAATCGCTGAACTCATTGTATACTGGTACGCGAGCAATTGCTGAGCGCGCGATCGCGAAGAGGCCGATCAGGCGATCGGAAGGATGTCGATCAGCTGAATAGATGTCGGGTGGACGATGCCGATCGTGCGATCGCGGAGATGCCAACCGGGCGATCGGAAGAATATTGATCGGGTGAATAGAAGTCGGGCGGACGATGCCGAACGTGCGACCGAGAAGATGCCGACCGGGCGATCGAAAGAGTATCGATCGGGTGAATAGATGGCGGGCGGACGATGTCGAACGGACGCCTCACCCGTGAACTGAACGGAAGCGTAGCCCGAGAAATAAAGGCGCACGGACGTGAAAGTCGTTAGCCGAGCGGGCATAGAGCCCGTGAGATATCCTGGTCCGAAACCAGCGGAGATTCTCTCGTTTGCGACCATTGGAGATAGTTCGACCCCGAATAGGGGAGATAAGCTGCTCTGATGCACCGTGACCAATGAAGACATCTCTACCCGGATGGGTGAGATATGAGACCCGATATGCTGGTCCGAGACCAGCGAAGACTGCTCAACCCCGAACGGAGGAGATAAATGTTCGTGAAGACTGCTCGACTCCGAACGGGGGAGATAGATGTTCGCCAAGAATGCTCGACCCCCAACGGGAGAAATAAATGCTCGCGAAGACTGCTCGACCCCGAACGGGGGAGATAGATGCTCGCCAAGACTGCTCGACCCTAAACAGGGGAGATAGATTCTCGACCTCGAACGGGAGAGATGAAGTAACTGAAGCTGGTCCGAGACCAGTGAAGCCCACTCAACCCCGAACGGGGGAGATAAAATATCTGAAGCTGGTCCGAGACCAGTGACGACCGCTCGACCCCGAACGGGGGAGATAAAATATCTGAAGCTGGTCCGAGACCAGTGATGATCACTCAACCCCGAATCGGGGGAGATAGGAAATCTGATAACCTCGACCCCAAACAGGGGAGATAGATGCTCTGATAAGCTCGACCCCGAATGGGGGAGAAAGAATATCCGAAGCTGGTCCGAGACTAGTGATGATCACTCAAGCTCGAATCAGGGGAGATAGGAGATCCGATAACCTCGACCCCAAACAGGGGAGATAGATGCTCTGATAAGCTCGACCTCGAACGGGGGAGAAAGAATATCCGAAGCTGGTCCGAGACCAGTGATGATCACTCAAGCCCGAGTCAGGGGAGATAGGAGATCCGATAACCTCGACCCCAAACAGGGGAGATAGATGCTCTGATAAGCTCGACCCCGAACGGGGGAGAAAGAATATCCGAAGCTGGTCCGAGACCAGTGATGATCACTCAAGCCCGAATCAGGGGAGATAGGAGATCCGATAACCTCGACCCCAAACAGGGGAGATAGATGCTCTGATAAGCTCGTCCCCGAACGGGGGAGAAAGAATATCCGAAGCTGGTCTGAGACTAGTAATAATCTCTCGACCCCGAACGGGGGAGATGAAATAACTGATAAGCTGGTCCGATAACAATGCTAATCACTCGACCCCGAACGGGGGAGATAAAATATCTGATAAGTCAATCACTCAACCCCGAACGGGGGAGATACACGCTCTGATAATCTCGACCCCGAACGGGGGAGAAAGAACATCCGAGGAATTGGTCCACGAAGTGGTCTTCAAACCGGGGTTTTTATAGTCGCCGGTTCGACTCTAGGGTTTAACGTCACCGCTCGACGATCTTCAAGCCGGGGTTTTTATAGTCGCCGGTTTGACTCTAAAGTTTAACTTCGCCGCTCGACGGTCTTCAAGCCGGGATTTTTATAGTCGCCGGTTCGATTCTAAAGTTTAACGTCGCCGCTCGACGGTCTTCAAGTCGGGGTTTTTATAGTCGCCGGTTCGACTCTAGAGTTTAACGTCGCCGCTCGACGGTCTTCAGGCCGGGGGGTTTATAGTCACCAGTTCGACTCTAGAGTTTAACGCCGTCGCTCGACGGTCTTCGATCCGGGGGGTTTATAGTCGCCGGTTCGACTCTAGAGTTTAACGTCGCCGCTCGACGGTCTTCGATCCGGGGGGTTTATAGTCGCCGGTTCGACTCTAGAGTTTAACGTCGCCGCTCGACGGTCTTCAGGCCGGGGGGTTTATAGTCGCCGGTCCGACTCTAGAGTTTAACGTCGCCGCTCGACGGTCTTCAAGCCGGGGGGTTTATAGTCGCCGGTCCGACTCTAGAGTTTAACGTCGCCGCTCGACGGTCTTCGAGTCGGGGGGTTTATAGTCGCCGGTCCGACTCTAGAGTTTAACGTCGCCGCTCGACGGTTTTCGGGTCGGGGGATTTATAGTCGCCGGTTCGACTCTAGAGTTTAACGTCGCCGCTCGACGGACTTTGGGCCGGGGGGTTTATAGTCGCCGGTTCGACTCTAGAGTTTAACGTCGCCGCTCGACGGTCTTCGAGCTGGGGGGTTTATAGTCGCCGGTTCGATTCTAGAATTTAACGTCGCCGCTCGACGGCCCCGGGGGGGCGCCCTTGGATGGATGGATAAGCTGATCGGGATACTGACCGAGTCGTCGTGGCCCTGAATCGTAGATAAATGTCCGCCTGGTGAGTAGCTAGTTCCAGTGGCTCGGAGCCGGACACGATATGGATCCGTAAGATGACGCACTGTCCGACTACAACCTCGGCTCGCAGGCCGGAATACAACAGCGGCATGAAGGCCGAATACTCCATCGACTCGTAGGTCGGGATACAAGAGCGGCACGAAGGCCTAACACACTCTCGGCTCGCAGGCCGGAATATATGCATAATACGATACCTGAGCCCTCAGACGACGGATGCTCGGAGTGTGACGACTGCTGCTAGGAGTTGTCGGCGACTGCGGCAGTGGACGCCGGAGGCGATGGCACTGGACGCTGGAGGCGCTGGACGCCGGAGGCGATGGCACTGGACGCCGGAGGCGCTGGACGCCAAAGACGGTTGTGCCAGTGGTCGCCCGAGACGACAACGCTGGTGGCCGGAGACGGCTGCGGCAGTGGCCGCAGCGGGAGATGTCGGTGGCGGCAGCCTCTGGAGGGCGATGTTGATGGCTGCTGGAGGTGTCGGTGGCAGTATCCGTAGCCGCTGGAGGTGGTAGTAGCAGCAGGGAGCACCGGCAGCAGTCGGAGGAGCACCGGTAGCTGTTGGAGGAGACCTTGGCGCTCACCGGGGGCGGCTACACCCACTAGAGGCGACGACGGGAGGCGACGGTAGTGGCTGGAGGTGCTGGCAGCCTCTAGAGGAAGCTTTGGCGTCCGCCGGAGGCGACTGCGCCCGCTGGACGCGAAGTTAGCGACGCCTGCTAACTACGGCATCCGCTGGAAGTGGTTGTAGCGTGTGGAGATGGCGACAGGGGGCCCGCTGGTGGCGGAGGCGACGTCACGTGGAGGTTGTGCGTGAGATGGGAAGCGGCGGCCGAAGATCTCTGCAGGAGAGAGGAGAGGAGAGGAGAAGCGGCCAGACTTCCTCCTATGCTTGGCGCCGAAGAGAAGAACGCTCCTTCTCCCTTGTACTGGGTGGCGGACTTGAGGATGAACCGTGATCCCTTTAAAACAAAAAGCCTTCCTATGCCAAAAGACCAAACTACCCTCCTTCTTCCCCCTTATTCCTTTTCTACCCTCAAGCAATATCTGCATCACATTAATAGGTTATAACTCTGGAAATGATGTTTCGACTCCCTTAATTAAATATCACCAACTCCTCTCTTGTATTTAATGGGTTATAACTCTAGAATTGATGAGATGCACACCATTATAAATATTACATTATAGCGTATGTTGATCCTTCGCCTTTATATCACGGCGTAAGACTCTTCGCAAATCAAGGGGTGTTTGAATCACCTAAAACCAAGACTTTCTTATAATCCTTGATAGTTCTCGAGATTCGAGTTCTGACACTTCTATGGGGTCTTGGGAAGACTCTAACCCCTTCGTGCCTCCGAACAACTTAGCAAGTCCTTCTACAGTAGCAAATCTGAGCAGGATCAAGTGGTGAGAGAGTTGAATGCTGCCCTTCAAACACTAAAAAAGACTCATGCTGCACTTGCAAAGTTGAATGGGCAAATGTTAGAGGTTAATGCAGTTGTAAAAGAGGCCATCAATCTACTGGAAAGACCTTAGGATCATTTTGTTAATCTTCCTTTTGGTTTATGTTATAACAACTGATCCTGTCGGGAAGCTGAGAAGATAGACCTGCCAGTGTATCGTGTCTGGAAGGTTGACCGCATCCCCATGACTCGGCTGATGAGCTGTCTCCCGTGTTGACCAAGTCATCCGATGTCTTTTGGTCAACAACACCTGCAACCAGTGACAGGGTTGCCCCGATCCCTGGTACCTCGATGCTCGAGGTGGGTCCCGCGCACAGATAAGCATCCACATAATAATAGGACAATAAATAAGTACAAAATGAATACGGCGACGTACCCTGACCCCGGGGGGCGCCCTCGGATAGGTGGATGAGCTGATCGGGATATTGACCAAGTCATCGCGGCTCTGAATAGTAGATAAACGTCCGCTCGGAGGCTGCCCGGAGGGCGACAGAGGAGACTGTCCGGAGGCGTAGGCAGCGACAATAGAAGCTACTATAGGCTGCAGTGGGTGCCGGAAGGAGCGGCGGCAATCGCTGTGGATTGCAGTGAGCGCCGGAGGGTGACGGTGGTGGTCGCCGGGGGGCGGCGCCAGCTGGGGGCAGTGCTGGCCGCTGGGGACAGCGGAGATGGCCGCCGGAGGTGGCGCTGGCCGCTTGAGGCGGCTAGGGCGTGCTGTCAGCAGTGGCTACGGCGCGCGGAGGTGTAGACGCCGCTGGAAGCATAGACGACGGCATCCACTGCCACTGGGGGCGGCGGGAGGAACCAAAGTCGGAGGAGAAGGGAGGAGGTGATCCTTCGTCGTCGGCGGATCTCTCCGGCGACAGTAGCGAGGGATCAAGAAGAGTCCTTTGCTTCTGTCCCTGGCGGTGGCAACAGACAACAAAGCAACTCCTGTGCGCGAAGCGATGGAGAAGATCAGAGAGGGAGGGAGGAAGTGGCTGCTTCCTCTGGTGGCGGAATAGATGGACGTGGAAGAAAGGCCTCCTCAGCTTCTTGTGCTGGGCGACAACAAAAGACCCAAGCACCAAGCCCCCCTCGTGCTCAGCGACCGCCACCTCCCTCTCCCCCTTCTGCTCCATGAACAGTGCTCCTCATATACTCCAAACCCTTAGCAGGTGAGATGACCAAAATGCCCTCCATCTTCCCCCCTTATCACATGTTAAGCCCTCCTAATATATCTGTATTACAAGCCTTCCCTTCAAGTCTAATCGAAGGAGGCGTGAGTCCGACTGACTATACCAAGCCCAAAACAAAATCGCTACCGAACACGAAATCAAAATCACATAATCGCTACACGTTTTCCGAGTAGCCATGGCGCTACCGAGCAAGTAACTCAAGTAGTATCGGGCGAACGACGAGTAACAGTGTGCTCCAGGCTACGGAGATAATCCTAATCAGGTAGAAAGACGGGCGATCGAGCATATGCTGATCAGGCAGTCGAAAAAATGTGAACCCGAGTAATCGAGTATCGCGCGAGAGACGGAAGTGATGCCAAGCGAAATACGAGAAGTAGTACCACGTCAATAACCAAACAAATGCTGGGCGAGCGGCCACACGGCAAGTGAGCGACGAGTAGAATGATCGTAGCCTGAGCGACACATGAGATGCTGAGTAGACCGAGCGGACGGGCGATGTCGTGCGTGCGACCGCGAAGATGCTAGCCGGACGATCGAAATGTCGATCGGGTAGATAGGCGCAGAGCGAACGATGTCGGGCGCACAACTACAAAGATGCTGATCAAGCACTCAGAAGAATGGAAATCGAGCCTCGCAAAATGTCAGTCGGATGACTATAAAATGTGACTGGGCGTCCTAAAGAGCGTCGATCGTGCGACCTAGTTCAAGCGTGTGGCCGAACAGACGGTCGAGCGATACCGATCGGACGACTATGAGAGCGCTGACCGAGCAACACCAAGAATAGTCAACGGGCAATCGTAAAATGCTGGCCCAACAATCGAGTAAAGCTGAGTGACCGATGCTGTACGGGCGCATCACACGTGAACTGAACTGGAGTGTAGCCCATGAGTCGAAGACGCATGGGTGCGAAAGTCGTGAGTTGAACAGTCGCAAAGCCCATAGATATCCTGGTCCACAACCAGTGGGGATACTCCTGTCCGTGACCATCAGTGATAGATCGACCTTGAAATGGGGAGATAAGAAGCTCCGGCATGCTCCGTGACCCATGACAACTGCTCGACCCCGAACGGGGGAGATTGATGCTCGCGACGACTGCTCGACCCCGAACGGGGGAGATAGATGCTCGCGACGACTGCTCGACCTCGAACGGGGTAGATAAAATATCTGATAAACAGGTCCGAGACTAGTGAAGGTCGCTCAACCCCGAACGGGGGAGATAAAATATCTGATACGCTCGACCCCTAACGGGGGAGATAGATGCTCGCGACGACTGCTCGACCCCGAGCGGGGGAGATAGATAATCGTGACAAGCTGGTCCGTGACCAGTGAAGGCCGCTTAACCCCGAACTGGGGAGATAAAATATCTGATATGCTCGACCTCGAACGGGGGAGATAGATGCTCGCGACGACTGCTCGACCCCGAACGGGGGAGATAGATAATCGTGACAAGCTGGTCCGTGACTAGTGAAGGCCGCTCAACCCCGAACGGGGGAGATAAAATATCTGACACGCTCGACCCCGAACGGGGGAGATAGATGCTCGCGACGACTGTTCGACCCCGAACGGGGGAGATAGATAATCGTGACAAACTGGTCCGTGACCAGTGAAGGCCGCTCAACCCCGAACGGGGGAGATAGATGCTTGCGACGACTGCTCGACCCCGAACGAGGGAGATAGATAATCGTGACAAGCTGGTCCGTGACCAGTGAAGGTCGCTCAACCCCGAACGGGGGAGATAAAATATCTGATACGCTCGACCCTGAGCGGGAAAGATAAAATATCTGATAAGCTCGACCCCGAACGGGGGAGAAAGAATATTCGATAGGCTGGTATGTGAAGACAGGAGTTTAACGTCGCCGCTCGACGGTCTTCAAGCCGGGGTTTTTATAGTCGTCGGTTCGACTCTAGAGTTTAACATCGCCGCTCAACGGTCTTCAAGCCGGGGTTTTTATAGTCGCCGGTTCGACTCTTCGACTCTAGAGTTTAACGTCGCCGCTCGACGGTCTTAAAGCCGGGGTTTTTATATTTGCCGGTTCGACTCTAGAGTTTAACGTCGCCGCTCGACGGTCTTCAAACATAACTCAAACCCGGTCGATCGGCACGGGGTCTTCGGCATCGAGCCCTTAGCTCGGATAATATACGCCCGGACGAACGACTCGGGGGTCTTCGGCATCGAGCCCGTGGCTCGGATAATATACGCCCGGTCGATCGGCACGGGGTCTTCGGCATCGAGCCCTTGGCTCGGATAATATACGCCCGGCCGGCCGGCTCGGGGTCTTCGGCATTGAGCCCGTGGCTCGGATAATATATGCCCGGCCGATCGGCACGGGGTCTTCGGCATCGAGCCCTTGGCTCGGATAATATACGCCCGGCTGACCGGCTCAGGGTCTTCGGCATTGAGCCCGTGGCTCGGATAATATACGCCCGGCCGATCGGCACGGGGTCTTCGGCATCGAGCCCTTGGCTCGGATTATTAGAGTGTATACTAAAAGCCTAGCTTTTGTATAAACATTTATTTAGAAATAAAGAATCACAGTGGTCAATATCTATATTTATTTGTTAAATGTAATTTGTTCAATTAATTTATATAGTAGACAACATGGTGTGTCGTGTCATACACAGAAGATTATGTTGTCGGTTCTTTATAAATTATAAATAGTAGCTTACGACTAAGATGGAAAGGAACAAACCATTGGAATAGTCATAGTATAATTAGGTATTAGTTTATCTTGACTAATAGATTACACTAGTACACTCTAAGTGTATTGAGTAGGACCATTTTAGGTAAGTTCTTTTTGTACTGACTTTATAAAAGAACTAGACCTTAGTTATTATGGAAGTGTGTGCTCTTAATCCTAATATAATAACAAACACATATACTTAGTATTTATTTCTTTGAATTATCAATGGGTGAGATTTAGCTCGATAAATCAATAAGCCCGATAAGTTGAAAAATGATATTACTTATAGTGTGTGTTGTTGATTATAGAAGGAAACTGTGTTCTAGTAATCTAGGTTGAGAAAGATCCCAAGAGGAGCTCATAAGGATTGTCATGTTAAACCCTGCAGGTCGACTTAGTCCGACATGATGATAAGGATGAGTGGTACTACTCTTGGACTAAGATATTAATTAAGTAAGTTGTCAGTAACTCATTTAATTAGTGGGCATTCATTATTTTAAACACAGAGAGACTAACACACTCATAATAAGAAGGAGCCCAAAATATAATTTGGGATTGGTGCGGTAGTTCAATAATAATTCTTTAGTGGTATGAATTATTGTTGACGAAATTAAGTTGTGTGTTCGGGGCGAACACGGGAAGCTTATTTTCATCGGAAGACCAAAACCAATTTTTCCTTTCAATCTATATCGTAACCTCTATAAAGTTTTGTATCCACTTAAGCTCATCTTCTAATCCATGTTATTAGCGTTGCTATCCAAGGATGCTTCATGTTGCTGTGATCAACGTGAACAGCAAATTCATGATTGCTTGCTGTGAGATGCCGTGTGCTTAAACAAGAACAGCAACTCATGTTTAATTGCTTCAACATTTTGTTTGCTGATGTGTCAACGTGATTAAGTTTTGAATAAACTTGCCAACGTTGATGTAAGAAGTTTTGAGAAACTTGCCAAACGATGATGTGTCAACATGAGAAGTTTTGAATAAACTTGCCAAACGTTGATATGATAACGTGAGAAGCTTGGTTTTGTTTGTCAATTTAGTCAACATGAGAAGCTTGCCAATTGCCAACGTGATCACATGAAATTAAGAGGAAAGGAATTTTAATTAAAATATTTTTTTTTTGGAGAGATGTTTTAAAAGGAAGTTTTAATTTGGGTAAAATTTTTTTTTATCATCCACATATTCAAAAGATAAATTTTAAATTATAAAATTTCCTTTTAATAACCTATCATGTGGGGAAAAATTATTTGAGAAATTTTTTATTTCCGGAGATAAATTAGGAAGTTTTAATTCTTGTATTAATTTAAGCTCTCCTTGTTTATAGCTTATAGATGTGGCCGGCCATGTAATGTGAGAAGAGGAAATTATTTTTAATTAAATAAATTTTCCTTTTCATGGTAAAAGAATTAAGGAAGTTTTTATTTAAATTTCTTTATTTGCCAAGACCAAGGATTATAAAAGAGGGGGTAGGGGTGCCTTCATGGCTAACAACTCTATTCTTATTCTTCCTCTCTTTTCCTCCTTGGTGGCCGGCCCTAGCTTCTCCCTTCTCTCTTTTCCATCTTGTGGTCGAACCTCATCTCATCCTTGGAGTCTTTGTGGTGACCGGATCTTGCTTGGAGAAGAAGGAGAGAAAAGGAGGCGATATTTCTAGCATCCCTTGGAGCTTGGTGGTGGCCGAACCTCACATCTCTTGGAGTTTATGTGGTGGCCGAAACTTGCTTGGAGAAGAAGGGTTTGGGTGGTTCTCATCTCGGAAGATCGTTGCCCACACAACGTCCGAGGTTAGAAGAGGAATACGGTAGAAGATCAAGAGGTCATTAAAGTATACAAAGGAAGGTATAATTAGTAATTAATTTCCGCATCATACTAGTTGTATTTCTTTTGTATGAATTCCAAACACAAGAGACATTAGATCTAGTTTTTCAAGTTTGTGTTTTCTTCTTTTTTGAATTTGTGATTCGATTGTTCTTTTTGGTTAACCTAGAGTTATTTAAGGAAATTAAATATTAGCTTTCCTTAAAAGGCTTTGTCTAGGCGATGGTGATTGCTCTCATATCCAAGAAGGCCATGTGTCTCGCCATGCAGTCCTGTAAGCCAATTTTGGAAATTAATATTTAATGAAATTAATAACATAGGTGAATTTGAATCAATAGTGTTAAGTTCCGCTTGCGATTCAAATCTAAACCATTAAGAACAGATAAGTTAAATTTGGAATCAATGATGTTAAGTTCCGTCTGCGATTCCTAATTTAATTTCTAAAGAACACAAATAAGTTATTTAAGGAAAGGTTCGACACTTGTACAAAAAATTTTGTACAGTGGAACCGGTATGTTTTCCTAGGACTAACCAACACGGATAATATACGCCCGGCCGACCGGCTCGGGGTCTTCGGTATTGAGCCCGTGGCTCGGATAATATACGCTCGGCCGATCGACACGGGGTCTTCGGCATCGAGCCCTTGGCTCGGATAATATACGCCCGGCCGACCGGCTCGGGGTCTTCGGCATCGAGCCCGTGGCTCGGATAATATACGCCCGGCCGATCGGCACGGGGTCTTCGGCATCGAGCCCTTGGCTCGGATAATATACGCCCGGCCGACCGGCTCGGGGTCTTCGGCATCGAGCCCGTGGCTCGGATAATATACGCCCGGCCGATCGGCACGGGGTCTTCGGCATCGAGCCCTTGGCTCGGATAATATACGCCCGGCCGATAGGCACAAGGTCTTCGGCATCGAGCCCGTGGCTCGGATAATATACGCCCGGCCGATCGGCACGGGGTCTTCGGCATCGAGCCCTTGGCTCGGATAATATACGCCCGGCCGACCGGCTCTGGGTCTTCGGCATCGAGCCCGTGGCTCGTATAATATACGCCCGGCCGATCGGCACGGGGTCTTCGGGGGCTCGGATAATATACGCCCGGCCGACCGGCTCGGGGTCTTCGGCATCGAGCCCTTGGCTCGGATAATATACGCCCGGTCGACCGGCTCGGGGTCTTCGGCATCGAGCCCGTGGCTCGGATAATATACGCCCGGCCGATCGACACGGGGTCTTCGGCATTGAGCCCTTATCTCAGATAATATACGCCCGGTCGACCGGCTCGGGGTCTTCGGCATCGAGCCCTTGTCTCGGATAATATACGCCCGGTCGACCGACTCGGGATCTTCGGCATCGAGCCCTTAGCTCGGATAATATACGCCCGGTCGATAGGCACGGGGTCTTCGGCATCAAGCCCGTGGCTCGGATAATATACGCCCGGCCGATCGGCTCGGGAGTCCTCGCTCGAGAAGCTATGGTAATTTTTATGGCCGAAAGAGAATATAACTGTAAAATTGACCTGCTGACCAGCAGAGAATCTGACTCAATTTCTCGACTCCCAAATACCCGTGGATTGAGGAGGATATGATATACTCGTCGAAACCTATCAAGGCCATGAGGATGTCGGAACTTTCTGGGTCGTCCGTCTTCACGTTCCAGACCAGGTGCGTTCCCACAGACGGCGCCAATTTGATCCTATCGGGAAGCTGAGAAGACGGACCTGCCGGTGTGTCGTGTCTGGAAGGTTGACCGCATTCCCATGACCCGGCTGATGAGCTGTCTCCCGTGTTGACCAAGTCGTTCGATGTCTTCTGGTCAACAACACCTGCAACCAGTGACCGGGTTGCTCCGATCCCTGGTACCTCGATGCTCGAGGTGGGTCCCGCGCACAGATAAGCATCCACATAATAATAGGACAATAAAATAAGTACAAAATGAATACAACGACGTACCCTGGCCTCGGGGGGCACCCTCGGATAGGTGGATGAGCTGATCGGGATATTGACCAAGTCATCGCAGCTCTGAATAGTAGATAAACGTCCGCCCGGTGAGTAGCTAGCTCCAGTGGCTCGGAGCCGGACGCGATATGAATCCGTAGGACGTCGCACTGTCCGACTACAGCGGCACGAAGGTCGAACACTCCATCGTCTCGTAGGCCGGGATACAATAGCGGCTTGAAGGCCGGACACCATGTCGGCTCGCAGGCCAGAATAGACAAATAGTACGATACCTGAGCACTCGAACGGCGGCTGCCCGGAGGGCGACGGAGGAGGCTGTCCGGAGGTGTAGGCAGCGGCAATAGCAGCTACTATAGGCTACGGTGGGTGCCGGAAGGAGCGGCGGCAGTCGCTGTGGACTGCAGTGAGCGCCGGAGGGTGACGGTGGTGGTCGCCGGGGGGCGGCGCCAGCTGGGGGCAGTGCTGGTCGCTGGGGACGGCGGAGATGGCCACCGGAGGTGGCGCTGGCCACTTGAGGCGGCTAGGGCGTGCTGTCAGCAGTGGCTACGGCGCGCGGAGGTGTAGACGCCGCTGGAAGCGTAGACGACGGCATCCACTGCCACTGGGGGCGGCGGGAGGAACGAAAGTCGGAGGAGAAGGGAGGAGGTGATCCTTCGTCGTCGGCGGATCTCTCCGGCGACAGTAGCGAGGGATCAAGAAGAGTCCTTTGCTTCTGTCCCTGGCGGTGGCAGCAGACAACAAAGCAACTCCTGTGCGCGAAGCGACGGAGAAGATCAAAGAGGGAGGGAGGAAGGGGCTGCTTCCTCTGGTGGCGGAATAGATGGACGTGGAAGAAAGGCCTCCTCAGCTTCTTGTGCTGGGCGATAACAGAAGACCCAAGCACCAAGCCCCCCTCGTGCTCAGTGGCCGCCACCTCCCTCTCCCCCTTCTGCTCCATGAATAGTGCTCCTCATATACTCCAAACCCTTAGCAGGTGAGATGACCAAAATGCCCTCCATCTTCCTCCCTTATCACATGTTAAGCCCTCCTAATATATCCGTATCAACAATTATTTTGAGTCATCTTTTGTATCTCTTAGAACTTTTACGTTTAATGTTGAACAGTGTGTATTAAGTTCATCTTAGCCTTGTACAAAGAGATTGTAGCAGCTACGGATCTGTATCTACTACAACATAAGTTTGAGGTTGTAACAGCTACGAAACCGTAGCTGTTACAACGTGGTTCGTAAACTTGTATAAAGAGGTTGTTGCAGCTATTGATCCATAGCTGCTACAATACAAGTTTGAGATTGTGGTAGCTAAGAAATCGTAGCTGGTATAACGTGATTCTTACCATTGTACAAAGAGGTTATAGCAGCTACGGATTCATAGCTCTACAACACAAGTTTAAGGTTGTAGCATCTACGAAATCATAGCTGCTACAATGTGGTTCTTAGTCTTGTACAAATATGTTGTAGCATCTACGGACTCATAACTGCTACAACACAAGTTTGACATTGTAACGGCTACTATAATATGGTTCTTAGCCTTGTATAAACTTGTTATAGCAGCAACGGGTATGTAGCTGCTACAACATAATTTTGAGATTGTAGCAGCTACGAAATTATAACTGCTATAATACAGTTTCCAACATTGTACAGACACATTGTAGCAGCTACAAGTCCGTAGCTGCTATAACACAAGTTTAAGGTTATAGTAGTTATGAAACTGTAGTTGCTATAATGTGGTTCGTAGCTTGTATAAATTGAAAATATTTATATAGTAAACTACAAGCACAAAACAAATATTCAAAAGAACCATCAAGATCAAACAATGAAACTAATGACAGTAATTGCATAAGAAAGTACATAAATGATTACCCAAACAACTTAGACAATTGATATTAGGAACCAATTCAAATAGATTATAGTTAACTGAACACAGCCACTTTGACCATAATACAACTACTCAGGGCATCTTCCCGATAAATGCATTGACTCTAGTATAATAAGTAATATTTGGGAACTCAACCTTACAACTCCAAACAAGTCGTGGTTGTTTGTTAAACCTTCATTCATCCAATTGCATGTTGTTAGAACTTGCAATACTAAAGACAATTATTAACTTTAATTCTTTATTCAACCATTATAATTTAATAAAATGAAACTTTGATAATACTAGCTATAAATGTCAAATCTTTTTCATGTGTATCGTCATTGATACTATAATGATTATCTATAGTTGATTTAGCAATCGACATATCATCATATTTATAAAAATATAATATAAATGTAGAATTAATCGACACATATCCTTGTTATAAAATTGGACAATTGTGTTTGTCATGTGACACACCTTGATGGATACATCCATGACATAGTCAAGAATTTGAGGTTGTCTTCTCCTTTAAAGATTTCAATCTCTTCCCATATCCTTTTTATTGGAGTAATCTAGGTGCCCTATATTTTGATATTTGGGTAAATGTCTAAGTTATGTTTATTATTGTATTTGATATGCATATATTGTGAGTGTGCAGGATACAGGTAAAACAAGGAAAGTCCAAGTGTGATCTTGGCAAAGGAAGAAAGTCCAAGGGTGAGTCTGGGCGGTGTAAGTCCAAGCATGTAGTCTTGGCAATGTAAGTCCAAGTGTGACTTAGCAATAGATAAAGTCCCGGAGACGTGACTTCTTGGCAAAGGAAGTTCCGACAATAATGACAAGGCCGATGGAAGCTCCAGAAGGTAAGGCGTGAAGGATGGGGAGGTATCCGGGGGGCGCGAGACTGATAGAGGAGGCTAGAAACTAGGTCTAGGTTGTGCGGGCAAGGACGAGTGCATAAGAGACTGTACCCAGGGCAAATTTCAAGTACTGCAGCAATTACTGTAGTGTTACTGTATCAGTCGACTAGTAAATATAGTAGTCAACTGGTGGAAGAAACATTGCTTGGATGTTTCCATCCGAACTCTATTTAATGGAGTTCGGGATGCTTGAGCAAAGTAACGAAATTAGTGATAGTTAACCCTAATCAGAGTCTTCAAGTATTCAAGTGATCTAGTGTGGTCTTGTGCGAGTTGTGGTGAGGTTTCTCCACCCACAAGAAGCTACGCGATCTAGTCGGAGTTTGTCGGGGATTGATCCACTGACGGATTAAGGTTTCGTGCACCTTATGGACATGTCATGGAGTAGAAACCCTAATCTCCGAACCACGTTAAACGTGTTGGTTGCTACTCGGAAAACCTAATGGTTCCACTGTACAAAAATTTTGTACAAAGGTCTGAACCTTTTTCCTAGCTACCATGTGTTCTTTTAAATTAAACTTGGATCGCCTGCGGAACTTAACATGTTTGATCCAAATTTAATCTATTTGTTCTTTTAGGTTTTGACTTGGATCTCCTGCGGAACTTAACACGTTCGATCCAAATCACCTAGGTTATTAATTTCATTAAATATTAATTTTCATAATTGGTTTCCAGTACTGACGTGGCGAGGCACATGACCTTCTTGGATATGGGAGCAACCACCACCGACTAGACAAAACTTTTTAAGGAAAGTTAATATTTAATTTCCTAAAATAACTTTAGGTCAACCGAAAAGAACAATCAAATCACAAGGAAAAGAAAAACAAAAGAACATTATATCGAAAACAAATTCGAAACACTAAAATCGAATGCCTCTTGTATTTGGTATTATTTCCAAAAATAACTAGTATGATGCGGAAAGGAAAAATACTAGTTATACCTTCTAGAAAGACCTCTTGATCTTCTACCGTATTCCTCTTCTAACCTCGGACGTTGTGTGGGCAACGATCTTCCAAGATGAGGACCACCAAAGCACCTTCTTCTCCTCCTTGCTAGGTTCGGCCAAATCAAAAGCTTTACCAAGGATGAAGAAAAAAACACCAACCAAACTCCAAGGGATGCAAGATTTCTCTCCTTCTTCTTCTTCTTCTCCAAGTAGTATCCGGCCACCACAAGAGCTCCAAGCAAGAGAAGGTTTCGGCCACCATAAAGAGGAAGAGAGGGAGAGAGGATGGCTGGCCACAACACCAAGGAAAAGAGGGAGAGAATAATAGAGGTTGTGTCTCATGAAGGCACCCCAACCCCCTCTTTTATATTCCTTAGCTTTGGTAAATAAGGAAATTTAATTATAATAAAATTTCGTTAACTTTCCTTGACATGAATTAATTGAGAAAAATAAAATAAAATTTCCCAATTAAACTTGTAATGGCCGGCTACCTCATGGAGATCAAACAAGACAATTTTCAATCAACAATTAAAAATTCCTTATTTGTCTTTGGAAATTTTAAAAAATAAAATTTTCCTTTAAAATCCCTTCATGGTTGATAAAAAGAAATTTCTATAATTTTAATTTTTCAACATGTGAAAAATTTTCAAAGAGAAAAAATAAAATATCTTTCCTATCTACAAATAAGGAAAGAGATCTAATCTCTTTTCTTAATTTTTTGTAGAAGAGATATTTTAATTTTAATTCTCTTCAATAAATTATATCTTCCACATAATAAAATTTTAAAATTAAAATTCTTTTAAATTTAATGGGGGTCGGCCACCTAAGCTTGGGTTCAAGCTAGGGTCGGCCACCCATGAACCAAGGCTTGACCGGCCCTAGCTTGAACCACAAGCTAGCTTGGTCGGCCCCCTTATCATGGGTATGAAGGTGGGTATAGGTGAGTATAGTACTCTATAAATAAGAGGCTACGATAGGGACCGAGAGGAGGAATTGGTTTTGGTCTCCCGATAAAATTAAGCATCCCGTGTTCGCCCTGAACACACAACTTAATTTTATCAATAATAACTCATTCCACTAGAGAACTATTATTGAACTACCGCACCAATCCCAAATTACATTTTTTGGGCTCCTTCTTATTATGAGTGTGTTAGTCTCCCTGTGTTTAAGATGTCGAATGTCCACTAATTAAGTGAGTTACTGACAACTCATTTAATTAATATCTTAATCCAAGAATAGTACCACTCAACCTTATCGTCATGTCGGACTAAGTCCACCTGCAGGGTTTAACATGACAATCTTTATGAGCTCATCTTGGGGACATTATCAACCTAGATTACTAGGACACAGTTTCCTTCTATAATCAACAACACACACTATAAGTGATATCATTTCCCAACTTATCGGGCTTATTGATTCATCGAACTAAATCTCACCCATTGATAAATTAAAGAAATAAATATTAAATATATGTGCTTGTTATTATATTAGGATTAAGAGCACACACTTCCATAATAATTGAGGTATTTATTCCTTTATAAAGTTAGTATAAAAGAGACAACCTCAAATGGTCATACTCAATACACTCTAAGTGTACTAGTGTAATTATATAGTTAAGATAAACTAATTCCTAATTACACTACGACCTTCCAATGGTTTGTTCCTTTCCATTTTGGTCGTGAGCTACAGTTTATAATTTATAAGGTACTGATAACATCCTCTTCTGTATGTGGCACCACATACTATGTTATCTACAATATAAATTAATTGAACAACTAAATGTAGACAATTTGACCAAATGTGATGCTTTATTCAAAATAAATGTTTACAAAAGCTTAGGCTTTCGGTATACACTCTAACAATCTCCCACTTATACTAATGACTAAGCTGTCATATCTTCTGCCATACATCTGATTCCCATTCCCTCCACATGTCGATCGAAAGCTTTTGCTGGAAAGGCCTTAGTGAAAGGATCTGCCAGGTTATCTGCTAATGCAATCTTGGCGATGACAACTTCTCCTCGCTTCACGATATCTCGTATCAAGTGGTACTTGCGCTCTATATTTTTACTTGCCTTATGGGCTCGTGGTTCCTTCGAGTTTGCAATTGCACCGCTATTATCACAATAAATTGTGATGATTTTGGGCAAACCAAGAATCACATCTAAGTCCATTAGAAAGTTCCTGAGCCATACTGCTTCTTTAGCCGCCTAAGAGGCTACATACTCCATGGTTGAGTCCAAACGATTTTCGCTTAACACTCCTCCATGCAATGGCTCCACCTCCCAAAGTAAACACATAGCCCGATGTAGACTTACTGTTGTCCCTATCGATTGGAATCCATGTAACCCACAGGGAGCAAATCGTCGCTTGGTAAACTAGCATATAATCTCTAGTCCTTCTCGTGTACTTTAATATATGCTTTACATCCTCAGTTCCAGTACAGGTTACTGTGTTCCCAACCATGCCCACCAAAATGATATCGGGTCTCGTACATAGCATTGCATACATTAGGCTTCCTACAGCCGAAGCATAAGGAACTGCTTTCATGTCCTCTATCTCCTTTGATGTCTTCGGAGACATCTCTTTAGATAGAGCTATTCCATGCCTAAAAGGTAAGAAACCTTTCTTGGAATCCTACATGCTAAAATGAGCAAGGATTGTATCTATATATGAAGCTTGGGACAGACACAACATTCTTTTCTTACGATCCCTTATAACTTTGATCCCAAGAATGTGTGCACAATCTCCTAAGTCCTTCATATCAAATTGTTTGGACAACCATACCCTTACGTCGGATAATACCTTGACATTGTTGCCAATTAACAAAATATCATCTGCATATAGTACAAGAAATACCACCACGTTTCCGTTACACTTCTTGTATACACAAGACTCATCCGGACACTGAATAAATCCATATGACTGAATTACTTCATTAAACCGGATGTTCCAAGACCTTGAAGCCTGCTTTAGTCCATAAATGGACCGATTGAGCTTGCACACTAGATGCTCTTTGCCTTTTTCAATAAACCCTTCTGGTTGCTTCATATGGATGTTCTCTTCAAGACTTCCATTAAGGAAAGCCGTCTTGACATCCATTTGCCAAATCTCATAATCCATATGAGCAGCAATGGATAAGAGTATCCGGATAGACTTAAGCATGACTACCGGTGAAAAGGTCTCCTCTTAGTCGATTCCCTCTTTCTAAGTGTACCCTTTCGCAACAAGCCTAGCTTTGAAGGTTTCTACCTTCCCGTCTGTCCCTCTTTTCCTTTTGTATATCCACTTGCATCCAACGGCTTTTACACCATCAGATGGTTCTACAAGCTCCCAGACCTTATTAGAGTACATAGACTCTATTTCAGAATTCATTACCTTTTGCCAAGATGCTGCATCTATATCTTGGAGTGCTTCGTCATATGTTCGGGGATCAGGTTCATGTTTACCCGGGATCAAGTCCGAAGACTCTCCCAAAAACATGAATCTTTCTGGCTGCCTTACAACCCTCCCACTACGACGAGGCACTGTCTGTGGTTGTGTATCATGTGTGACACGTGTTTCAGTCTCTTGTGGTACTTCATCTTGTACTGTTGGTACTGAAGTAGACATATCCTCTCTAAGTTCTTCTAAAACAACTTTGCTACTGGGCTTGTGATCCATTATATAGTCTTCTTCTAAAAACTGGGCATTGGTGCTAACAATGACCTTCTGGTCTTTAGGACTATAAAATAAACCACCTTTCATTCCTTTGGGATACCCCACAAACACGCAAACGTCTGTACGAGATTCTAACTTATCAGCATCTGGTTTCAGCACATGTGCTGGACTACCCCAAATCCGAATATGTCTTAGACTGGGCTTTTGCCCATTCCACAATTCTGTGGGAGTAGAAGAAACTGATTTAGAAGGTACTAAGTTCAGAATGTACACTGCTGTTTCCAGAGCGTATCCCCAAAACGAATTTGGTAATTTTGAATAACTCATCATCGATCTAACCATTTCCATAAGAGTCCTATTCCTTCATTCTGCCACTCCATTCTGTTGGGGTGTACCAGGTGCAGATAGTTGGGATTGAATCCCGGCCTCTGATAAGTAATTCCTAAACTCTCCTAAGAGGTATTCGCCACCACGATCAGACCGTAGTGTCTTGATACTTTTACCTAGTCGTTTCTCCATATCAGGATTGTACTCTTTGAACTTATCAAAGCACTCGGACTTGCGGCGCATTAGGTAAATGTATCAGTATCTTGAATAATCGTCTATAAAAGAGACAAAATATTCAAAACCACCTCTTGCTTGGACAGACATAGGACCACACAAATCAGAATGAACCAATTCTAACACTTCTTTGGCTCTATACCCCTTGGCCTTAAAAGGCCTCTTGGTCATTTTACCTTCCAAGCAAGATTCACAAGTTGGAAAATTTTTCAACTCTAATGAACCCAAAAGTCCATCAGCTGTAAGCCTTTGAATCCTACTTAAGTTAATATGACCAAGCCTTAGATGCCAAAGATATGCTTGGTTCATTTCCGAATGATCTTTTCTCTTATTAGAGTTAGAAGATGAGTTATAAATTTCCTTGTTTTGCTTTGTGGGAGAAATTGGATTTAAAGTATACAAATTGCCAACTAATGCACCAGAATAGATAATCACTTTATTTCTCTTAATAACTACATCGTTACTAAAGGAAACTGAATATTCATCTAAAAACAGTTTAGAAAATGAAATTAAATTCTTTCTAAAACTGGGTACATAAAGACAATTTCTTAAAACCAAATTTCTATTTCTATTAAAAGATAAGTAGACGTCTCCCACTGCAACAGCCGCCACCTTAGTAGCATTGCCCATGTAGACGGTAATCTCTCCTTCAGTTAGTCGTCGGGTTTCTTGGAACCCCTGCAAGGAATTACAGACATGATCAGTGGCTCCCGTATCTACACACCAGGTGCTAGTAGATAACACCGCTAAACATGTTTCAACAACTAGAGCATGAGATATACCTTTGTTGTTCTAATTCCTACGAGGACAGTCCGCCTTCCAATGCCCTGACTGCTTGCAAATGAAGCACTTGCCCTTCGGCTTCTTCATTCCAGCTTTAGGTCCTGTACTCTGAGATTTATTCACTTTCTTTGCTGAACCAACTTGTTTCTTCTTCTTCTTTCCTTTCGGTTTAGAAGTAGAACTATTTTCAACATAGTGAATATGAGAATTGTGACGAAACAAACCTTCTGCTGCCTGAAGTTCTGTCAGTAGTTCCGCCAATGAATATACATATTGTAATTCAGGCGGAATTGCTCAAAACTTCTAGGTAGTGTTTGGAGGATCATATCGATCTGGGTTTCCCCATCAATTTCTCCTCCAAGGATCTGTATTCCGTTCAGATAAGCCATCATCTTTAGGATATGATCTCTCACAGGAGTACCCTCTTGCATGGTGGCTGTCATTATCTTTCTCATGGCTTCTTGTCTAGAAGCCCGATCCTGATGACCAAAGAGTTCCTTGAGATTGTTCATAATATCATAAGTTGTTGGTAAATCTTGATACTGATGTTGCAATACATTTGACATTGAAGCCAAAATGTAACACCACGCCATCTCATCTGCTTTTACTCATTTCCTATGATATTCAATCTCCTCTTGAGTGAGTGCATCAGGACAAGGCTCAGTCAGTACAAACTTATAGTTTTCAGCAGTAAGAACAATGTCCAGGTTCCTTTTCCAATCTATGTAGTTAGGACCAGTAAGTCTATTCTCTTTTAGTATGATGGCCAGTGGGTTGAAAGTCATCCTAAGAATCACAAATAACTTTTGGTCAGAACTCTAAATTTAGAATAATATTGATTCCTCAAACAATACTATTTTAAATTAACCAACACATCAAAACACCGTGAATGTTGTATGCCACGATAGTGTGGACGTATACAAATTCAACATTTGTAAAAGGAGGGTTTAACCCATTAATTTTATTATCTTGTCAACCTAACTTTTTGACAAATAAAATTAATAGTTGGTATCCTTTGGTCACACGAATAATAGCAGTGACTCCGATGGGGAGGATACTATTAGACGTGCCTAAGTGTATACCATTACTTGACACTAAGTCCATTAATAAGATTGTGTCCCTTCCGATGGGGAAGATCACACGCTCTTAATTAACTTCCTATAGTCATCCAAAATGGAAGTTTGTTCTAGTGATCCACAAACAAGCTCATCTGATATGGAGGAAGACACTCAGAGCCAACACTTACAAACCAGTAATGGAGACCGTGGAATTTATTTAAAATCCCTCTCCCACTTAGTTATTTATAAATGAGGAATTTTAACTATGCTAGCCTACTAGACATGTATACTAACATGCACACACAGCACAATATAAAAGCAATAAATGAAAAACTAATTTTCAACTATTATGACTTTTATCTATTGTTGTCCTCTGTGTGTCGCCAACCCTAGCTGCTGCCTTATTTGGCCACCGCCACCGGGTCTTGCTGTCGCATCCATCTTGCTCCTTGTTCCGCTGCGCCTCTGGTCCTCAAAAGGTTCCACGCCTTGCAAGATTCCATCCGCGACACAAATAGAATTTTACATTTTTCGATCCTATATTCCTCGAAGGAATGTACATGTAACTAGATCAAAATAAAATCCTAATAAAACTAAATACAGCTCCTGTTGTATTTTATAATACAATCATGCATACACATATAATTGCCCTTGACATGTCCAAGGGTCCAATCACACACATAAAGAAAACTATAAGCCATAATAGTTGGATCCTGCATCCACAAAGTTAGCACATTCTACTACTAACCTGCCTAAATTATGTATGTCATGTGCATAATTAAACTAATACCAAAATACACAGAGGCAAAACCCTAGCTCTGATACCAATTGTTGGTTGCTACTCGGAAAACCTAATGGTTCCACTGTACAAAAATTTTGTACAAAGGTCTGAACCTTTTTCCTAGCTACCATGTGTTCTTTTAAATTAAACTTGGATCGCCTGCGGAACTTAACACGTTTGATCCAAATTTAATCTATTTGTTCTTTTAGGTTTTGACTTGGATCTCCTGCGGAACTTAACACGTTCGATCCAAATCACCTAGGTTATTAATTCAATTAAATATTAATTTTCATAATTGATTCGACGTGGCGAGGCACATGGCCTTCTTGGATATGGGAGCAACCACCACCGACTAGACAAAACCTTTTAAGGAAAGCTAATATTTAATTTCCTAAAATAACTTTAGGTCAACCCAAAAGAATAATCAAATCACAAGGAAAAGAAAAACAAAAGAACATTACATCGAAAACAAATTCGAAATACTAAAATCGTATGCCTCTTATATTTGGTATTATTTCCAAAAATAACTAGTATGATGCGGAAAGGAAAAATACTAGTTATACCTTCTAGAAAGACCTCTTGATCTTCTACCGTATTCCTCTTCTAACCTCGGACGTTGTGTGGGCAACGATCTTCCAAGATGAGGACCACCAAAGCACCTTCTTCTCCTCCTTGCTAGGTTCGGCCAAATCAAAAGCTTTACCAAGGATGAAGAAAAAAACACCAACCAAACTCCAAGGGATGAAAGCTTTCTCTCCTTCTTCTTCTTCTTCTCCAAGTAGTATCCGGCCACCACAAGAGCTCCAAGCAAGAGAAGGTTTCGGCCACCACAAAGAGGAAGAGAGGGAGAGAGGATGGTCGGCCACAACACCAAGGAAAAGAGGGAGAGAATAATAGAGGTTGTGTCTCATGAAGGCACCCCAACCCCCTCTTTTATATTCCTTAGCTTTGGTAAATAAGGAAATTTAATTATAATAAAATTTCGTTAACTTTCCTTGACATGAATTAATTGAGAAAAATAAAATAAAATTTCCCAATTAAACTTGTAATGGCCAGCCACCTCATGGAGATCAAACAAGACAATTTTCAATCAACAATTAAAAATTCCTTATTTATCTTCGGAAATTTTAAAAAATAAAATTTTCCTTTAAAATCCCTTCATGGTTGATAAAAATAAATTTCTATAATTTTAATTTTTCAACATGTGAATAATTTTCAAAGAGAAAAAATAAAATATCTTTCCTATCTACAAATAAGGAAAGAGATCTAATCTCTTTTCTTAATCTTTTGTAGAAGAGATATTTTAATTTTAATTCTCTTCAATAAATTATATCTTCCACATAAGAAAATTTTAAAATTAAAATTCTTTTAAATTTAATGGGGGCCGGCCACCTAAGCTTGGGTTCAAGCTAGGGCCGACCACCCATGAACCAAGGCTTGGCCGACCCTAGCTTGAACCACAAGCTAGCTTGGCCGGCCCCCTTATCATGGGTATGAAGGTGGGTATAGGTGGATATAGTACTCTATAAATAAGTGGATACGATAGGGACCGAGATGAGGAATTGGTTTTGGTCTCCCGATAAAATTAAGCATCCCTTGTTCGCCCCGAACACACAACTTAATTTTATCAATAATAATTCATTCTATTAGAGAACTATTATTGAACTACCGCACCAATCCCAAATTACATTTTTTGGGCTCCTTCTTATTATGAGTGTGTTAGTCTCCCTGTGTTTAAGATGTCGAATGTCCACTAATTAAGTGAGTTACTGACAACTCATTTAATTAATATCTTAATCCAAGAATAGTACCACTCAACCTTATCGTCATATCAGACTAAGTCCACCTGCAGGGTTTAACATGACAATCTTTATGAGCTCATCTTGGGGACATTATCAACCTAGATTACTAGGACACAGTTTCCTTCTATAATCAACAACACACACTATAAGTGATATCATTTCCCAACTTATCGGGCTTATTGATTCATCGAACTAAATCTCACCCATTGATAAATTAAAGAAATAAATATTAAATATATGTGCTTGTTATTATATTAGGATTAAGAGCACACACTTCCATAATAACTGAGGTATTTGTTCCTTTATAAAGTTAGTATAAAAGAGACAACCTCAAATGGTCCTACTCAATACACTCTAAGTATTACTAGTGTAATTATATAGTTAAGATAAACTAATTCCTAATTACACTACGACCTTCCAATGGTTTGTTCCTTTCCATTTTGGTCGTAAGCTACTGTTTATAATTTATAAGGTACTGATAACATCCTCTTTTGTATGTGGCACCACATACTATGTTATCTACAATATATATTAATTGAACAACTAAATGTAGACAATTTGACCAAATGTGATGCTTTATTCAAAATAAATGTTTACAAAAGCTTAGGCTTTCAGTATACACTCTAACAAAACGAATGTGTATTGGTTTTCTTTCTTGTTTATTGTTTTCTAGAGTTAGATTTTCCTTTTGTTTATTAGTATTTTTGTTTCCGCTGCGACTATCAATTGTAGGAAGTTATTCACCCCCCTTTATCGGGCATCAAAGTCCCAACAGTTTTTTGTTCTTACTGAAGAAGGAACAAGAATAATAGAGGTCACCTATGGATTTCTTCCTTTGACTTTTATTATCGTATTTTTTTTATTAATGTTCATCTCTTGAATTTGTAGGATCGTTACTCACGTAAAAGAGGAGTGAATCTCGTGATTTTTAAAAACTTATCTTTTTTTATTTTTAAAAGCGAGTATGTAGTGGAATATGATAAAGTAGAAATCGGAAAAAAAAAACAAGTATAAGAGGAGTTATTTGATTCGGAGCGTTCGGAGAGAAATAAATGTAAAAGTAAAAGAATGAATAAATAATATATATACTTTTATATTTCTTTCTCTCCTTCTGTGAACTAAGGGCCGTTGTGTTCAAATTTATCAATCAAAATAGCAATGGATTTGATTAAGGGCCAATAGGAATGAGAATCAAGATAACATTATCAATATTTGGTTCAAAATCTAGAATAAATATGATTATAATGTTAGAGTGTATACTAAAAGCCTAGCTTTTGGTATAAATATTTATCTAGAAATAAGAATCACATTAGTCAGATGTCTACATTTATGATAAATGTAGTTGTTCAATTAATTTATATTGTAGATAACATAGTGTGTGGTGTCACACACAGAGGATCATGTTATCAGTATCTTATAAATTATAAACAGTAGCTCACGACCATGATGGAAAGGAACAAACCATTGGAAGGTCGTAGTGTAAATAGGTATTAGTTTATCTTAACTATATAATTACACTAGTACACTTAGAGTGTATTGAGTAGGACCATTAGAGGTCGTTTCTTTTATACTGACTTTATAAAGGAACAAAGACCTCAGTTATTATGCAAGTGTGTGCTCTTAATCCTAATATAATAACAAGCACATATATTTGATATTTATTTCTTTAATTTATCAATGGGTGAGATTTAGTTCGATGAATCAATAAGCCCGATAGGTTGGGAAATGATATCACTTATAGTGTGTGTTGTTGATTATAGAAGAAAACTGTGTCCTAGTAATCTAGGTTGAGAATGTCCCCAAGAGGAGCTCATAAGGATTGTCATGTTAAACCCTGCAGGTGGACTTAGTCCGACATGACAATAAGGTTGAGTGGTACTACTCTTGGAGCTAGATATTAATTAAGTGAGTTGTTAGTAACTTACTTAATTAGTGGACATTTGTTATCTTAAACACAGGGAGACTGACACACTCGTAATAAGAAGAAGCTCAAAATGTAATTTGGGATTGGTGTGGTAGTTCAATAATAGTTCTCTAGTGGAATGAATTATTATTGATAAAATTAAGTCGTGTGTTCGGGGCGAACACGGGATGCTTAATTTTATCGGGAGACCAAAACCAATTCCTCCTCTCGGTCCCTATCATAGCCTCTTAATTATAGAGTACTATACCCACCTATATCCACCTTCTTACCCATCCCATAAGGGGCCGGCCAAGCTAGCTTGGAGACCAAGCTAGGGCCGGCCAAAGTTTGGTTCATGGGTGCTTCAAGTTGGCCGGCCCTAGCTTGGGTTCAAGCTTGGTGTGGCCGGCCCAAATTAAAATAAAAAGGATTTTTATTTTTTAAAATTTTTCTTATGTGGATAACATGTTTTAAAAGAGAGTTTAAAAATTTTAATATATCCTTTTATAAGATTCTACAAAAGATTCAGAGAAGAGCTAAATCTCTTTCCTTATTTGTAGATTAAAAGGTTGATTTTAATTTTGGTAAAAACTTTCCTTTTTAACCATGCTCATGATTTAAAAGAAAGTTTAAAAATTAATAATTCTCTTTTATTAGTTTCTACAAAAGATTAAGAAAAGATTTGATATCTTTCTTTATTTGTATATTAAAAGAGATTTTAATTTTTAGAGATAATTTTCTTCTTATCCACATGTTTAAAAGAAAGATTTTAATTTATTAAATTTCCTTTTTATAAACCAATCATGAAGGGATTAAATTATTGGAGAAATTTTTATAAATTTTCGGAAACAAATTAGGAAGTTTTAATTCTTGTTGTAATTAAAACTTTCCTTGATTTGGGGCTTAAGGTGGCCGGCCATTGTATTTGAAAAAGAAAATTATTTTTAATTAAATAATTTTCCTTTTCAATGGAAAAAGAATTAAGGAAATTTTTATTAAATTTTCCTTATTTGCCAAGACCAAGGATTATAAAAGAGGGGGTAGAGGAGGCTTCAAGGTGAACGACTCTATTCTATTTTTCTTCCTCTTTTCCTTAGTGGTGTGGCCGGCCCTTCCTTCTTCTCTTCTTCTTCTCTTTGTGGCCGAACCTCTTCATGCTTATGGAGTTTTAATTGGTGGCCGGATCTAGTTTGAGGAAGAAGGAGAGAAAGCCTACATCCCTTGGAGCTTGGTTGGTGGAAAATTCTTCATCCTTTGGAAGTTCTTGTGCTTGGCCGAAACTTGAAGGAAGAAGGAAGAAGGTGCCTAGGTGGTTCTCATCTTGGAAGATCGTTGCCCACACAACGTCCGAGGTTAGAAGAGGAATACGGTAGAAAATCACGAGGTCTTTCTAAAAGGTATAACTAGTAATTTTTCTTTCCGCATCATACTAGTTATTTTTGGAAATAATACTAAATACAAGAGGCATATGATTCTAGTGTTTCGAATTTGTTTTCGATATAGTATTTTTTTTATTTTTCTTTTCCTTGTGATTTGATTGTTCTTTTCGGTTGACCTAAAGTTATTTTAGGAAATTAAATATTAGCTTTCCTTAAAAGGTTTTGTCTAGTCGGTGGTGGTTGCTCCTATATCCAAGAAGGTCTTGTGCCTCACCACGTCAGTACTGGGAACCAATTTTGGAAATTAATATTTAATGAAATTAATAACTTAGGTGATTTGGATCAAACGTGTTAAGTTTCGCAAGAGATCCAAGTCAAAACCTAAAAGAACAAATAGACTAAGTTTTGGATCAAACGTGTTAAGTTCCGCAGGCGATCCAAAATTTAATTTAAAAGAACACATGGTAGCTAGGAAAAGGTTCAGACCTTTGTACAAAATTTTTGTACAGTGGAACCTCTAGGTTTTCCGAGTAGCAACCAACAATTGGTATCAGAGCTAGGGTTTTGCCTCTGTGTATTTGGTATTAGTTTAATTATGCACATGTCATACATAATTTAGGCAGGTTAATAGTAGGATGTGCTAACTTTGTGGATGCAGGATCCAACTATTATGGCTTATAGTTATTATGTGTGTGATTGGACCCTTGGACATGTCAAGGGCATTTTATTGTGTGTGCATGATTGTATTATAAAATACAGCAGGAGCTGTATTTAGTTTTATTAGGATTTTATTTTTTATCTAGTTATATGTACATTTCTTTTATGAAATATAGGATCGATGGATGTAAATTTTATTTTATGTTCGATCTAGTTTACATGTACATTCCTTCGAGGAATATAGGATCAAAATGTAAAATTCTATTTATGTCGCGGATCGAATCTTGCAAAGCGTGGAACCTTCTAAGGACCAGAGGCGCAGCGGAACTAGGAGTAAGATGGATGCGATAGCTAGACCCGGTGGCAGTGGCCAAATATGGCAGCAGCTTGGGATGACAACACACGAAGGACAACTAGAGATAAAAGTCATAATAGTTGAAAATTAGATTTTCTATTTATTGATTTTATATTGTGCTGTGTTTGCATGTTAGTTTACATATTTAGTAGGCTAGCATAGTTAAAATTCCTCATTTATAAATAACTAAGTGGGAGAGGGATTTTTAAGTAAATCCCATGGTCTCCATTACTGGTTTGTAAGTGATGCAAACAAACTTGCGCGTTGGCTCTGAGTGCCTTCTGTTGATACAGTCTGACCTGGATGTTGTTTTGCTGTTGACACTGATTTAAGTTTGTATCAGATATTTAACTCAGATTAATTACTAATCTAGGTTGACTTGGTTGACCTGATTCGGGAAAAAGTCCAAGTATGGAGACTTGGCACTGGAGAAGTCCAAGCAGGGAGCTTGGCACGAGTGGAAAGTCCTAACTGGGATGTTAGGCAGTTGGAAAGTCCTGGTGAGTGAAGCCAGGCAGTGGGAAAGTCCTAACTGGGATGTTAGGCAGTTGGCAAGTCCTGGTGAGTGAAGCTAGGCAAGGAAAATCCAGATGGGTCAAGGTGAGGACATCCGGTGTTGAAAAGTCCAAGAAGGAAGCTTGGCATGCAAGTCGAGAGGGCTCGGTAGCTCGTTCTCTAGGACCGATGAAGTCGGAGAGAGCTAGGGAGCTCGTTTCCCGGACTAGGTCGAGAGGGCTCGACCCGGCTCGAAACAGAAGTCGGATCGGCAGATCCATCCAAGGAAACTTGACACCGATCGGCCCGCGACCGATCCGGAAATTTTATACCTGATCGGCCCCGCCGACCGATCAGAATTGATCGCTATCGACGCATCGATCGGTCCGCGCACCGATCGAAATCGATCGAGCTCATCAGGATTTTACCGACGGTCCGCGACCGATCGTAAATCAACCGCAGCTCATCGAGATTTTATTGATCGGTCCGAGACCGATCGGAGGCTTTAAGCAATGGGACGGCGACATCGATCGGTCCGGGACCGATCAGATTAGTGCCTGATCGGTCCGCAGACCGATCAGAAGCTGCGCACCTTCGGAAAGAGCGGCGCCTGATCGGTCTGGGGACCGATCAGATTAGTTCCTGATCGGTCCGCAGACCGATCAGCGATGATCCAGAAAGCGTGGTTCGGTCTGCAGACCGACCCACGGTATTGTTTGCTTTGCATGCACTTTTTCTGATTGCCGTATTTGTATTCACCTATCTGTTTTTAACCATTTGCTGTGAGTCTTTCTAGCTTGCAGGTTGCAGGTCACATTCTCATGTTTGGATTCAAATTAAGCTTCATTAAGAGAAGGAGACAAGTACCCTTTTCACTGTAATTTGCTGCAACAAATACATTTGGGGCATCAACGTTCACTGGCGAAATCCGATTACGATTGGGCTGCTCAGTTTGACTTCTTCCCATTGGTTGGTATCCAGAGACGCCAGTGATTTCCATTGGCATGTGTTCAGAGAATCAGAAGAGGAGGAGAGGTGATTGGCTACGCGGTGATTCGAGCCAGTGAAGCAGAGAGACATAAGAAGGAAGAAGAGGAGTTCAGAAAGAAAAAATTCGGAATTCTCTGTCTTTTGTGATCAAGCCTTCGAGAGAGCAAGTTGGTGAAGCTGTGAGCTCCTTGCTGAGAAGGTTGATTGTGCGCTCTCTGCTCTGTTCTCTTCTCCGCGTGGCTGTAAGCTCATCTTAATATTTTTCTCAGCCACCACTGTAAGTCTTGTGCTTAAATCTATAATCATCTGAGACTTTGTTGAGAGGTTGCTCCACCGAGAAGGAGACATCTTTAGCCGGATCTTGTCCGGGGTGTGATCTACCGAAAGATCAAGGAGTCGTCCTCCTTACGGACACGCCGAGGAGTAGGGGCAAGTTATCCCCGAACCTCATATATCCTTGTGTCTGCTGTGTGTTTGTTTTCTTTCGTTTTAGTTTTTCTATTTCCGCTGTGCTGTGCTAACAAAGTTCTTGAAGAAGTTTCTGTTTAGTGTTTTTCAAAGAGGCTATTCACCCCCCTCTAGCCATCTAAGATCCCAACAAGTGGTATCAGAGCCTGGTGCTCTTCATCTGGACTAACATTCCAAGGAGCAACAAGATGGCCATGAAGGAAGGATTCAGCACCAACAGACCACCCTTCTTCGATGGAGCAGATTTCCAGTATTGGAAGAGCCGCATGGAGTATTACCTCAAGACCGATATCTCCATGTGGTTCTCCGTCAAGGAGGGATTCTCACCTCCAAAGGATGAAGAAGGTAAGGAACTTGACTCATCGAGATGGTCAACCGAGCAAACTCGCAAGGGACAAGCCGATGCCAAGGCGGTTGTCACTTTGCAATGTGGGATAGCCAAGGATCAACTTGTCAAGGTTGGTCCTTTCACAAGTGCGAAGGATCTATGGAACAAGCTCATCGAGCTCCAAGAAGGGACTCGAGACTCTCGGATCGCCAAGAGGGATTTGTTCCTAAACCAACTACAGAACCTTGTCATGAAGGAAAATGAAACTGTAAGTGAGATACATGGAAGGTTCAAGGAGATCATCAATGGTCTCCATTCGGTGGATGAACGAGTAGAAAACCGTGACCTCGTAAGGTATGCTCTAAAAGCTTTTCCTAGGAATGCCTTGTGGTCATCCATGGTGGATGCCTACAAGGTATCCAAGGATCTTTCCACTGTTAAGTTAGATGAATTTTTTTGTGAAATGGAATTACATGAACTTGCTAACAAAGGGCAAAAAGAGAAAGGTATTGCTTTGGTTGCAGAAGAAAAGAGCAAGGAGGGAAGAAGGAAGAAAGAAAAGAAGAAGGAGAAAGAAATTGTTTCATCTTCATCCTCCTCCGAGTCCGATGATGAAGGTGAATCATCATCAAGCGAGATGGCCAACTTCGTGAGAAGAATCATGAGAAGGAGCAGAAGATACAAAGGGAAAGGTAAACCTAGTGAACAAAATATTGACAAAACTAATGTTACATGTTATGAGTGCAGCAAAAAGGGACACTATCGGAGCGAGTGTCCGAAATTAAAAAGGAAGGAGGAACGAGCCAAAAAGAAGGAGGAAAGAGTCAAGAAGAAGAAGGCTCTAAAAGCTACATGGGATGAGTCTTCTTCAAGTTCATCTGAGGAAGAGAAGAGGGAGAAGAGTACACGGCAGTTAGCCCTCATGGCAAGAGAGGAGTCCGAGTCCGAGAGTGAGGACTCAAGCTCTTCAGCCGCGACTTCATCATCTTCGGATGATGAAGAGGTAACATCTCCCCATTTAGAAAAGTGTTATAAAACAATTGCACATTTGTCTACTTCCCTTAAAAAATCAAAAACAGAAACTAAACTGCTAAAAGATGAAATAGAGAAATTAAGGGCCCTTAGGGAAGATGAGGTCGATGACCTTTATCAAGAGGCCCTAGAGGATGAAAACAAAACCTTGAAGGGTGAAATTGAGAAGCTCAAGAAAATGCTTGAGAAATTCTCAACCAGCTCTAAGACCTTAGACATGATTCTAAATGCCCAAAGGGCGGTCTACAACAAGGCTGGATTAGGATACCAACCTAAGGAGTCTAGTTTTATTTCTTTAGTGTCAAGAACCCAATTTCATAGATCGCATGTTTCTAGGGTTCATGAGACTAGGAAGAAGGTAACAAAGGCATGGGTGCCTAAGTCTTTCATTGTAGATGCATTAGGTCCCAAGATTTGGGTACCTAAAACATCTATCTTTCGTGTCTTGTAGGCATTGGTAAAGGGGGAGCGTCTATCAACTTGGTTTGTTGATAGTGGATGCTCCAAGCACATGACCGGGGACAAGTCACTATTTTCTACCATTCAAAACAAAAATAGAGGTAATGTGTCATTTGGTAACAATGGTAGTCTTAAGGTTGTAGGAGTTGGAGACATTCATATATCCGAATGTCTCCATATCAAGAATGTCCTTCTAGTCAAGGGATGACTTTTAATCTCCTAAGTGTCAGCCAATTGTGTGATACGGGTTACACAATTGAATTTCATTCAAGTCAATGTTTGGTTAAACACATTGACACACTTGACACGGTACTAGTAGGCACAAGGGTTGATAATATTTATCAAGTATCATTTAAAAGTGCTACTAATGCTTTGATTAAGTGTTTCATGTCAAAAGAAGAAGAGTCTTGGCTATGGCATAGAAGGTTGGCACATGTCAATATGAAGAACATCCGGAAGTTGGCCAACCAAGGATTAGTGCGAGACTTACCCAGCATCAAGTACCACAAGACCAAACTATGTGATGCATGTCAAAAGGGTAAGCAAACAAAAGGTGTTCATAAAGGTAAAAGCATTGTAAGTACATCTACTGCTTTAGATTTATTGCACATGGACCTATTTGATTGCAGTAGTGTAATATCATTGAATGGAAGTAGATATTGCTTGGTAATCGTTGATGATTTTACTAGATACACATGGACTTTCTTTTTGAAACATAAGGACCAAACTATAGATATTTTTATTTCCTTTTGTAGAAGAACTGAAAATGAAAAATCAACAACAATTAAAACCATTAGAAGTGATCATGGTGGTGAATTTCAAAACCATAGGTTTTTAGAATTTTGTCAAGAAAAAGGGTATAGACATGAGTTCTCAACTCCAAGGACCCCACAGCAAAATGGGGTTGTGGAGAGAAAGAACCGAGTCTTACAAGAGGCTGCACGAAGCATGCTCAATGAGTACTCACTACCGAGTTACTTGTGGGCTGAAGCTGTGAATACAGCTTGCTATGTGCAAAACCGAATCCTAATACATAGGTTTTTAGGAAAGACTCCCCATGAACTTTGGTTTGGGAAACCACCTACAATTAAACATCTTAGGGTGTTTGGTTGTAAGGTGTTTATTTTGAACACCAAGGACCATCTTGGAAAATTTTCGGCCAAGGCTGATGAAGGGATACTGGTCGGGTACTCGCTCACCAGCAAAGCCTATCGAGTCTACAACAATAGGACTAAATTGATTGAAGAGTCCTCTGATGTAGCTTTTGAAGAAATCCCTAACTCAAATGATCAATCAAGGGCTATAGGAGAAATTCAATTTGAACTTAGAAATCTAAGTTTGAATGATCAAAATGAAGAACGAGTCGAAGTTGACTCTGATGTTGATGAGCAAAGGCAACAAAGAACTCAATCTGATCCTTTGCCTGATATTGAGTCCTTGCCTGTGCCTAGTGAGACCATTCATGAGGCACCATCAACACCAAGACAATCTAGGATAGCCTCTAGTCATCCCCAAGACCAAATTGTGGGAGACATTCAACAAGGGGTTAGGACTAGGTCATTCTTCAGAAATGAGTCTAATGAAGTCGCATTGATTTCAGAGATTGAACCAAAATTAGTTGATGAGGCATTGCACGATCCTGATTGGATCATAGCTATGCAAGACGAATTAGGTCAATTTGAAAGGAGCCAAGTGTGGGACTTAGTTCCTAGACCTAAGAAGACCACCATTATTGGAACTAAATGGGTCTTCAAAAATAAGTTAAATCAAAAGGGAGAAGTTGTAAGAAACAAGGCAAGACTTGTAGCCAAGGGCTATAGTCAAGTCGAAGGTCTCGATTATGATGAGACTTATGCTCCCGTGGCACGATTAGAGTCCATTCGTTTGATGCTAGCTTTTGCTGCACATAGAGGTTTCAAACTCTATCAAATGGATGTTAAATCTGCCTTCTTAAATGGCTTCATTAAAGAAGAGGTCTATGTTGAACAACCCCGGGGTTTGTGAGTACCGAAGCTCCAAACCACGTTACAAGCTCAAGAAAGCTCTTTATGGGCTTAAACAAGCACCTCGAGCTTGGTACGAAAGGTTGTCAACATATTTACTAGAAAAGGGTTTTGTGAGAGGCCAAATAGACCCAACACTATTTCTACGTAGAGATGGTGAAAATATTTTTGTAGCCCAAGTATATGTCGATGACATAATTTGTGGCTCAAATAACAAGGGCTATTTGAATGAATTTATTTCTCACATGGAAAGTGAGTTTGAGATGAGTCTAGTAGGAGAATTGACATTCTTCCTTGGACTTGAAATCAAACAAACTCGAGATGGAATTTATGTCCATCAGGCAAAATACACTCAAGAGATGCTTAGAAAATTCAATATGAGTGACTCTAAGGAAGTGTCCACTCCAATGGCGACAAGCACTCGCCTTGACAATGATGAGAGTGGAAAACCAATTGATCTAACGCAATATAGAAGCATGATTGGTAGTCTTCTATATCTCACAGCTAGTCGACCAGACATACTTTTTGCTGTGGGCATGTGCGCTAGATATCAAGTCTGTGCCAAGGAATCTCATTTAATTGCAGTTAAGAGAATATTGAGATACCTTAAGGGCACAATTCGAGTAGGTCTATGGTATCCTCGCATGGAGTCTTTTGACTTGATAGGCTATACCGATTCGACTACGCTGGGTGCAAATTGGATCGGAAAAGCACTAGTGGGGGTTGCCAATTTTTAGGTTCATCTTTAGTTAGTTGGTCAAGTCGGAAGCAACATTGTGTTGCTCTCTCCACGACCGAGGCCGAATATATTACCATGGGAGAGAGTGTATCGCAATTGTTGTGGATGATACACACCCTAGAGGATTATGGACTTTCTTATAAGGGTGTACAAGTGCTATGTGACAACATTAGCACGATCAACCTAACTAAAAATCCAGTCCATCATTCTAGGACCAAGCACATTGAAGTGCGTCATCACTTCATTAGAGATCACGTAGCTAGGGGTGACATTGTGCTCACATATGTGGAGTCAAAGTCAAACCTAGCCGACATTTTCACCAAACCCCTTCCGGAAAATGAATTTAGTCATTTAAGGAGGGAGTTGGGGATGTGTTTGGCTCCTTAGGTCCTTAGGACTTCATCATGATCAATAAGGACAAATTAAAATGACAAAAGAAATTGGGAATGATTTTGGGCAACTTGGGAACATCTCACACAAACTATAAGGTTTAACAAAATATTTTTGTTTTCTAGAAATGGGGTGAGATGCTAGGAACAACCAAATTATTCAAAATGTATCATGCATCCCTTGAATAATTAGGTTGAAGAGACATTAATTGAGTATGGGGAAGACCATTACATAATTCATGTGTATTTGGTTCCTAGATCTTACTCATATATTCCAACCAAGGAAACTTGGTTGGACTTTTCCCTATAAATCATGTAACCTTGATTGTTGGACTGTTTGATACCTTTGATCGACCTTTCGTGATTATTGATTGACACTAGGATAGGTCATTGAAATAATGATAGAAATTTGGACATATTTTGTCAAATTTGGGACTGGACATAGCAAGGTTGAAGATTTCAGTTTTTAACCTTGAGTTGTCTATTTTGACAAACTTGAAACTTGTCTGAAATCTCAGTGTTTGTAGTCGAATTTGAAAGTCTCAAATTATAAACAAATTCACACCATAAGAGCCCATCGTTAGGACATAGTTATGCTTGTAGATTCTCAGGGTTCTAGATATTGATTTTGAAAGTTTTATCGAGAAACTTCTACTAACTATCAAACATATCTAAGGATTTCTACATCAAATCACTGAAAATTTCAAGATGTCGACATCGATCGGGCTACCCGATCAGAGAAGATGGATCGGTCGACGCACCGATCCAAAAACTTCCCAACCTTTCTGTCTATATCTGATCGGTCCAGGACCGATCAGTTATTTTTGCGCCTCCGATCGGTCCGGTGGACCGATCGTGATAATCTGATACGATAGGCTCTTACGATCGGTCCATAGACCGATCGGTGGTTCCATTGGTTAAGTCCGTGACTTAGGGGCTTATCGATCAATCTCGATCGGTCACGGACCGATCAGAAGTTCCTCGATCGGTCCGGTGACCGATCGGGCTTGCTGAATTTGCTGACCTTCGACTGTGGTCTGACATGTCAGAGGTTCCTCGATCGATCCGGTGACCGATCAGGGGGCTTCGGATACCTTCTGATGGGACAACCGTCCGATCACTTCTTCACTGTACACTCATCTAAACCCTTAAAACCTCCCGATCCCTCCTTTTCCTCATTCACGCGAAACCCTAGCCGACCCTTCCCACCAGCTCACCCTTTCTCTTCTCTTTGCACGCCGAAGCTCCAGCCCTCGGAAGCCCTAGCCTCAAGTTCGAATGGCACCAAGGTACCTTCTTACCTCTATAAAACTTGGCATTGTGTTTTCATTTCTCATCTTCTGTTGTTGTGTTTGTTTCGGTTTTTAATTATTGGTGGCTCCTGTGTTTTTCATTTTTCCCATTGTGTCCCCTTAGGAAGAAACCCACTGATGGTGAGGGAACCTCTAAGGAACCAACCAAGACATCCAAATCCAAAACTCCTGCTGCTCCTTCCCGACCCCAACCCGCTAGTTCCAGTAGATTCCCAAACCGCCAGTCTGAGCAAGCTTTTCAACAAAGGACATTCAAATTACTCCCTTGTAGGTCCGTGGATAGAAAATTCATGGACGAATTTTGCCCACAAGTGTCCGAAATCATAGCATACTACAAACTCGATTCACTAGTCTACTTGGAACGGGATATCAACTATGACTTGGTCTCTGAGTTCTATAATAACCTTCATGAGACTAATGATCAAGGTTTTAAAACAAGAGTTGCTAAGCGGACTCTTGATTTCAGTATCTCATCTTTCTTTGAGTATCTCAATTGTCGGAGGTGTTCCGGTGATGTCTTTTCGATATTTCCTGACTTACTAGATCAGTTACTTCCACCGTTTGATATCTCACCTGACGATATATATGAGTACTTCTTCAGACAGCCTAGACAAGGGCTAGATGAGCTAGATGTTGACTTCCCTACTTTTGCAGCCTTGAGATTATCTCCTCAAGATTACATTCTTTTTAAAATTGTCACGAACTGCCTTCTACCTATCACATCTAAACCATTATCAGAGATTCGACCGTATCATTGTCTGATGCTTTACGGGTTGCGTAGGCGTCTTGATTTTGATATCATGTCGAGCATCTACTCCTCGATCATATCATATTCTCAGCCTAGCGGCTTCACTATTTATATGCCTTATGGGCATATAATTACTGATTGGCTTGAGACCCTTCAGGTTGATGTCTCTAAGGGTAGAATAATCAAAATGGTCAGGCAGGATTGCCGACTTGGGAAAAGGGCATTTTCCAAGTCTGGAATCATAGGGCAAAATGGGGATGTTCAGTGGAAGGATGGGAGAGCTTTAGGTGAGTTACCACGGGGACCTCCACGACAGGTTGCAGCTGCTCCTGGTGCTGCTCCTCCCGCTGACATTGGCGAGGCGGATCCAGACCTGCGCTGGCAGATCGTTGAGTTGGAGAGCCGATTTGATCGTCACGAGGAGATGGTGACTGCTGAGTTCGATGGACTACGCTTACGGATTGACCAGCGCTACGATGACCTGCGCGGGCATATTGACCAGCGCTTCGATGATATGCGCAGTCATCAGTGCTACTCGGATGGATGGCACGATACCCGCCTCCGCAGTCTTACCCAGGCTATCCATCCTCCAGCGTGCCGCCTCAGGATTTCACCCTTCCTGCCGATGATGATGATGCTCCTCATGTTGAGGACGTTGATTGATATAGTCTGTGTGTCACCTTGTCTGTATGTATTTTGGATGTTATTTGTTAGTCTGACCTGGATGTTTGCACTTCTGATGCTACTCATATATTTATGCTACTCGGTTTTATATTTGCTTGCTCCTTATTATGCTTCATTTTCTATGTTTTTTTTATGCTGTTCCTATGCCATGATTTGGTTGTATCTTTTGTCTTTCTTACTGTCGTATTGTGACCTTAGAGGGAACTCTAGGTCAGTTAAAAGAAGGCAGTATGGATTAAGGGGGAGCCTTTTTAGTTTTTGCACCTTTTCGGTGTTTGACAAAGGGGGAGAGGATACCTAAGTTTCCTAAGTTTAGAAATGTATGAAAGCTTGATTTTAGGGGAGAGGATAACGGGAAGGATCTTGATTCCCGTCCTTGACTTGGTGGTGTATCCGTCTTAGGGGGAGGATCCTGATTTCCCTAAAATTATGGGTATATGAGCATTTCTGATCTAAACTTAAATCGTGTTGTCAAACAACAAAAAGGGGGAGATTGTTGATACAGTCTGACCTGGATGTTGTTTTGCTGTTGACACTGATTTAAGTTTGTATCAGATATTTAACTCAGATTAATTACTAATCTAGGTTGACTTGGTTGACCTGATTCGGGAAAAAGTCCAAGTATGGAGACTTGGCACTGGAGAAGTCCAAGCAGGGAGCTTGGCACGAGTGGAAAGTCCTAACTGGGATGTTAGGCAGTTGGAAAGTCCTGGTGAGTGAAGCCAGGTGAAAGTCCTGGGATGTGAAGCGGTGGAAGTCACGGTGAGTGAAGCCAGGCAAGGAAAATCCAGATGGATCAAGGGTGATCGGACATCCGGTGTTGAAAAGTCCAAGAAGGAAGCTTGGCATGCGAAGTCAGAGAGGGTTCGGTAGCTCGTTCTCTAGGACCGGATGAAGTCGGAGAGAGCTAGGGAGCTCGTTTCTCCGGACTAGGTCGAGAGGGCTCGACCCGGCAAGAAGCTGGATCGGTCGGCGACCGATCCGTGGAAACCTGACACCGATCGGTGCGGACCGATCCGGAAATTTTATACCGATCGGTGCGCCGACCGATCAGAATGTCGATGGCTCGATCGCCATCGATCCGCGATCGATCGAAATCGATCGATAGCTCATCTGTGATTTTACCGATCGGTCGCGGACCGATCGAAATCAATCGCAGCTCATCGAGATTTTATTGATCGGCGAGACCGATCGAGGCTTTAAGCAATGGACGGCGACATCTGATCGGTCGGGACCGATCAGATTAGTGCCCGATCGGTCCGCATCCGATCGAAGCTCGCGCACCTTCGAAGAAGCGGCGCTGATCGGTCCGGGACCGATCGATAGTTCTGATCGGTCCGCACCGATCAGCGATGATCAGAAGCGTGGTTGATCGCACCCACGGTATTGTTTGCTTTGCATGCACTTTTTCCGATTGTCGTATTTGTATCACCTATCTGCTTTTAACCATTTCGTGAGTCTTTCTAGCTTGCAGGTTGCGGTCACATTCTCATGTTTGGATTCAAATTAAGCTTCATTAAGAGAAGGAGACAAGTACCCTTTTCAATGTAATTTGCTGCAACAAATACATTTGGGGCATCAACGTTCACTGGCGAAATCCGATTACGATTGGGCTGCTCGGTTTGACTTCTTCCCATTGGTTGGTATCCAGAGACGCCAGTGATTTCCATTGGCATGTGTTCAGAGAATCAGAAGAGGAGGAGAGGTGATTGGCTACGCCTTGCTGGCAGCAGCGATTCTGCAGACGGCGGTGATTCGAGCAGAGAGACATAAGAAGGAAGAAGAGGAGTTCAGAAGAAAAAATTCTGAATTCTCTGTCTTTTGTGATCAAGCCTTCGAGAGAGCAAGTTGGTGAAGCTGTGAGCTCCTTGCCGAGAAGGTTGATTGTGCGCTCTCTTCTCCGCGTGGCTGTAAGCTCATCTTAATATTTTTCTCAGCCACCACTGTAAGTCTTGTGCTTAAATCTATAATCATCTGAGACTTTGTTGAGAGGTTGCTCCACCGAGAAGGAGACATCTTTAGCCGGATCTTGTCCGGGGTGTGATCTACCGAAAGATCAAGGAGTCGTCCTCCTTACGGACACGCCGAGGAGTAGGGGCAAGTTATCCCCGAACCTCGTATATCCTTGTGTCTGCTGTGTGTTTGTTTTCTTTCGTTTTAGTTTTTCTATTTCCGCTGTGCTGTGCTAACAAAGTTCTTGAAGAAATTTCTGTTTAGTGTTTTTCAAAGAGGCTATTCACCCCCCTCTAGCCATCTAAGATCCCAACACCTTCCTCCATAACGGATGAGCTTGTTTGTGGATCACTAGAACAGACTTCCAATTTTGGATGACTATAGGAAGTTAATTAAGAGCGTGTGATCTTCCCCAACGGAAGGGGCATAATCTTATTAATGGACTTAGTGTCAAGTAATGGTATACACTTAGACACATCTAATAGTATCCTCCCCATCGGAGTCACTGCTATTATTTGTGTGACCAAATGATACCAACTATTAATTTTATTTGTCAAAAAGTTAGATTAACAAGATAATAAAATTAATGGGTTAAAACCCTCCTTTTACAAATGTTGAATTTGTATACGTCCACACTAACGTGACATGCAAAATTCACGGTGTTTGAGGTGTTGGAGAATTTAATTAATATTGTTTGAGGAATCAATATTTTTTTTATTCAAAAGTTTTTGACCAAATATTTGATCAAAGACAGATCAACTATTAATTTTATTTTGTCATAAAGTAAAGTTGACGAGATAATAAAATTAATGAATAAAATCTCCTCTTCGATTTTGTATACATCCACACTATCATGGCATACAAAATTCATGGGGATTTTTAAGGAGTTGATCTTGACCAAATATTTTTGTGATTCTTAGGATTTAAAATGTTTGTCAATTCCCTAGTAGTCATACTATAGAAAAGACTTAGTAATCCCAATTGTAATGATTGGAAATAGGACTTGGACATTAAGGTAGACTGTCTTCTTAGAACTAAGAACAATATATATGTATTTAATTTATTAGTTGAAACATGTTTAGTGGTGTTATCTACCAGAACCTGGAGTGTAGATACAGATGCCATTAATCATGTCCGTAATTTATTGCAGGGTTCCAGGAAACCCGGCAACTAAATGAAAATTAAAACACCGTCTACATGGGCACTACTGTAAAAATGGTAGTTGTGGTAGTGGGAGATGTTTATCTTTTTATAAGAATAAAACATGGATTTTTGAGTAATTGTCTTTACGCACCAAGTTTAGAAAGAACTAGTTTTCAGTTTCTAAACTATTCAAAGAACTTGATATTCTGCCTCTTTTAATAACAAAGTTGTTATTAAGGAAAAGAGGGAAGTTATCTGTTCTGGTACGTTGGTTAGCAATTTATAAATCCAATAACTCTCACGATGCAACAAATGAAAATTAGTAACACATCTTCTAACTTTAAGAGAAAGTAACCTTCGAAAATGAACCAATTATATCTTTGGCATCTAAGGCTAGGTTATATTAACTTGAGTAGGATTCATTGGTAGCTGATGAACTTTTGGGTTCATTAGTAGTGAAAATCTTTCCAACCTACGAGTCTTACTTGGAAGGAAACATAACCAAGAAGCTTTTAAGTCTAAGGGGTATGGAGTCAAAGATATATTGGAATTGGTTCATTCTGATTTGTGTGATCCTATGAGCATCCAGGCAAGAGGTTGTTTCAAATATTTCATCTATTTTATAGACAACTATTTGAGATACGGATATATTTACTTGATGTGCCGCAAGTCTAAGTGCTTTGATTAGTTCAAAGAGTACAAGGCTGATGTGGAGAAACGACAAAATAAAAGTATCAAGACATTACGGTAAGATCGTAGTGGCAAGTACCTCTTGGGAGAATTTAGGAGTCATTTAACAGAAGTAGGGATTCAATCCCAACTAACTGCACCTGGTACACCCCAACAGAATGGTGTAGGAAAAGGAAGGTATAGGACTCTTATGGAAATAAGTAGATTGATAAGTTATTAAGAATATTATCAAAATCATTTTAAGGATATACTCTGGAAATGGGAGTGAATATAGTACCTTCTAAAAGTCAGAACTCTCTACTTATATAGAAATGTTGAATAGGCGTAAGCCTATTTCGAAGCATATTCGGATTCAGGTAGTCTAGCACATATGCAGAAGAGAGACAATGATAAGTTGGATAGGAATTCACTTATTTGTGGGTTATCCTAGTGAAATGAAAGTAGGTTTATAGTCTTAAAAATCAGAAGGTCATTGTTAGCATCAATGACCGATTTTTAGAAAAGGACTATGTAATGAACCATGTGCCCATAAGAAAATTTGTTCTTAAGGAAATAATAAAAGGCATGTCTAATCTAGTACCAACTGTACAAGATGAGATACCACAAGGAAACTACAACACGTATCACAAATGATACACAATTGCAGAAAGTGCCTTGTCGTACTGGGAGGGTTGTTAGGCAACCTAAAAAGATTCATGTTTTGGGAGAGTTTTTGGACTCGATCCCTGGAGGACATGAACCTGATCTCCGGACATATGACGAAACACTCCAAGATAAAGATGCAACATCTTGTCAAAGAGTAATGAATAACAGAATTAGAATATATGTATTCTAATAAAATCTGGAAGCTTGTAGAACTACCAAATGGTGTAAAAGCCTTTGGGTGTTAAAAGGTCTATAATAGGAAAATAGGGATAGAAAGGAAGGTAGTAACTTTCAAAGCAAGGCTTGATGAAAAAGGAAACTTTTTCACTGGTAGTCATGCTTAAGTCTATCTGGATTCTTTTATCTATTTGGCAAGTGGATGTCAAGACAGCATTCCTTAATGGAAGTCTTGATGAAAGCATCCATATAAAGCAACCAGAAGGGTTCATTGCAAAGGGCTAAGAGCATCTTGTGTGCAAGCTCAGTCAGTCTATGGACTGAGGCAAAACTTCAAGGTCTTGGAATATCCGGTTTATCAAAGTAATCCAGGCCTATGGATTTATTGAGTAAACGGATAAGTCTTGTGTATACAAAAGGTGTGATGGAAACGTGGTGGTATTTCTTGTACTATACGTAGATAGCATTTTTGGTAGTTGGAAATAATATCAAAATGTTGTCAGAAGTAGGGGTATGGTTGTCCAAATAATTCGATATAAAGGACTTGGGAGAATGTATATATTCTTGAGATCAAAGTAATAAGGGATCGCAAGAAAAGAATATTTTACTTATCCCAAGTTTCATACATCGGAAAAATCCTTGCTCATTTTAAGCATGCAAAACTCCAAGAAAGGTTTCTTACCTTTTCAGGATGGAGTAACTTTATCTAAAGATATGTCTCTGTAGACATCAAAGGAGATAAAGGAAATAAAGGCAGTTCTTTATGCTTCGGCTGTCGGAAGCCTAATGTATGCTATGCACGAGATCAGAAATCTGTTTTTCCAAGGGCATAGTTAGCAGATATCAAAGTAACCTTGGACAAGGACAGTGGACTGCAGTAAAGCATATATTGAAGTACCTTAGAGGCACTAGAGATTATATGTTAGCTCACAAGGCAGTTAATTTGGTTCTTGTGGGTTGCATGGATTTTGACTTCTAATCGGATAAGAACAATAATAAGTCAACCTCGGAGTTTTGTGTTTACTTTAGGAGGAAAAGTCATAACTATGGAAGAGAGATAAGCATAGGTGTTTTTCTGGACTCCACCATAGAAGCTGAGTATATGGCAAGCCTCTGAGGTAGCCATAAAAGCTGAATGACTTAATAACCTCAAGATAGACTTAGATATGATTTCTAGTTTGTCGAAAGATTATTACAATTTATTGTAATAATAATGGTGCAGTAGCAAACTCGAAGAAACCATGAGTCTATAAGGCAAGTAAACACAATAGAGCGCAAGTACTACCCAATACGAGAAATTGTATAACGAGGAGAAATTGTTGCCGCCTAGATTGCATCAGATGATAACCTAAGGTCCTTAAGACAAGAGTTTTTTGAAAGGCATGGGAATCAGATGTATGGCAGCAGATATGACAGCTTAGTCTTTTAGTATAAGTGGGAGATTGTTATAGTGTATACTAAAAGCCTAGCTTTTGGTATAAACATTTATCTAGAAATAAGAATCACATTGGTCAGATGTCTTCATTTATGATAAATGTAGTTGTTCAATTAATTTATATTGTAGATAACATGGTGTGTGGTGTCACACACAGAGGATCATGTTATCAGTACCTTATAAATTATAAACAGTAGCTCACGACCATGATGGAAAGGAACAAACCATTGGAAGGTCGTAGTGTAATTAGGTATTAGTTTATCTTAACTATATAATTACACTAGTACACTTAGAGTGTATTGAGTAGGACCATTAGAGGTCATTTCTTTTATACTGACCTTATAAAGGAACAAAGACCTCAGTTATTATGGAAGTGTGTGCTCTTAATCCTAATATAATAACAAGCACATATATTTGATATTTATTTCTTTAATTTATCAATGGGTGAGATTTAGTTCGAAGAATCAATAAGCCCGATAGGTTGGGAAATGATATCACTTATAGTGTGTGTTGTTGATTATAGAAGGAAACTGTGTCCTAGTAATCTAGGTTGAGAATGTCCCCAAGAGGAGCTCATAAGGATTCTCATGTTAAACCCTGCAGGTGGACTTAGTCCGACATGACAATAAGGTTGAGTGGTACTACTCTTGGAGCTAGATATTAATTAAGTGAGTTGTTAGTAACTTACTTAATTAGTGGACATTTGTTATCTTAAACACAGGGAGACTAACACACTCATAATAAAAAGGAGACCAAAATGTAATTTGGGATTGGTGCGGTAGTTCAATAATAGTTCTCTAGTTGAATGAATTATTATTGATAAAATTAAGTTGTGTGTTCGGGGCGAACACGGGATTCTTAATTTTATCGGGAGACCAAAACCAATTCCTCCTCTCGGTCCCTATCATAGCCTCTTAATTATAGAGTACTATACCCACCTATACCCACCTTCTTACCCATCCCATAAGGGGCCGGCCAAAGTTTGGTTCATGGGTGCTTCAAGGTGGCCGGCCCTAGCTTGGGTTCAAGCTTGGTGTGGCCGGCCCAAATTAAAATAAAAAGGATTTTTATTTTTTAAAATTTTTGTTATGTGGATAACATGTTTTAAAAGAGAGTTTAAAAATTTAAATCTTTTCTTTTATAAGATTCTACAAAAGATTAAGAGAAGAGCTAAATCTCTTTCCTTATTTGTAGATTAAAAGGTTGATTTTAATTTTGGTAAAAACTTTCCTTTTTAACCATGTTCATGATTTAAAAGAAAGTTTAAAAATTAATAATTCTCTTTTATTAGTTTCTACAAAAGATTAAGAAAAGATTTGATATCTTTCCTTATTTGTAGATTAAAAGAGATTTTAAGTTTTAGAGATAATTTTCTTCTTATCCACATGTTTAAAAGAAAGATTTTAATTTATTAAATTTCCTTTTTATAAACCAATCATGAAGGGATTAAATTATTGGAGAAATTTTTATAAATTTCCGGAAACAAATTAGGAAGTTTTAATTCTTGTTTTAATTAAAACTTTCCTTGATTTGGGGCTTGAGGTGGCCGGCCATTGTATTTGAAAAAGAAAATTATTTTTAATTAAATAATTTTTCTTTTCAATGGAAAAAGAAAATTTTTTTAATTAAATAATTTTTCTTTTCAATGGAAAAAGAATTAAGGAAATTTTTATTAAATTTTCCTTATTTGTCAAGACCAAGGATTATAAAAGAGGGGGTAGAGGAGGCTTCAAGGTGAACGACTCTATTCTATTTTTCTTCCTCTTTTCCTTGGTGGTGTGGCCGGCCCTTCCTTCTTCTCTTCTTCTTCTCTTTGTGGCCGAACCTCTTCATGCTTATGGAGTTTTAATTGGTGGCCGGATCTAGCTTGAGGAAGAAGGAGAGAAAGCCTACATCCCTTGGACCTTGGTTGGTGGAAAATTCTTCATCCTTTGGAAGTTCTTGTGCTTGGCCGAAACTTGAAGGAAGAAGGAAGAAGGTGCCTAGGTGGTTCTCATCTTGGAAAATCGTTGCCCACACAACGTCCGAGGTTATAAGAGAAATACGGTAGAAGATCAAGAGGTCTTTCTAAAAGGTATAACTAGTAATTTTTCTTTCCGCATCATACTAGTTATTTTTGGAAATAATACTAAATACAAGAGGCATATGATTCTAGTGTTTCGAATTTGTTTTCGATATAGTGTTTTTTTGTTTTTCTTTTCCTTGTGATTTGATTGTTCTTTTCGATTGACCTAAAGTTATTTTAGGAAATTAAATATTAGCTTTCATTAAAAGGTTTTGTCTAGTCGGTGGTGGTTGCTCCCATATCCAAGAAGGCCATGTGCCTCGCCACGTCAGTACTGGGAACTAATTTTGGAAATTATTATTTAATGAAATTAATAACTTAAGTGATTTGGATCAAACGTGTTAAGTTCCGCAAGAGATCCAAGTCAAAACCTAAAAGAACAAATAGACTAAGTTTTGGATCAAACGTGTTAAGTTCCGCAGGCGATCCAAAATTTAATTTAAAAGAACACATGGTAGCTAGGAAAAGGTTCAGACCTTCGTACAAAATTTTTGTACAGTGGAACCTCTAGGTTTTCCGAGTAGCAACCAACATATAATTGATAATGTTTGTTTTGAATCAATATTAATAATGAAAATAAAATAAAATTTTAATTTTACCATTATTAGTTAATGTATTAAAAAATATTTTTAAAAATAATTTTTATATGTTTTTAAATAGCATACATGTCACCTTAAAATTACCACTAAAGGCATGTTAATTTTTTTCATTTTAATTATTTATGCATTCCACGTCTTCTATTATTAATTTATTTGTTATTTTTTTAGTATTTATTTATTAACATTGTCTAATAAAAACCCTCTAAATTTTAAAATTTAAACTTTCAAAAATCTAAAATCTCTTTAACTTTCTAAAATCTAAAACTCTTAAAAGAGATGAGAGAGGAAATAATATTTAAAATTTAAATTTTAGAAGATCCAATAACAGATGAATTGTTTCCAACCCATCTATCCTGTCATTCTAATTGATAATTGTGAATTGTATCCAATAACAGGTAAACTGTCTTTCTTTATAACCATTACCATAACATTATAATTGAAATAAAATTTATTTTCTTTATTTCCAAAATAAAATAAATTCAACATATCAAGTAACATATTCAAAATATTATAAAAAAATAACATCAGTAATAACACTGTCCATAATCATTTTAAATATCATGTACTTATTTAATACAAAATGAGATGTCTCGATGTAAAATCAACTATGAGACTTAAGTAAAATATAAACCTACTCATAAAGTATTGACCTCAATAGTTGAGGATAACAATGACAAAATAAGGATCCTAAGAGACTATAGTTATATTAAAGTGAGCAATATAAACCTATCCATAAAGCATTGACCTCAATAGTTGAGGATAACAATGCCAAAATCAGGATATTAACATACTATAGTTATATTAAAGTGAGCACATATTCCGTCACTTCAGTGGAATCTAAACGGAATAACAAGTCAACATTTAAAGGATCTTGACAAATAGCTTTAGAAGCCTTGTAGTTATCTGGACCATTGAACCCATGCTTTTCTAGCCGTTCAAGAACTTGTGACATTCTTGAAGTTGTACCTTCATCCATGCTGACATTGTGCCAAGGTGACCATCAAGACTCTTCATAAAACCCCAAACTTCATCATTAAATCCCTTGTGATCCGGTGGTAAGAAAGGGGGGCCCGCCTGGATGATGGTCAACGGCCCTGTGGCGGTCGCAGTTAAAGTCAACTTACCTGAGCGATCGGCTCGGACAGCGCCCGAGCCGGCGCTTTGATAGCTCGGTCGTCATGCCGAGCTTCCAACGCTCACAAGTTAAGCAGGACTCCTTTTGTCCAGAGGACCGTGCCAGTCGCCCTCGGTCGAGCGGACAACCCGCTTGGTTCAGCCGTGATGCCTGTCGAACGCCCGGGTGACTGATGGGTCGAGCGTCCCTTCCGCTCGGCCCGATACCGACAAAAATAACATCTGGCTATATCTTCCTCGAGACAAGCGCCACCGACAGACGGCATGGGCGACGACCGGACTAGACAGAGAATCGTACGGTGGAATTTTCCACTATCACGTTAGGGATATGCTCGGACAATTGAGATATGGCGTCAGGCGTACTTTTCTGACACGACCATTTCTAGGTATGCTTTGAGGAGCGTGCACGCCTCGGAAAGCGTGCACGCGCCCCCTGGGAGCCCTATATAAGGGCCCCCAACCTTCGACGGAGGTATGCATTCTCATCTACTGTAGATACAATCTTCATTCTCGTTACTTTGCCTCGATCTCTTCTCGCCGGAGCTGACTTGAGCGTCGGAGGGCTGTCACCGGGAACCCCTTCCCGGCTCGATTTTGTGCTTGCAGGTTCTCACCGGAGGCTAATGTCAGTCGGAGGTTCATACGCTGTCAACGAGAGCGCCACGTCCCCAGCGTCTGTTGACTCAGCACCTAGACAGGATCAAATTGGCACCTTCTGTGGGAACGCACCTGGATCCAGAGCCAAGACGATGGAAGAAACTGGACGTCAACACATCGTGATGCTCTCCCAAAAGAGCTCGACGTGCTCATCCAGGTGCGAGCAGCAAAGATAGTGGAGCAGCAACAAAAGGCTCACGCCGAGTGGCCGGCACAGCAGGCCACCTCAGCGTCAAGTGGTCGAGCGGCACTGGAAGATCGACCAGAGAAATTTTCTACGTGGGCGCAGAATAGAGGGCAGACCGGCACACCTGGAGAGGCACCCTCTGCCCCTATTCCATTCCATCGGGCCCTGTTCCAGACTCCGTCCGAGCTGGCCCAAGCCAACCAGGGATCATCCGATGAAGCGCCCGTGCGGGATGCTAGGAAGGGGAACCCGCCTCGAACCGAGTTATCCCCCGAGTGGATCAATCGCCAGTTCTCTGAGACGATCCTACAAGACCCGCTCTCGAAGCATTACGCTCCTCTAGCAATCGGAGAGTACAATGGTACAATCGACCCGGACGACCACCTCGGTAAGTTTGACAATGCCACTACTCTCCATCAATACACCGACGGAGTCAAATGCAGGGTCTTCCTCACCACCCTGTCCGGCTCCGCACAACGTTGGTTCCGGAGGTTGCCGGACGGATCAATTCGAAGTTTCAAGGATTTTCAAACGGTCTTCCTCCACCATTTTGCGAGCAGCAGGCGCCACCAAAAGACCAGCGTCAGTCTGTTCTCCATGAAGCAGGGGGCCAGAGAGACTCTCCGAGCTTACATCCAGTGATTCAATCAGGCCGCTTTGGACATTACCGCAGTGTCATCCGAGACCATGATGCACGCCTTTACCCAGGAGCTGATGGATGGCGACTTCTTCCGCTCGCCCATCAGGAAACTGCCGCACGACTATGACCATATGCTAAAAAAGGAGAGCGAATACATCAACGTGGAGGGGGCACAAGCGGCTCGTAAAAAGGAAACACCGACAGAGTTAGCAGCGCCGACCGAGTGGAGGCCTCAAACCATTCATCAACCACCCAGAGGACCCCGGGTCGAGGGGATGAGGCCGCATCAGGAATCAAGGCCGCACGCTGTCCAACACGTGGCGGTCGAACGGCCTAAGCCGAAAGGAAAGGTATGGACTCCCATGTTTTGTTCAATTCATCAATCGGCAACCCACAACACCCGCGACTGTCGGAGTCTCGCCCCGGTCACTAAGCCAATGAGCTATCGCCGCCGATCACCTTCGCCTGACCGACGGCATAATCATCAAAATACCGGACAGCAAGAAGCTAGACAGTCACCCGAGCAACGACACCCGCACCAACCAAGAAGCAACCCTCGAGCCTCCCATGAGCGAGCCAGACCGTCTGCTCCGGAGGAAGAAAATAGAAGCAATACCGCTCGGGGGGAAATCAACATCATCGCTGGTGGGCCAACCAGCGGTGACTCCAACCGAGCCCGCAAGTCGTACGCCCGACGGCTGGAGATCCATGCCGTGGGATGCAGCCGAGAGAAGGCAAACGGGCCCGAGATCAGCTTCGGCCCTGGTGACCTCGAGGGAGTTAAAGTGCCTCACGACGACGCCCTCATCATCCGAGCGATAATAGCAAACTATACTATTCATCGCATCTTTATTGACACAGGGAGCTCGGTCAACATCATCTTCAAAAAGGCGTTAGACCAGCTTCAGATCGACAGGGTTGAACTGCTGCTTATGACAACGCCCCTGTTCGGATTCACTGGTAATGAGGTTCAGCCGGTCAGCCAGATGAAATTGGCTATTTCGCTCGGTGAAGAGCCACTCAAAAGGACACGGACCACTAACTTCATCGTAGTGGACGCACACTCGGCGTACAACGTCATTTTGGGCCGACCAACCCTCAGTGAATTCCGGGTTGTCGTCTCGACATTCTATCATAAGATCAAGTTCCCTGTCGAAGACCAAGTGGGAGAGGTCAGAGGTGATCAGTTAGCAGCACGGCGCTGCTATGTGGAGATGGTCCGAGCCGAGTCGAGGTCCTCTCGGAAGTCCCCCTGGATCGAGGTAAATGCTATAACTGAAAGGTCTCCCCCCTTAGTTTATGAAGAAAAAAAAGAAGTGCAGATCCGGGATGGCCGACCGAAGGCCACCACCTTTGTTGCATCTGACCTGGAGGCGGGCCTGAAGGAGGAGCTGATCAGGTGCCTACAGCGCAACAATGACGTCTTCGCGTGGTCAACACACGAGCTACCAGGCATCTCGCAGAGAGTCGCGCAGCACGAGCTCCATGTCCGGCCAGACGCTCGTCCCGTCAAGCAGAAGAAGCGAGACTTTAGTGCCGAGCAGAACGTCATCATCCGAGCGGAACGTCACCTCTCTTGTATTTGCCGAGCTCTGGCGGAGAGGGTACGGCAGTCTGCCATTTGGTTCGAAAGGGCGGCGACTCGGGCAAGCGCAGAAAGAAAAAGTATTCTTTCCAGTGTTTATTAGAGGTGGGCATTTTGTCGAAGAAGACAAGGCCGATCCGAGACTGGAAAAGGAAAGTACCCCACTTGGACTGTTTGGGATAGTAAAAGTAATGGAAAATCTTGGGAAATAAAGGGATGTCGTGCAGCCTAAATAAGACAACTACGTCGCACAGCAATCTAAACGAGTTTGGAACGAGTTGACCGAGCGGGAGGCGGAAATAATTACATACTTCAATGACGAACGAATGTAAGGGAAAATGCAGACTAGCTACAAACTGGTCTCAGAAGAAACAAGTAGTGTCAGTCGGCGGATCATGAGGCCGATCGGACGGAGAAGCTAATATTAATTCATAGTCAGGGGGAAGTTCGAAGGTGCGGACGAAGCTCACCGCGTCACCTGCATCAAACCGGCTCTCCATAGCAGTATACCAGAGGTCGGGAACAGGGTCAGACGGTTGCGACGAACTCGCCATCGTCGGAACAGTGGAGAAAGCGAGAATATAGGGATATCAACGAAAAAGACGACGGGGAAACACTAAAAGCTCAAAAAGGCGAGAGAAACAGAGGCAAAGACAAGAAGAAGCAATGGCCTTACACGGAGGATGGAAGGAAAGCGTGCGTCAACGAAGCCCTGAACACAAATCTGCTACTCGGAAAACCTAGAGGTTCCACTGTACAAAAATTTTGTACAAATTGAACCTTTTCCTAGCTACCATGTGTTCTTTTAAATTAAATTTTGGATCGCCTACGGAACTTAACACGTTTGATCCAAAACTTAATCTATTCGTTCTTTTAGGTTTTGACTTGGGTCTCCTGCGGAACTTAACATGTTCGACCCAAATCACCTTAAGTTATTAATTCCATTAAATATTAATTTCCATAATTGGTTCCCAGTACTGACGTGGCGAGGCACATGGCCTTCTTGGATATGGGAGCAACCACCACCGACTAGACAAAACCTTTTATAGAAAGCTAATATTTAATTTCCTAAAATAACTTTAGGTTAACCGAAAAGAACAATCAAATCACAAGGATAAATAAAACAAAAGAACACAACATCGAAAAACATATTCGAAATACTAGAACGTAAGCCTCTTGTATTTGGTATTATTTCCATAAATAACTAGCATGATGCGGAAAGGGAAAATAACTAGTTATACCTTCTAGAAAGACCTCTTGATCTTCTATCGTATTCCTCTTCTAACCTCGGACGTTGTGTGGGCAACGATCTTCTGAGATGAGAAACCACCAACCACCTTCTTCTCCTCCTAGCTAGGTTCGGCCACAAAGAGAGAAGCTTCACCAAGGAAGAAAATCAAAACACTAACCAAGCTCCAAGAGATGCTCGCTTCCTCTCCTTCTTCTTCTTCTTCTCCAAGTAGTATCCGGCCACCACAAGAGCTCCAAGGAAAGAGAGGGGTTCGACCACCACAAGAGGAAGAGAGGGAAAGGATGGCCGGCCACAACACCAAGGAACAAAAGAGGGAGAGAAATAATAGAGGTTGTGTCTCTTGAAGGCACCCTCACCCCTTCTTTTATATTCCTTGGCCTAGGCAAATTAGGAAATTTAATTACAATAAAATTTCCTCAATTTCCTTGACATGATTTAATTTGAGAAAAATAAAATAAAATTTCCCCAATTGAAATCTTATGGCCGGCCACATCAATGAAATCAAATTGGACAAGTTTCAATCAACAATTAAAACTTCCTAATTTGTTTTCGAAAATTTTAAAAAAATAAAATTTCTCTTCAAAATCTCTTCATGGATGATAAAAGGAAATTTCTATAATTTTAATTTTACAACATGTGAATAATTTTTAAAGAGAAAATAAAATACCTCACCAATCTACAAATAAGGAGATAGATCTAATCTCTTTCTTTAATCTTTTGTAGATCTTTTACAAGAGAGATATTTTAATTTTAATTCTCTTTAATAAATTATATCTCCCACATAATAAAAATTAAAATTAAAATTCCTTTTTAAATTAATTTGGCCGGCCCCCACTAGCTTGGGTTCAAGCTAGGGCCGGCCACCCAATCTTATACCTAGGCCGGCCCTAGCTTGGTTCCCAAGCTAGCTTGGCCGGCCCCTTATTGGTGGGTATAGAAGATGGGTATAGGTGGGTATAGTACTCTATAAATAAGAGGCTACGATAGGGACCGAGAGGAGGAATTGGTTTCGGTCTCCCGATAAAATTAAGCATCCCGTGTTCGCCCCGAACACACAACTTAATTTTATCAATAATAATTCATTCCACTAGAGAACTATTATTGAACTACCGCACCAATCCCAAATTACATTTTTTGGGCTCCTTCTTATTATGAGTGTGTTAGTCTCCCGGTGTTTAAGATATCGAATGTCCACTAATTAAGTGAGTTACTGACAACTCATTTAATTAATATCTTAGTCCAAGAGTAGTACCACTCAACCTTATTATCATGTCGGACTAAGTCCAACTTTAGGGTTTAACATGACAATCCTTATGAGCTCCTCTTGAGGACATTATCAACCTAGTATCTCTAGGATACAGTTTCCTTCTATAATCAACAACACACACTATAAGTGATACCATTTCCCAACTTATCAGGCTTATTGATTTATCGAACTAAATCTCACCCATTGATAAATTAAAGAAATAAATATCAAATATATGTGCTTGTTATTATATTAGGATTAAGAGCACACACTTCCATAATAACTGAGGTCTTTGTTTCTTTATAAGTCAGTATAAAAGAAACGACCTCAAATGGTCCTACTCAATACACTCTGAGTGTACTAGTGTAATTATACAGTCAAGATAAACTGATACCTAATTACACTACGACCTTCTAATGGTTTGTTCCTTTCCATTTTGGTCGTGAGCTACTGTTTATAATTTATAAGGTACTGATAATATCATCTTCTGTATGTGACACAACATACTATATTATCTACAATATAAATTAAGTGAACAACTACAACTAAAAGTAGACAATTTGACCAAATGTGATTTTATATTCATAATGAAAGTTTACAAAGCTTAGGCTTTCAGTATACACTCCAACAAAATCGTCGATGGAGCGATGGACACCGAATAGCCGGAGCACCAAAACGCGAAGACTGCGAAATGAAGCAGAGACAACACGACGACTTTATAAAAAGGAGGTCCGGCCGAGCGAAGCCGTCCGATCCAGGTCGCAGGCCCCAAGACGCAAATCGCACCATTGAATTCAAACCGCCAGAGGTCACATCAAGCCTGTCGCCTCGAGCGTGTGATGACGGCGGCGATGCCATGTGGCTATCAATCATAGGAGGGCATTTAATAAACGCCATTACAAGGGTGTGGCCGCATGCTCGGCCCTAATGGACGGGATTTGCGAGCATCCCGAGGAGATCTGTGGCAGGTCATCGTTGACCATCTTTAGATAGGCATACCAATCAGTAAAAATTCTGCCAAGTGATAGCGGGCACGCTTCCTGTCGGTGTTATTAGGCAGTGTTAGGCCGTTCGGCATCCTTGATCGGCCGGCTCTGTGTCGGCAGGCTAGTCCAGTCAGTCGGACTTACAGCCTCCTTTGACTAGACTTGAGAGGGAGGCACGTGATCCGGTGGTAAGAAAGGGGGCCTGCCCGGATGATGGTCAACGGCCCTGTGGCGGTCGTAGTTAAAGTCAACCTACCTGAGTGATCGGCTTGGACAGCGCCCGAGTAAGCGCTTTGACAGCTCGATCGTTATGTCGAGCTTCCGACGCTCACAAGTTAAGCAGGACTCCTTTTGTCCAGAGGACCGTGCCAGTCGCCCTCGGTCGAGCGGACAACCCGCTCGGCTCAGCCGTGATGCCCGTCGAACACCCGGGGTGACTGACGGGCCGAGCGTCCCTTTCGCTCAGCTCGATACCGACAAAAATAACATCTGGCTATATCTTCCTCGAGACAAGCACCACCGATAGACGGCATGGTCGGTGGTCGGACCAGACAGAGAATCGTACGGTGGAAGCTTCCATTGTTGCGTCAGAGATATGCTCGGACAATTAAGGTATGACGTCAGACGTACTTTTCTGACACGATCATTTCTAGGTATGCTTTGAGGAGCGTGCACGCCTCGGAAAACGTGTGTGCGCCCCCTAGGAGCCCTATATAAGGGCCCCCAACCTTCAACGGAGGTATGCATTCTCATCTACTGTAGCTACAGTCTTCATTCTCGTTACTCTGCCTCGATCTCTTCTCGCCGGAGCTAACTTGAGCGTCGGAGGGTCGTCGGAGGGTCGTCGTCGGGAACCCCTTCCCGGCTCGATTTTGTGCTTGCAGGTTCTCACCGGAGGCTCACGCCAGTCGGAGGTTCATACGCCGTCAACGAGAGCGCCACGTCCCTAGCGTCTGTCTACTCAGCACCCGGACAGGATCACCTTGTATTCAGTTTCAGCATTCTTCACATGTGCAAACTTGGTCTTCTTTGAAGTTTTATGAACTTATTGAGGGAATTATTTTAGAAGAACGTGCATTGGAAGAATTAGATGGCATCGACTCCATGGTAGATAAAAATTCAATTTCAATGTTGGAATCACTCTCGTCCGTCACAAGCAAAGTAACATCAGCATTTCCTAAATTCTGCTCAGCAGCAAGTGGATCTTCAGCCACATCCCCCGTTTCTCGATTCTTGCCATACACAATATCCAAATCCGTAAAGTAAGGGAATGAAACATTATACAAGCGCTTAGCATCTTTGTGAGTCTGTAAAAAACATAAAACAATAGGGTACAACATAATCACAAATCATAACTTATAAAACATGTATTCCACTCTACTCATCATTGAAGTAATCAAAATATTATCGAATGGACAATATTCATAAAATCACAAAATAAAACACATGAATTGGCATACCTTACTCCATTCAGTATATTATGTAAATTCACATGCAATCTTTTTTTCAACATCATTCTAGGAACAACCACTCTGCTTGCACATTTCATTAATAGCATTGTACCTTCCCTTCAAGAACTTGATCCTAGAGTCAATGTGCTTCACTTCGATTGTCAACTAGGGCAACTTTTGCACCACCAACATTTTTATCTTGTTCATGTAATTGTTCTTAAAACCACCATCTATTTTCCATAGAGGATCAGTGGTCATATCTTGTAAACATCTAATTAAGACCCAGCTTTCCTCCTCGGTCCAAAATCGCTTGTTCTTGCCTCTTCCGTATTTCATATCACTTGTCTCTTGGTTATAGTCATCCATTGTATTACTATTCATCATACTGTGGTTCAAGAAAAATAAATTCCAAAAACATAATAATGTAATTATACATATTGTAATACAACTCAAAAATATAAGTATCAAATAATCTTGAAAAAGTTAGGCAGTACATAAGGCAGCTAGCAGAGTCATACAAACTCCTACATCACATTGAAAATGTTCTAATCAAAATACAACAAAAGCACAAACATATGCAATAGTCATCCTATACTGAATACTCAATTTCTCCAATTATTAAACAATTCAATTGTCATATTATTCATGAATGCATTCCACTGGTCAATTGGGACAATTATTCGTATGTATTCCACTTCATCATCATCATCACTTTCCCCATATTCGCTTTCTTCATTATCCTCTATAGATTCTTGAGGATCTTTACTCATAAATTTACGAATTAGATTATGGAGTAGACAACAGGAAATAATAATACACACTTGGGTTTGTATTGGGAAAAAAAGAAAGGGATGCTAGAATTTTCCAACGCCCCTTCAACAAACCAAAACACCTCTCGATTACATTTCTCGCTTTAGAGTATTTCATATTAAAATATTCTTATGGAGTCTCAGGTTGATGACCATCAAACTCATTAAGATGATACCTATGCCCATGATAAGGTGCAAGAAATTGAGAAGAATTGCAATAACCAGTATCAACTAAGTAGTAACAACCTTCGGCAATAAAACAAAACATATAAGACTACAATAAACAACTCATTTTTGAAATTTAAAATTAGAGTTTGTTGGTTAATTCACAACCTTTTTAAATACCTTGAGGAACTTTAAGACTAGTTGGTCTACTAATGACATCACGAAGAGCACAACTATCATGAGCAGAACCTTCCCATCCAGGTAACACATATATAAATTGCATATTTAGGGAACATACTCCTAACACATTTGTTGCTATACCTCCCTTCCTTGTGCGATAGCGTTGTTTTTCTTTATAAAGGTGTCATCGGAATGAAAGTACTATCTAACACGCCTAATCAACTTTTTAATATTCAAATGAATTAATAAAAAATACTACTAAAACATAATGGCCCTAACAAGTTACTAAAGTATTTGTCATATGTTATTACCTTAAATGGTTTCCATCTATCATCTTCACAGTCTTCTTCGGGTATAGGTTCTGGTGTTTTGAGTAATATGTGGTGAAGTTTCAAAATTACATGAAGACAAAGATTAAAGTGACGGCTCATAGTCTCTTGACTTCGATGAAAAGTAGACTAATTATTCTATTTTTCTTATGATGTGTCAGAATATGTATAAAAAAATATCACAATTTCATTAACGGTTATATTTCTTGTGTCTTTTAATCTCCCAATGTCTCTTACCATATCACATAATATCGCAAAAGTTATCCTATCCATATGGAGTTCACAAATACAAAATGCATCACTGTCTTTTATAAGGTTAAATATCTATTGTGTTCGTTTGATTCCTTTGTCTTCCTTATTTTTTATTCGAAAAATTTTAGTGCGTTGATATATTCGATACGAATGTTGATAGACTATGAGGACGAATGCAACCATAAACATAACATGTGTAATTTACAATGTGCACATTATATTTTGACTTCTACTACTAAAAAAAGGTCGTGTCATGTTTTTCTACGACATACAAGCAAACAAACATCAATGAAATATCAAATAAATAAACAGAAACTTAGGCATAACTAATAAGGATACGTAACATGGACACGAATTTTTTTATTTAAAAAAAAAACTTTCTAATTGATAAGCCATGTCATTCGAGTATATAAATAAATATAATCATGCAAAAACATATATAAAAAGTAAATATTTTTACAATATAACAGTAGTTTACTGGGAACATTCACCTTGTTTTTTTTCTTGAAGCTTTCAGCCTAGATGAGATGAACAAGTTGCGATAGCAGTCTAGAGTTTTAACTGCTTTTGCTACTTTTGCAGATATGGTCCATTCTGGATATGCACCACTTTGATCTGTGGCAACGGCCATTGGCACATTTGTCACATATTTAGCACACAAGTTGCAGCATAAAGAGTGGGACTATGATATCAATTTGGCCACTTAGTCTGCTGGTTTATTCTATGGCTATGTCACCTTTGTCCCCCTTGGTTTATTCATCATACTTACATACTTCTCAACACCATCTGCTCTCGTTCAACTTTGGTGTTTATATGGCTATTCCTTGTTTGTATTCATTCCTGCTCTGGTAAGCTATATGTTACATTTATTTATTGTTTCTTCTTTGTGTACTTATCATGATTTAGACTAAGGATCATTCACATTATTTGATTTTAGAACTTCTTTGCATCATTGCCATAGGCTAAATCTCAAGAAGAGACGAACAGAAAAACCCAACTTTTCTAATTTAACCGGAAAATGAATCAACTTAAAACTCTAGTTTTTTTTGAGGGAATTTCAGTGTGATTTTCAGGTTTGTATGCCACCATCAAAACCTAGTTCAGAGATGCACAACACTTTTAAAAATTGGGTATGAAAAGAACCACCAACTGTGTAAGAATATTGATCCGATGAACCTTAACGTCAGACGGTTGGGCAGAGAAAAATCCAAGAACCTGGCCGAAGGAGAACAAGAGATACCTGACCAAGAAAACAAGAGAAATACAAAGTGAGAGGTCGAGTGAGGAAGAGGAAAGAGAAATACACACAAAAGGAAACCATAACAGTTCAAGCTAACAGAAAAGACAAAGAACCAGTGACGGAGGACTACGGTTGATGGAGGAGATTGCGACGGAAGGGAAATCGCGACAGAGGGAGGAGAAGGAAAATCGCCGACTAGTTTTGAAGATAAAGTGTTAGGCTGACGGAGAAGACCAAGAACCAATGGCGAAGGGTTGTGGTTGACGGAGGAGATCGTGACAAAAGGTAAATGGTGACAGAAGGAGGAGAAGGAAAATGGCCGGTTGGTTTTGAAGATACGGAGATTAGGATAACATTTATTTTGACATTATAAAAAAATTAATTCATGAAATTCAGGAATGAATCGATAGAATGGAAGGGGAGGACACGAGAATAAGATTTTATCCAATTTGAAATAATGATTCCCATATCTATATTTTTATCCCCATGTTCTAAACATTTGACAATCATTTCCTTTTATTCTCAATCTCCACCCTTATTCTCCTAAACCAAACTCCCTCTAATTTTTTTTTAATTCCCAAAGGATACGTCAGCAAAGTGATATATCAGTTTCGTCATTCTCTTGCACTTATAATAAAAGAATATCATCCTTTGTAGCACGTCAACAATACAAATATAAATAAAATCCCATTTTATATCAAGTCCAAAGGAATTAGCAAGTTGATAAGCATTCTCCACATTTTTATGCTTAAATAATTAAATTATTAACTAGTTAATGTCAAAGTCAACATCTTGAATCATTTACAATGAATCAGACTCTAAAACATATTTCAGATAAATAATTTGTACATTTTAAAAGCAATTACCAGTGTAATAGATATTGGGGCCTTGTTTTTCAAATTTGTTTCTTCAACCTCTTGGAAGCAAGAGGAATACAAGGGATTGAGATCCTTTTTGTCGACTCAATGTTTTGAACTGAGATATTATAGAACTCCAATTATATAATTCACCTCAAATATCAAAATAAGTGCAAGAATGATGTCTCAATATAAACATTGACAATAGACAACAAAACGAAGAGACAAAGAAGCTACAAAGTGTTCATACAATTGACATCTAGAAATAGTTGGAACAACATAATGATGACTACCATTAGGACGACGGATATCCCAACACAAACATTGATAATAGACAGCAAACCAAGAGGACACAGAAGCTACAAAATGGCACAAGAAAAAGTTTCTAAACATTGGTCACAAATTTAATTTGACAAGAGAGCACATACAAATGTTCCAAATGCATATGCACTACAACACTGTTTTAACTCATAAATACTAACTAATAATTCCAATAGTTAACATGATAATGGGCGGAAATTGGTGGTAGTATTTCTACCTGTCTTTTAACTCTTGTTCAAACTCGTGTAGTTTCTCACGGATGGGTGTTAAAAACGACCTCATGTCCTTGCATATCTGGCTCTTGTCCACTGCTTCCAAATCCTGTTCTTCGCTAAGGGTCACTTCCATCTGCAAAAGCAGGCGAGTTAAAGTATCATCATCATCACTAAACTGCTATTTAAAATCGATTAGTTGTCAGAATTCAATCTTTCAAAAACACTGTTACTCAGTTATCAGTAAAATGAAAACCTCAATGAGGGACTATCTAAATCAAATGAAAATGACAACTGGCCTCCGCAGTTATCTATCTTTTCATCATTGGACTAGTAACAACATTTAAATTAGTGAAACTATTTTATCACATTGGCTATATTTTTCTTTGATCTTGCTCAGTTACTCACCTCTTTCACTGATTCAACGGGTCTAACAATTGATTCTATAGCTCGTCGTTGAAATATGTCACTATATATTTTCAATGTATTTTTGTTCAAATAATAAAATATTCTATTTTATTGTTTGCGGTAAACTCAGTATGTTAGTGTAAAATCGAAAAAAATTTAGATATCTCCACAATTGCATGATATTGTCCACTTTGGGCCTAAGCCCTCATGATTTTGCTCTTGGACTCTCCCCAAAAGGCCTCATGCCAAATGAAGATATATTTCTCTTATAAACCCATGATCTTTCCCATGTGTTTTCAATGTGGGACTATGTTTGTAACCTTGCAACCCCAACAATCCCCTACTAGGACTTCCTTGCCTAGCCGCAACTACTAGGACTTCCTTGCCTAGCCGCAACTAGGACTTCCTGCCTGGTGTCTGGTCCTCTTGATCCGAACATAGGAGCCCCCACTTTCTTTGTTCGAGGTCAATATTCTACCCACATGCTCAATCAGATCATAGCTCTTGTGCACAGTCGGTGGTTAAACCTTCTGGCAGTCCAGGCTCTGATACCAATTGTAGAATCGAAAAAAATTTAGATATCTCCACAATTGCATGATATTGTCCACTTTGAGCCTAAGCCCTCATGATTTTGCTCCTGGGCTCTCCCCAAAAGGCCTCATGCCAAATGGAGATATCTTTTTCTTATAAACCCATGATCTTTCCCATGTGTTTTTAATGTGGACTATGTTTGCAACCTTGCAACCCCAACAGTTAGTACCATTCTCATCTTGTTACCTTATCCATAAAGCATGATGAACTGTATCACAATCTTATAATTTTTTACAGTTTTTTAGCCTAAGCAGCACATGTAGTTCACATGATACTCCAAAAATCACTCTCCATTTCAACCATCCACAGTTTGTCATGTTAGTGCTATCTTTCAATATTTTGTGATGCAATATCGAAGCTATGATATTTAAAATTCTAGCAGCAATTAAGATGATAACGAAATAGCCACATTATTAGAACATTGCGATGTGCAGACATGAATCTAGACGGCATCTTACCTCCAGATCTTCAACTTCACCAAAAGAGAACTCAGGGATATCTAAGTGGCCTTTGATCTTCTTGAGTTCATTTTGGATTTGCCATTCGCCTGTTCCATAACCCGTGAGAGATTAATACACCAAATAACAAATGAGGTTAAGCCGGAGTAGATGAACTAGAAATTAAGGTTGATAGTATTCTCTACCTTTGAATTTTAAAGTCAATTCATAGGTATAACCAACTCTCTTCTTATTTCGTACAGTCACAAGGAATGCCTGCGAGGCCAAGATGGTAACAGAATGTTATCTGAGATGCTTTTAACGGAATAGAGTTTAGTATAATGGAATTGGTCCGCCAATAACCACACAAGAAAGAACAGCAAGATAAATTCTTAGACAGAATTATTAAAACTAGTTGATCCAATCAGAAACCAGACTGGTCTTCCAAACAGTCCAGTTGTAATAATGAGATCAGATTTGCATTCAATCTCAATAAAATCTGGTTCATTCGTTCAATTGGCAAGTTTTTATCAAACCAGGAGAACTGGTCGCTATGGTTAGGACAACCAATTAGCATCAGGTCTGCAAAATCGGTATATATTTGGGCAATTCCTTTTTGAAAAAGAAAAAAAATTAAGTATAAATTGTTTATGGTTGCATGGTAGACATTATATGTGGCGTATAGAAAATAGGAAGAATCACAAACAAGCAGTTGAAGCCTGGGTAACAGATGGAATTTTCTCAAAACCTACTTACATCTCCTGAACATTTGGACACATCTTCAATATATGCTTTGCCATTTGAGAACTCCAATGAGTCCAAACACTTGAGCAATTCCTGATGAGATCGAATCCATTTTCATTTTCATAAACAAACAGGAAAAATGATGTTCCTAAAAGGGTGACACCATCTCCACACGGTGGTTATTATACCTTTATCCTGTTACTTGCCCATGTATTCAGGTTTTTCTCCTCCCAAGTCCCAGCCTGCAAATTCATCCAAATTGTGGATTCAAAAATGTCATCCGTGACTAGAGGAGTAAAGAATGACTAGAAGAGAAACCCTAAATGAGTTCTTTTCCATTTATATTGTTCAGAACTGGCATGTGTAAAGTCTAATTCTACTACTTTAATTAAATAAATAAGGAAAACAGAAATCAACTAATGGATAAATAAACTAATGGATAAAGACAATGATGACCAAAAAAGAACTTTTTGTAAGATATGCAAGGAAAAAAGGGCAAGGGATTGCAACAATAATTTTAGCCATAGAACAAAAAATAGCCCTTGAGTTTAGTTAAATGTATGCCAAAAGAGATTCTTGGAAGCAAACAAATAGGGGTGTAAATGAACCAAGCTGCTCATGAGCTATTCGAAACTCAATTCGATAAAAGCTCGTTTAATGGGCTCGTTAAGAAAAACAAACCAAGCTCAAGCTTCGCAATATTCAGCTCGTTAGCTCGTGAACATGTTCGTTAAGCTCATGAATTAACTTTTAAATAAAAAATAATAATTTCGATATTGAATTTATAGATTTTACACTCTACCTATGAAACATATAGACAAATATATTAAATTTATTTATTAGAATAAAATTATAATTTTAATAAGAATATTATAATTTTCTTTAAATATATAATTTAGTTTTTAATGAATATTTAAATTTATAATTTATATTTATTAAGTTCGTTTAGGCTCGAATAAGCTCGTGAGTCATGAATATATTCGTTAAATAAAGCTCGAGCTCGGCTCGACTATAAACGAGTCAAACTCAAACATTCAAGAGTTCGGCTTGGCTTAGGTCGATTACACCCCTACAAACAAATATTTAAAATATTTGGAATATATTGTGACAAAAAAAAAACATCTAGATGAAAATATTATTGATTCAAAAGTTGAAGGGGCTTTTAATTATCATATCAATGTTGTTTGTTCATTAGCCTAAATTGAGATTTCTTGTTTGAAGTCTAAAACTGAAATTTCCATGGGCATGTCTACTAAAGGAGATGGGAAAGTTTAGAGAAAAAGAGGAGAAAGCATTCAGTTCACTTGTCAACTTTAAAAAAAAAAGGCAAGGTAGGAAGAGAGCAATTTGGAGCTCCTTTCCCCACTTAAAATTCCATCGAAAAGTGGATGAGGAAAGAAATATTGAAAAAATATATATATATAATCCCCGCAAGTTTTTGTGAATGACAAAAATCAAAGGGTTATTTTCTCTCATTTACACTTGCCTTCCCAATTATAGAGAATTAGGAGAGGTAAAATAAGGTAAATGCTCATGTGTATAGTCTCAAGAAATTACATTAGAAAAAATAGGTTAACATAATGATAGATGATGAACTTCAAAGGAAACATTAATAACTGAGAAATATATAAATGACAATGGCAAGGTCAATACTGATGACAACTCAACCTTAGCTGCCACAAAGACATCCATTAGTTAGCACTTTGAAGTTGAAACAAATGGCTTGCTAACTAATGTAGAACTATAAAGTTGGAAAATAATTTGAAAATCATATATAATTGAGTAAATACATTATCATAGTGACCTATGAAATAGAGAGGAACAAGGAATAAAAGAAGACAAGGATAAAGGAAAAATAAAGAGAACGAGGGTAGATATAGGAAAGAAGGGGAATTTTTATGTGGATTTATGTATGTGATTGTAACAAAAAGTTCATGCTTAGAATTATAATATAGGGCATAGTTCATATATGAAATACTTCCCTAAAGAAATCTAGTTAGACATGAGCAAAAACTAGCTCTTTTATTTTTTTTAATTTATTCTAAAAAAAACTTATAAACTCCAAATGCTTTTAATTTATCAACAAAAGAAATAAACTGATTGCTACTCAAGATTAAAAGAAATAGCACTGAATATCTACAAGATAATCAGGGAAATAATTAGAAAAATAACTTTTACAGGAACGGTTAAGTGTATAAACAAAATAGTGAGAGGGAAATGAAGTCATAATCACGTTAAAAAATGACCAGGAATAATTTACTAAAAGATAGCTAAATGTTTGATACTGATGACACTCTAGCCCATTGGTTTTAACTTCAATATAGTCAACCAAATAAATGAAGAAATGAAACTTACAGCTAATTGATCTGTGTTTATGAGTTAGGTCAATAGGCTTAAATCTTATAAAATGCCAACTCAAAATGAACTATCTTTTTTAAGACCTGAATATGCATAATGAATTTCGAAGGATATTCATATGCAAATTTCAATTATGTACTGATTAACTAATAAATTCTCTTCTTTCCTTATCTAAGAATTTCTACTGTTCCTAATTCTAATTTTTCACAATTCTTTTCCTCTTTCCTTCTCACATCTTTATCCACAAAAGCCTAAAGAATATCACGAAATTAGATTGGCGTAATGACATGAAACAATAGTAAACCAAAGGAAAATCCACATATTTCGTTCGTCTGGCAAACATGGGAGAGAGAAAAAAAAAATATTTCAATAACTATTGAAGAATTTAATATATTACTGTTGTCGAACAAACGCCTTCAACGCAACATATAAATGCATCATGTTCTCTCCAGATCAAATTTTTTTCCAGAAATATATTCATTGAGCAAGATTTTTTTTACATTTTCAAACCTATTGAAGAATTTCAAGAGTTACGTTTTCCTAACAAGCGCCTTCAATTTCTTTTGCATCACATAACAATGCCAGGTAAACAACTTGTGGTGAAAACTAGAATAAGATGGGCAAACGCAAGGTACCTGATTCCAGACGGATCCGAGGGGGCTAGATTGCGCCTGCTTGGTGATGTCGGCAGTCGTGAGCTTTCGCGGCACGGGTAGCGGCGCAGCGTCCTCCTGCATGTCTCTCACCCAGTAGGTGTAGGACGTCTGCTGCTTCTCGGCAACCTTGCCGCCCTCCATGTGGAGATTGCCGCTGCCGGAGAAAAGGCGACAGCCGATCCGCGACGAGGAGGACAGAGATCGAAGAAAACGGAAGTTTTCGAGAGACTCCGACAAATTCGTGGCAGAAAAGGCGGAGGAGACGGGTCGCTTATGGCGGCCACCAATGGTCCAATGGAGTGGAGAAATGGACCGAATCGTGACCCTTCTAGAGCTTCCACAGGCTTCTTCGACCATCGTTGGTTTTATATCATGCCGTTCGAATTAATTTGGGCCTTAATAGTCAAACGGCCCAATTATGCCCAAATAACTAAAAAAAAAATTAGCTTCAATAATTAAAAATGTCTCCAGTAACAAAATAATGTGTCGAATTAATTTAAAAAATCAATGATAAAATAATATATGCCAAAATAGCTCAAATGAGGCTCATTTAGTATTAAAAATAATGTAATATAATTTGAATAGACAAATAAAATATATAAATTACTTTATTTATAAAATAAACTAACTCTATATTTTGTTATTATTTTTATGTCTTTGCAGAAAATATTAAAAACCTAAAGTAAACTTGGTGTTTAGTTAGGCGTAATATAATTATTTATAGTCCGATGTATATAATCTTTGATTGTATTTAGTGTTTATTATTTTTCTATAAGGAATATAATTCATATTATTATAAAATAATAAAAAAATATCTTGGAACCTTTGTAGTCAACGACAGCGATGGGTGACTGTCGATGACTGATGGTGACAACGACATTGATAACCAATTGATACTAAAAATAAACTAGATGCATATTTAAAATTTAAATTTTAGTTAAACATTCCCACTTAAAATAATTTGATGGTCTTATATTTTATATTATAAAATTTTATTATTTTTATAATTTAGATTACGTTAGTAATTTTAAAATTTAATAAATAAAATAATTAATATTATAATTAATTTTGATTATATTACCCGATTAATTACCTTGACTATTACCGAATAAGAAAAAATAAAAAAATAATTCGACGATGATGGTCGAGTCGATGACCATCTAATTTATTGATGTATAAACAAATTGCTTCTCCTATCCCCGACAGCACCCCCAATATTTTGTCTCCCTTTGAAATAATTTTTATGCCCCTCTTCTTTAAATTAACAAATTACTTATATTTTTTTCAATTTTATTTAATTTTTATTTAGTTTTTTTTTTAAATCAATTTTATTTATTATTTTTTCATTAATTTTTTTTATGTTGATATATGTCAAAATCTCTTCCTTTCTTTAAATTTCCTTCCTAATTCAACACTTAAACTCTTGATACATGTCAGAACCTTCCCTCCCTTTAAATTACCTCCTCCGACCTTTGACACATGTCAGAACCTCTGGCTCTCATTAAATTACCCACCCTTCAACTCTTGACATATGTCAAAACACCCATCTTCCTTTAAACTACCCCCTCCAACCATTAACACATGTTAGAACCTTTCTCCCTTTAAATTACCTCCTTCCAATCCTTAACACATGTCAGAACCTCTCCTCCCTTTAAATTACCCTCCTTCCAATCCTTGACACATGTCAAAACCTCTCACTCTCTTTAAATTACTCATCCTCCAATCCTTGACACATGTCAAAACACCCCTATCTCTTTAAATAATCCCCTCCAACCCTTGACACATGTTAGAACCTCTCCATTAAATTACCTACCCTTCAATTCTTGACACATGTCCGAACTTCCCCTTTAAATCCTCCTCTTATAC